>NC_087347.1:103123252-103438252 GCF_030014295.1 Loxodonta africana | reverse complement strand
AACCCTCTTGATAGCATGACCAAAGTGTGTGAGACGTGATCTTGCAGGCATTACTTCTAAGGCGCATTCTGGTTGTACTTCTTCTAAGAAGAACCAAACCAACCCATTGCCATTGACTTGATTCTGACTCATAGTAACCCTATAGGGTGTAGAACTGCCCCACAGAGTTTCCACGGAGCACCTGATGGATTCAAACTGCTGACCTCTTGGTTAGCAGCTGTAGCGCTTAACCACCATGCCACCAGGGTTTCCAAAGATGCCTACGTAAATGGAAAAACATACCAAGACAGATTTATTCATTCTTTTGGCAATCCATGGTATATGTGTTCAGTATTCTTCACCAACACCACAATTCAAAGGCATCAGCTCTTTGGTCTTCCTTGTTCATCGTCCAGCTTTTGCATGAATATAATGCCATTGAAAACATCATGGCTTGGGTCATGTGCACCTTAGTCTTCAAAGTGACATCTTTGCTTTTCAACACTTCAAGGAGGCCTTTTGCAGCAAATTTACCCAAAGCAATGGGTCTTTTGATTCTTCAACTGCTGCTTCCATGCATGTTGATTGTGGATCCAAGTAAAAAGAGATCCTTGACGATAATGTTTTCTCCATTTATCATGATGTTGCTTATTGGTCCAGTTGTGAGGATTTTTGTTTCCTTTATGTTGAGGTGTAATTCATACTGAAGGCTGTGGTGTTTGATCTTCATCAGTAAGTGCTTCAAGTCCCCTTCATTTTCAGCAAGTAGTCTATTGCATAGGATGTATTGCCTTGATATTGCCTTGACTTCCTCTCCATTTGAAAGTTCTATACCTACACCGGGTATTCCCCTTTTTATTCCTCTGATGTTGTCATCATTTATAGATTGATGTCTCTCATTCTCTGTTTTAAGTCTTTTCATTTTGCTTTATCCTTGAGAATTCATTACCTAGGTTGGTATCTGCTGATACTGGCCTGTGTCCTAGATTCAAGTTTGTGTCTGATGTTTTTGGTTCTCTAACCAAAGGACTCCCTTTAATAATTAATGTAAGTTTTGTTTGGTTTTTACAAATTCCCTTAATTTCTTTTTATCTGGAATGTCCTAATTTCACCATCATATTTGAGGGAAAGTTTTGCAGGATATATTATTCTTGGTTGGGAATTTTTTTTCTTTCAAGATTTTATATATGTCCTCTCATTGCCTGCTTGACTAGTTGGTTTCTTCTGAGTATTAAGAGCTTAGTCTTATTGTTTCCCCTTTGTATGTGACTTTTCATTTTTCTCGAGCTGCTTTCAGGATTCTTTGTCTTTGATTCTGGTGAGTGTGATTTATGATACGTCTTGGTGACTTTCTTTTGGGGTCTATCCTACGTGGAGGTTTGTTGAGCTTCTTGGATGGTTAGCTTTTCCTCTTTCATAATATTAGGGAAGTTCTCTGTCAGCAAATCTTCAGTGATCCTCTATGTGTTTTCCACTTTCTCCCTCTGTTCTGGAAGTTTGATCATGCTTGAATTTTTTTTGCTCTTCCTTATATCTCATGTAGTTCTCTGGTTTTCTTCATTATTTTCTCTGATTTTTCCTTAAAGTGGCATCCATGTATTTGTCTTCAATTTTGCTGATTCTGTCTTCCATTCTTTCAAATTTGCTCCTAAAACCTTCTATTGCATTGTCCATTTCTGAAATTTTGTCATTTATCTTTTGGATTTCCAATTGCTGTTTTTGAATGATTTCTGTTTATTTACTTTAACATTCTGTTCTTATATTATTTTCCTGAATTCTTCTATTGCTTTGTCTGTGTTTTCCTTTATTTTGGCTATGTTTTGGTTAGTGTCTCTTTTCTCCATCATTTTGTCTGTGTTTTCCTGGAGAGCCCTGAATTAGACTTTTGACTTCCCTATATGGTAGTTCCAGTGCCTTTTCTTCTGCCAGAAAGTTATCTGGTGCTTTATTTTAGTCACTTACTGGGGCCATCTTGTCCTTTTTTTAAAAAAAAAAAAAAAGTGCATATATGATTTGGTATTGTCTGCTGTCTCTGAGACATTCAGGTATTATTTCATTTATTGACTGTGGGTTTTTTTTTTTTTCTGATTTTGTCTTTGGTTATGTCTGAGCAGGTGGTATGGATGTGCTTTGTTGCTTGGTCATCTGTGGACACAATAGTTCTCACTACCTCGTCCAGTGTACAGGGTTGGCCACTCAGCTATGGTGCAGCAGGGTAGGTACAGCAGGAGGGGAGGGGGCAGAAATGGGTTGTTTGTCTGAGGCATGAACAGGACCAGGGTTGGGAGCTGGCCTGTGGAAGGGTTGGATGGTTCCCCTAGGGCAGTAGAGCATGGTGAGGCAGGTGTCAAGCTTGCAGGGAGGGACCTGAGAGTCTGGGCCTGTTCCCCTTTGGACTGTGAAGCACAGCAAGACTGGAGTCAAGCCGACAGTCAGGGGTCTGGGACTGGTTGCCCTTGGGACCATGGAGTACAGTGAGGTGGGGGCTGAGCCAACTGGGAGGGGTCTTCGTATCCAGACCAGTTCCCTTTGGGCTGGAGAGCACAGCGTTGTGGGGGCTGAGCTGGTGAGGAGAGGTTAAGGCAGTTAATTTTGAGTTAAAGACTATCTAATCAAAAGTGAAAGGAAAATAAACAAAATAAGTGATTTGAAAGCTAGTAACACAAAGGTCTTTAATAAGGCGTTTTTTTCTGCCCAAAGCACAGAGCCTTTTTGAAATTCAATAAATACTTGTTTATTGAAACAATAAATACGTAATGTTTTTGAAAATACTTTTCTGATGATATAGCTTTATACATAGAATTGGCAGCCTCATTTAAATGACTCACATAGGTCTTTCCTCGAATGGTATAATAAAGGAGATTTCTTGAAGCACAAAAGGGGATTTATTTTTGTTTCAACTCTCGCCTTTCCCACTGTGTAGATCTTATATTGCAAATATTAACTGTGGAACATCACATAATACCTACCTGGTATTACAACCTTCTTACGATTCGGTCAGTAAACATTTGCAGTTTCTAAGTAGGGGATATTTAGGTAATGAGTTCTGAATAATATTTATTAACTATATTTTAACAATACATCCTTTTTATTGAAAACATTAAAATCTTTTAGTAATCACTTTGTAAATGCAGTTTTAATGCTTTTACCATATCCATGGACCCTTGCTTTCTCAAGCAAAGAGATTAAACAATTCAGATTTAGAAAAACAAATTACTGTGCTAATCTTCAGGTATTTCTCTTCTTGATATAACCACTGAGGCCTAATCAGAGCAGGACAGGCCCAATAACAGCCTTTTTTTTATTAGTGCTCCACTGAATTATTTGTCAGGGATTTGAGATCTGGTGTAAGAAACACACTAACCTTCAGCACTTATACAAAGCTTTCAGAAACAGTCTCTTCTAAAATAATTCACTCAATTTGCCTCATGAAAAGCTAGATGAAGCCACCATGTAGAAGGACATCAAGAAAGAGCTTTTGGAAGCATTCGCAGACTTTTAGGATTTTTAGAATTAAAGATTAAGACTTCTCTATGATGTGAACTACTGAAAAGCCCAAAACAGCCCCAGTGGATCTGGCCCACAGAGGTTTTTAGTTTGACCTTGAAGCATTCTTAAACACTGGGAACTTCCAGTACAACTAGATGGTGCCTGGCTACCACCACAGACTCCACTGACGGAGATCACGATAGAGAGTTCTGGAAAGAGCTGGAGAAAAATGTAGAATAAAATTCTAACTCAAAAAGAAAGACTAGACTTGCTGGCCTAACAGAGACTGGAGAAACGCAAGAGTATGACCCCCAGACGCCATTTTAGCTTAGTAATGAAGTCACTCCTGAGGTTCACCCTTCAGCCAAGGATTGAATAGGCCCATAAAACAAAATGAGACTAAAGGGGCACACCAGCCCTGGGGCAAGAACTAGAAGGCAGGAGGGGACAGGAAAGCTGACCATAGGGAACCCAAGTTTGAGAAGGGAGAGTGTTGACATTTTGTGGGGTTGTTAACCAGTGTCATAAAGTAAAATGTGTACTAACTGTCTAATGAGAAACTAGTCTGTTCTGTAAATCTTCTTCTAAAGTACAATTGAAAAAAAATTGGGAACAATTACTTAAAAGCCAGGTTTCAAGATTCTCTCAACGGATTGGATGAGGTGGCAACACTGGGTTCTCTGACTCAATCTGCTTTTACTGGGTAGCAGCTGCCTCTTTAGATGAAGCCAGTGTCCATCAATTTGCCACACTCTATGGGGCGTTCTTCTCTGTCCTATAGGGCCTCTATGAGTCGGAATCGACTCGATGGCACTGGTTTGGTTTTTTTGGTTTGGTACTATGACCTAGTCAGCTTCACTCATGTATGAATACATTTCCTGATTGGTTAGGTAGATATTTAAGTTTTTTGACCCCTGTTAGAGCACTACTGCAACCAGAACGCTCCTTAGAAGTGAGGACAGCGAGACTTCAGCTTGTTTATTCTGGGCACATCATCAGGGAAGACCAGTCCCTAGAAAAGGACATCATGTTTGGTAAAGTAGAGGATCAGCAAAAACGAGGGAAACCCTCAATGATTGCCAATAGCCAAAGAATGGACAATAGCCAAAAGAATGAACTCAAGCATACCAATGATCATAAAGATGTAGGACTGGGCAATGCTTTATTCTATTATATATAAAAAATGCCACTATGAGCCGGAGCCAACTCAACATCAACTATCAATAAAAACAACAGAACACAAAATCTTTGCTGATGCTTCCTTCTGCCCCAGGTATGTCTTGTAAGTTGACTCAGTGTTCAATGAGATATTGCATCAGGAAGTATATTAGAACTTCAGTAGGTAAATTCCTTTTATATGCCTTTAAGTGTGAATTATTACAGGCTCTCTATATTTATTTTATCTTCTTTCTGTTTTTAAGGGGATGGTGTAAGGCTTCCTAAAATATCTTTCCTGGCTACTACAGTTGTTGCTCATCTCCCTCCTTTCTTACCTCTTGTGGCACTTTTTATCTCTAGGAGTTTAGCTCTTAAATTTGCTACTCTTAGGTTGCTCTAGAATTCCTTTGAATGTGCCGGACTTTGTTCTTCATTAAGGGCAGGAATAATTCCTTTTCTTCCCTAATATTACAGAGCCTAGCAGAGTGCTGAGCATCCAGCAGGTCTGCAAGAGCACTCATTAGTTGAGTATTTCCTTATCTTTATTATTTAACCTAAAACATGAATTTTCTTTAGCACCAGAATAATTTATTGAACTATAACATATTTCCCATAATAAACAACAAGTCAAATAATACCGCTTCCTTTTTATATCTATAGTGAGAAGTATTGCTAATGAATCCATAATACAAAAATATATGTTCTGGCCCTGAGTTTGTATTGCTTTATACATTTGTTCTTTACCACTACTGAGCCAATATTTTCCTCTTTTAATTTCTCTATTAACTTTAATTAGGCTCATGAGCTTACTGGCCAGGTGGATTTTCCCTAAACACTCACAACTCCATTTTCCAGGCTAGCAGTAGAATTAAGTTAAGCTGTAGATTTGAGGCAGAATCTAACATTATAAGCCGTGGAAGGTTCCAATGCCACCACAACTCATTTCATCCACTGAGGATTTCAGCAGGCAGCACTTTTAATAAGCCAGGCTCGGCATTTTTCAAGGAATACTTTGGGTTCCATTTCTGAAAGCAATATTGGTTATGATTCCACAGCTGGAAGATTTCCGAGGAAATAATGTTTGTCCTCTTGAAAACACTCTTGATCCATACAGCACAAAGAACATAAGTCTGAGCAACCAGTTCTAAATTTTACCATACACATCTCCAGTGTATGTCATTGTCCAAAAGGGTGATTTGAGAATAGTAGGATTACTTCTTATTCAATCTTTTATTTTATTTCATTCCCTTTTATTTTACATTTTAGAAAACATAAGCTTGCCCACATCATTTAGATATTTGAGTGCATTAAAATAGATTTTATTTGTAAACTTTCTTACTAAAAATCTTAAATAAGGAGCAGAATAGAGCTGAAAAGCTTCCTGTGGTCCTACAGGGCATTGGATCGTCTCAGGTACTGGCTGCTAGTTTAATAAAAGGATAGGATTTCCATTTACTCCAGGCAGGCTTAATGTATTGTTCTCAGAGTGAGACAGTCAGAATGAGTCAGGAGCCAAAGAATACACTTTATAGACACAAATAATCGTAAATTCAGAATGTCACCTTTAGGCAGAGGCATTTTTATTATTGTTAGTGGAGCTGCTGAGTAGGTTTGATGTTTTATTCTCTTGAGGACTCAATGTTCCCGAGTCCTGGAGCCCTGTCTTTATCAGGCTCACAAGGAGGGAGCCCAGCCAAACTTGCTTCCTATACTTCTCTATGATTGATAGCAGATGGCATGCTTTAAAATAAACCTATCCATTAGCAGTCCTCAGTGTTTTTACTCAAGGCATTTACAACTGTCTCAAGCAGAAAACACATTCACTCCAAGAGCTCGTTTCAGTCCACAACAGCTGTACAGGTGCAAATCTCTCATTAACTCTTAAATAGTAGTGAAATAAACAATGGCTTTTCTTTTTACTTTATTTAGGGGAGTGTATTTCAAAGCTGCTGAGAGTTATTCTCCTCCAGAACAGAGCTTCAAAGGGTGGGGTTTTATTAAAACCTAGCAATGTTTTTTTTTTTTTTTTTTTTTTTTAGCAATGTTAGGCAACAATGTGCTTTTCCTAGGGATGTATACATCATGGGGGTGTTAGAGTTTAAAAGTTTGCTTTCGATGCACGTAGATTTAGTGGTAAATTACCTGCCTCACAGGAATGCTTATGAGGAGGTAGATGAGAATGAAAAACTCAACAATGGTCCCTGGCACAGCTCAGGTCCCTGGTTGTGTGAGCCTGTACTCAACTGGACTTCATCCGTCCACCTACCTCCCCCTCCCCACTTTAGAAGGCAGTGCTCATGCTGAGCTTTTCCAGTTCGATGAGTTAATGTTTTTTTTTTTTTTAAATTTTTTAGGCAGCTAACTGAATCTCCTTGCATACTGGTAAACAAAAGTAAAGCTATTTTTAAATTTAATTTTTTATCCATATTAAACACAGGTGAAAAAATTGGCTTAGGGATTTTGATTTCTCCTAAAAACAAAAACAAAAACAGTTGTCATACAGCTGATTCCGACTCATGGCAACTCCATCTATATCAGCTTCGGACTGTGTTGTTCAGGGTTTCAGTGGCTGACTTTTCAGAAGTACACCCCCAGGCCCTTCTTCAGAGGGGCCTCTGGGTAAACTCAAATCTTTAATCTTTCAGTTAGCAGCCGAGGACATTAACTGTTTGCACCACCCAGGGACTTTGATTTGTCCCAAAGGAAGAAAAAAGCTTTGTAGTTTAGAAAGTATTATCATTAATACTGGCAAACACCTAACAGGACCTTCTATGTGCCAACTACTGTTTTACAGAAATTATTGTATTGTATTGTTCTAATGGTATTTTCAATCACATCATAGGCATGTGAAAACTGGACAATGAATAGGAAGACTGAAGAGGAATTGATGCCTTTGAATGGTGGTGTTGGTGAAGAATATTGAACATTACCATGGACTGCCAAAAGAACGAACAAATCTGTCTTAGAAGAAGTACAACCAGAATGCTCCTTAGAATCAAGGATGGCGAGACTGCATCTTACATACTTTGGGCATGTTGTCAGGCGGGATCAGTCTCTGGAGAAGGACACCATGCTTGGGAAACTAGAGGGTTAGCAGAAAAGAGGAAGATCCTAAACTAGGTGGATTGACGCAGTGGCTGCAACAACGAGCTCAAGCATAGCAGCGATTGTGAGGATGGTGCAGGACCGGGCAATGCTTCATTCTGTTGTGCATAGGGTCGCTGTGAGTTGGAACCAACTTGATGACACCTAACAACAACAACAACATTGTTCTAAAAAAATTACAAAAATTTACTCATTTAATCATAACAGCAATCCTTGAAGGAACTGCTATTCATATCTCCATTTTATAGATGAGGAAGCTGCTATGCTATGTTATATTTATTATAATTAAAAATGATACCTTAACCAGAGTATTCCCTGACAGAGGAGCCGAAGCTTGGATTCTGGTGCCATACCGCCTGTGTTGAAATTCCAGCTTCGGAACTTACTATCATGCATGACTGTGGACATGTTATTTGACAACCTCTGTTTTTATTTTCTCACTTATTATTTTATAGCCTTATTGCATCTACCTAATATGATAGTTGTGATGAATTAGTATATGTATAATACATAGACTAGCAGCTGGTGCTTAGTAAGTGCCACGTGAATTTTAGCAATTACATTGTCGTCACCATCATTATTAAAGATTTTATAAAATGGCATTAAACCCTTGATGTGAATTAGGCTTCTCTGATTATCTTCTATCTCTGGAACTCTGTATTTTGAAAAACTTTAACATCCAAACAAAACAATTCATTCATTTGTATTTCACAGTTCTATTTTCATACGAAATTGATAAGATTTTTCCCCCAAAGTAATTTGACACTCTTGTTTTAGCAGCCTTTTTATTGGTGTAAAAGACCCTTAAGTCTTCTGAAATAATGAAACTGGTTAACGGAGTCCCCCATTACAACCTTCCATGGGTCCCTGTGGGCCCGTATTGCCAAGATAGGTAAACCTGAGCCAATTTATCTTCTCCATGGGCAGCAGGAGAGGAGAAGCAGTAAGTGTCATAAAATATGCCCCCCCACTATCCTATCCCATGGTATTTTTTTCAAAGGGTAGTCTGCTAAAAGATTTTCAGAAGAAGGTTTGTGTAGTAGAATCTTGTCATTGATTTTCCAGTGCATGCTTAGTGTGTGATGTTCCGAAAAACATAGCATAAGTATCAAGTGTACGTGACGTACCTCCTTACAACCCATTTCCATTGTTCCCCATACATTTCCTCACCAGGAACCTTGTACAGAAGATTGATTTCTTGTCTCTGCAAGAGCACTCAAGTAAGTTTTAGAATAAATATACCTGAACGCAAGGTAAAAAACAAAACAAAACAAAAAAACAACTAATTGGAAGGGGAAATTTAAGTGAAGAACAGCACCTATTATTTTATGTTAGTATAGCTATTAGATATTAAGTTATTATAATCGCAACAACTATTTGGTTACCGGGGATATTTCATCTGGATTTTTGAAAAGTAATTCTTTTCAAGATTTTGGTATGGTTACAGTAGGTAAATGCTGGGCCAAGGAATATTCCATATTTCATGCTATAAACTTCAAGGGAATGACTACTAATTTGAGATCATACTAGGGCACCTTGCTGAGCAGTTTTATAGGAAGTTGGTACATTAAGGGTTCCTCTACACTTTGTTAGTAGTTTCAGTAACACTCTGAATAGGGTTAAGTCAGTTCACATTTATAAAACTCTCTAAATGGAGAAAAAGAAAACCACGAAAGGGGGCATAGGAATAACAGTACACCTACTGAATAGAATGTCCTAGGGAGAGAAATTAGGAGGAAATGGTATTTTATTCAGAAAGAGAGCTTGAATATATTTAGAAATATGTTTAAACATTAAGATATTTTTTGTCAAATATACTAGTTCATTCCATCAAATATTACACTCCTTTTTAAAAATTTTATTTATTTCATGTTGCTGTTGACAATATATATAACAAAGTATACACCAATTCAATAGTCCCTACATTTACGGTTCAGTGACATTATGTTCTTTGAGTTATGCAACCATTCTCACTCTCTGGTTTTGAGTTGTTCATCTGCCGTTGACATAAACTCGCTGGGCCTTGAGTTTCCTACCTAATATTTCAAATTGCTGTTGTCAATTTGATCTCATATAGATAGATCTTGAAACAGCACAACGCTCAAGGCAGACTAGTTAGGCTAAACTATTGTTTGGTTTTAAGAAGACTTCAGGGGATATTTTTGGGTTTAAGGTTTAAAGATTATCTCAGGGCACTAGTTTCGGGGATTTTTCCAGCCTCCTGGCTCCATAATGTCTGGAGATCATGAGAATTTGAAATTCTGTTTGGTATTTTACCCTCTTTGATCAAGTTTCTTCTGTTGAATCTTTGATTAAAATATTCAGTAAGTGTAGCCAGGCACCATCCAGTTCTTCTGGTTTCATGGCAAACAAGACAGTTTTTCATGGAGGCAATTAGCCATACATTCCATTTCTTCCTCCTATTCCTGACTCCCCTTCTTCCTCTGTTGCTCTCGGTGAATTGAGAACAATTGTTGTGCCTTGGATGCCACTTGTAGGCTTTGAAAACTCCAGGCGCTACACAACAAAGTAGGAGGTGGAACAGAAGCACTAAGGGTATCCTCGTTCAGCTTGTTGACATGCAAATGTGTATTTTGTTGTTATTAGTTGCCATTTAGGTGGCTCCAACTCATGGCGACCTTAGGTATAACAAAACAAAACATTGCCCAATCCTATGCTATCTTCGTGATTGTTGGTATGTTTAACTCCATTGTTGTGACTATTATGTCAATCCATGTCATTGAGGGTTTCCCTTGTTTTAGCTGATCCCCTACTTTACCAAACATGATGTCCTTTTCTAGCAATTGGGCTTTCCTGATATCGTGTCCAAAGTAAGTTGCAGTCTCACCATCCTCGCTTCTAAGGAACATTCTGGTATTAGTATGTTCGTTTTGTCTATTGTAGAACTTCACATAATTAACGTTTGGAATGCAATGGTGGAAAGTCCTGGGAACTAGATATTAGGAGACTTGCATTCTACAAAGAGGCACAAACTTGGGCCAATTACTCCAGCTCTTCATTCCTAAATATGAGCTTCCTATGCCTAAGACAAAAAAAAAAAAAAAATCTTTTTTTTTTTTTTATGCCTAAGATTCCTCAGCTCTAAGTTAAGAGGATTGAACTAGATCAGAAAATCAAATAAATGGCAGATGTACTTCCAAAAAAAAAAAAATTTAAAGGCAGCAATAACTGATCACAACACTCTTCCTGCTGAGCCAGTGTGACACCTATTATTTCCCAATGCAGTGACTTAGGCAGCCTTCATGTGACCCCCATCACTCAAAGTGAACTGAATGAAACTTGTTGGCTATCCCTGCAAGCTCCTAGATATTCCCTAAAATTCAAATGTTCTAGATTAATAATGCCTCTCACTTTGAGGTGGTGTCTCGACTTAACTGGCCAGACATGATGAACAGAGGAGCAATAGATGAAGACTTCATATTTTGGTGATTATGGCAAGTGCTGGTATTTTTATATTGCCTTCCATGACTGCATTCCTGTGAGGAATGCTTCCTTTTAAGGACATTTTGACATTCTTCCACACTTGTGTTTTACCATTACGGTTTAAAACTGCTGATCCCATTGTTTTCTTTTTGTTGCTTACTTGGCCTCTTACTGAATATAACCTTAAAATGCTTTCTACTAGTTTATATTCAGTCTTTGTTCTTCTCAACTGATCCAAATATTGTGTTCCCAATGTTTTCTTCAATAGCTATTTATCCCTTGAGCCCCCTTTTTTGTTTGTTATTTTGAAGACTCAGTGTAGTGTTGCTAAAAACTTGAAATTAGGAATTTCTAAGTCATGCACATCTGTCTACCTCCCTCCCTGGGCCCTGTTCATTTCACTGGAAAGGCTTGGAAGTCAAGGTTTATTCCCAACTATGGGACAAAGCTAGGTTTCTGTGGCTTATCAGTTTTGTGTCAGAGTAGGCAGCAGCTACACAGAGTTTTCCAATATAAATAACAGCCTTTTTTCATCAGGAAATTAGGCTTAGTTTATGAAACTTCACAGATAAATAAGGAGCCCATTAAATTAACTAAAATAATAGCAATTTCTTAAGAGTGTATTAAATTTAGCACTACTTCTTGAAAAAAATATTTTTTAATATAGTAACCCAAAACCAAACCCATTGCTGTGGAGTCGATTCAACTCATAGTGACCCTATAGGACAGAGTAGAACTGCCCCCACAGAGTTTCCAAGGAGCCTGGTGGATTCGAACTGCCAACATTTTGGTTAGCAGCCACAGCACTTAACCATTATGCTAGTGGGGTTTCCTTTTTAATATAGTAGTAGATTAAAAAAAAAAAACAAAAAACTAACTCAGTTCACAGATTTATTGCTATGATGGCTTTACATTTTGTAGAGTGCTTTTCAATGATCAGCCAGTAGTAGTGATTCATTAACAAGATGTCATTCTTTGAATACGATCAGGGGTTATGACTTAGGGGACAGGTGCTGGCTCTTCCTTCACTCTATCACTGTGACTTGGGAAACAATAACCAGTTGCCTTGTTTCTTCACAGTCAAGGTTTCACCTCCGCAAAATGGGTGCAATATTGCTGATTTTGTTTTTCTGTGTGGTAACCATGAATCTTATCCTAGGCCATTTGCCCTAAACTCTATAAGAGAAGAAAGCAGTAGGTAGCATGTAAAATGCTACTTACTAAGATCATCTAGGGCTTCTATTTTCTGCTACTGTGTTCCCCTACTAACAAAGAAGTAATGGAATTGTCCTCGAGCCAGAGGAGTGGCTGGATAGTAGCCAAGGATTTGGGTTGAATCCCCAGTGGTGTTTGACATTTGTGTTAATCAGTTGGGTTTCTTGTCACCTGGAGTAATGTTAAGTGGGATTTGTATTGTTCAGCACAATAAAACAAGCAAACAGATTTTCAAAATGTTGGACGTTTAGCAAATTAACAGTTATAAGGCTTCATATCCAAAGGCAATGAAGCATTGTTACATGATTAAAAATAAACAGAATTTACATCAACAATAAATAAATATATACTTTAACTTGTGAGAAATGTGAGCAAATATATTAGCAGTAATTAACACATAATACTTTAAATAATATTTTAATTGTTTACAAAACTAATTTTTCTATTGCACATTTACAGCGGGACAATCAGGGCATTAGTCAGCCAGGTTCAGAACAGTTGACTCTTGGTTTTGATAAAAATCAGGTCGAAAGGCTTGATGGTACAATTTCCTCTTTGAGAGATCTTCTTGTGACTATTCTTAGGAAGTTTTTTTTTTTTTAAACTTTATAATAAACAAAATAGCAATATAACTTTATATGGAATCTTTATTTTCAAAGGATCCCAGAATGCTTATAAACTGTTATTTAAACCATATACAGGAACCACTGAAATGCAGCCACATTTTGAAGCCAGAGGAGGAGCTTGAAATGCCAGTTGGAGAGCACGCTCTTGCTCTGGAAGAGATGTGGTTTGCATGACCTAACAGGGGTTTTCTGACCCGGGTTTCTGCAGTGCTGTGTGGGAGGAATGCCTCTGCTTTGGAGCTACACAAGGCAAGGCTCTATTGCTGCGGAAGGAGGGAAGTGAAGGAGTGAAGAGTAGTGGAAAGAGGAGGCATGGAGAACAGACTGTTTATGTGCCTGTTACCAAGTATTGGTGGCTACAGAACAGTCACCAATGGTCAGGGCTCCCTGACCCTGGTGTAGAATAACAGTCCCAGGTGCTATGTGTACCAAGTTACTTGAATTGCCAAATGAAAATCTCTTCGTCTTCTACGGGAATTTTTGTAGAGAAAATATAATAATATCGGATTAGATTGGCTCACATTTAGAATCATAGAATGTTAGAGCTGAATAAACCCTAGTGGTTATCTAGACAAACACTTCCATTTTAACTCTGAGAAAACTAGGATCCGAAGAGGAGAAGTGGTTGGAGCATTACTTTAGATCAGTATCAGAATATTCCAATTGGAAAAGACCTTAGCGATTAACTAGTTACAACTTCCATTCAATTACAAGTGACTTCTGAAATCTTTGCAAGACTTATCTCAGCAGTCTTATTTACTGACAGGGAGTTATGACCGCAAAGAACAACTTCTTCTGTTGTTGAAGATCTCCCCTTATGAATGTTCTTCAAAATATTAATTTGTTCATTTCTTTAATGTATACTTATTGATTGGAACATGAAGGAGAATAATAATGAAATAATAGTACCTTAATGTTTATTAAGGTGCTTTATAGTGTTAACTCATTTGTTCTTTACAATAAATCTATGAAGAGGCAACAGTTATTTTACCCATTTAAGGCTTAGGAAGAGAACACAAGTAATTTCTCAAAGAAAAGTGGTTTTTAAGTGTTAGAGCTGAGGTTTAAACCAGACAGAATGGCCCTAGAGCCTACGCTCAGCCAATACCATGATGCTCTTTAAATAAGGAGCTAAAGAAAAAAATGAACAACACAGTGACATTATTATTAGAGCTATGAAGGAAATAAGCATAATTCAATAAGGGGCATAATGGGAAACCCCCATTAGTCACAGTGGTCAGGGAAAGTCTCTCTGAAGGAGGGAAGACTCTGAGGAACCAGCCATGAGAAGAGCCCTGGTCTGAGGAAAGAACTAGTGCAAAGGCTTTCTGCAACAAAGGTAGGGAAGAACTTGATGGGTTTTGGAGACCCAGCTTTCTTCCTCTAATGTTCTCCAATTAAATTCTTCCCTTTAAACCATATAGAGTAATTCAAATTCCTCTATTCTGTGAAATTTGTTTTGGAGATAAGTTAGGCTCATTCTTTTGAAAAGTATTATATACCTTTGGATTACTAATTGTATAAACAGGACTTTGTTAATAAAGACCTTTGTAAAGAATGTTTGCTTTTTCCTTAATTTCTGCTCTTTTGATTTTTTGTTTATATCACCTCAACTGCAGCCCCACATCCTAAAATAAACTTGTCTGTTAATAATGACCTCTATTGGTTCTTGGAACATTCAAGGAAAGGACATATATATACGAATATATATGGGAAAGCTGGACAATGAATAAGGAAGACAGAAGAAGAATTGATGCCTTTGAATTATGGTGTTGGCAAAGAATATTGAATATGCCATGGATGTGAGAAGAATGAACAAATCTGTCTTGGAAGAAGTACAGCCAGAATGTGTCTTAGAAGCAAGGATGGCAAGGCTTTATCTTACATACTTTGGACATGTTGTCAGGAGGAACCAGTCCCTAGGAAGGATATCATGCTCGGTAAAGTAAAGGGTCATCAAAAAAGAGGAAGACCCTCAATGAGATAGATTGACATACTGGCTGTAACGATGGGCTCAAGCATAAAAATGATTGTGAGGATGGCAGGCAGTGTTGTACATAGGGTCGCTATGAGCGAGAAATGACTTGATGGCATTAACAACAACAGCTTAAAAAATATATATATATTCTGTGCCTTTTATGTGTCAAGCATCTTGGAAAGTACACTACGTACTTTATCTCATTTAAATATATAAGTTGTATCATTAAATCATTTTACAGCTGGGAACAATGAGGCCCAGGAAGATTAATACATTTTCCCAAGGCCACACAACTGATTAGTTGCATACTCTTGATTTCAAAAAATTTCTCTGCTAGATTTAAAAAATTATTATTTTCTACTCACAACTCACAACTACCTGGCCAACACACTGGAAGAGATCCATATCTGTGCCCATTCCAAAGAAAGGTAATCCAACAGAACGCAGAATTTATCAAAGAATGCCATTACTATCACACACAAGCAAAATTTTGCTGAAGATGATTCAAAAAAGGATGCAGCAGTAGCTCTACAGGGAACTGCCAGAAACTTAAGCCAGATTCAGAAGATGTCACATGAGTATGTCATTGCTGATGCCAGATGGATCTCGACTGAAAGTGGAGAATGCCAGAAAGATGTTTACCTGTGTTTTGTTGACTATGCAAAGGCATTCGACTGTGTGGATCATAGCAAATTATGGATAACACTGCAAAGAATAGGAATTCCAAAACAATTAATTGTACTCCTGTGGAACCCGAACTTAAACCAAGAGGCAGTGGTTTGAGCAGAACAAGGGGATACTGCATGGTTTAAAATCAGGAAAGGGTTGTATGTCAGGGTTGTATGCTGAGCACATACTACAAGAAGCAGAACTACCTGAAAAAGAACAGGACATCAGAACTGAAGGAAGGCTCCTTAAGAACTTACGATACAGAGATGACACAACCTTGCTTGCTGGAAGTACAGAGGACTGGAAGCAATTTCTGATGAAGCTCAAAGACTATAGCCTTCAGTATGAATTACACCTCAACGTAAGGAAAACAAAAATCCTCACCAATGGACCAATAAGGAACATCATGATAAATGGAGAAAATTTTGAAGTTGTCAAGGATTTCACTTTACTTGGATCCACAATCAATACCCTTGGAAGCTGCAGTCAAGATGTCAAATGATGTATTGCGTTGGGCAAATCTGATGCAAACAAACTTTTTAAAGCATTCAAAAGCAAATAAGTCACTTTGAGGACTGAGGTTCCCCAATCCAAGCCATGGTATTTTCAATTGCCTCATATGAATTTGAAAGCTGGACAATGAATATGGAAGACTGAAGAAGAATTGATGTCTTTGTCTTATGGTGTTAGTGAAGACTATTGAATATACCACGGACTGCCAGAAGAACAAACATGTCTGTCTTGGAAGAAGTACAGCCAGAGTGCTCCTTGGAAGTGTCAGTCCCCTTGTGTCAGTCTGTTTGTCGTACCATGGGGGCTTATGTGTTGCTGTGATGCTGGAATCTATATCACCAGTACTCAAATACCAGCAAGGTCACCCATGGCAGACAGTTTTCAGCTGAACTTCCAGGCTAGGAAAAAGGACCTGGTGGTCTAGTTCTGAAAAGAATTAGCCAGAGAAAACATTATAGATAACAGCGGGACATTGTCTGATTGGTGGTGGAAGGTGAGACCCTCAGTTTAGAAGGCACTCAAAATACGACTGAGGAAGAGCTTCCTCCTCAAAGTAAAGTCACCTTAATGACGTGGATGGAGTCAAGCTTTCAGGACCTTCATTTGCTGATGTGGCATAACTCAAAATGAGAAGAAACAGCTGCAAACATCCATTAATAATCTGAACCTGGGAATGTATGAAGTAAGAATCTAGAAAAATTGGAAATCATCAAAAATGAAACGAAACACATAAACATTGATATCCTAGGCATTAGTGAGCTGAAATGGACCAGTATTGGCCATTTTGAATCAGACAGTCATATGGTCTACTATGCTAGGAATGACAACTTGGAGAAAAATGGCTTTTTATTCATCATCATAAAGAACTTTTGAAGATCTATCTTAAAGTACAACGTAGTCAGTGATAGGATTATATCCATACACCTACAACGAAGACCAGTTAATACCACTATTACTCAGATTTACTCGCTAACCACTAAGGCCAAAGATGAAGAAATTGAAGATTTTTACTAACTTCTGCAGTCTGAAATTGATTGAATGAGCAATCAAGATGCATTGATAATTACTGGTGTTTGGAATGAGAAATTTGGAAATGAAGAAAGATCAGTAGTCAGAAAACATGGCCTTGGTGATGGAAGTGATGCCAGTGATCACATGATAGAAATTTGCAAGACCAACAACTTCTTCATTGCAAATACCTTTTTCACCAACGTAAATGGTGACTATACATGTGGACCTGGCCAGATGTAATTAATATACAGGAATCAAATCGACTACATCTGTGGAAATGGAGGATGGAGGAGCTCAATATCATCAGTCAAAATAAGGCCAGGGGCTGACTGCAAAACAGATCATCAATTGCTCATATGCAAGTTCAAGTTGAAGCTGAAGAAAATTAGGATCAGTCCACAAGAGCCAAAGTATGACCTCAAGTATATTCCACCTGATTTAGAGACCATCTCAAGAATATATTTGGCACATTGAACACTAATGACCTAAGACCAGACAAGTTGTGAAGTGACATCAAGGACAGCATACATGAAGAAAGCCAGAGGTCACTAAAAAGACAGGAAAGAAAGAAAAGACCAAAATGAATGTCAGAAGAGACTCTGAAACTTGCTCTTGAATGTTGAGTAGCTAAAGCAAATGGAAGAAATTCAGTGCTGTTCTCCTGGCTCTTATTTCTTGGTGGTATGTGATCCTCCTTTCTGTCTGCTCACTTCTCTCTTTTATGTCTCAAAAGAGATCGATTTAAACCAGATCTTGATCTTGTAGACTTAGCCCTGCCTTATTAACATAACTGCCTCTAATCCTGCCTCATTAACATCATAAAAGAACATATAAGCCACCCAGTGCCGTCGAAAAGAACATATAAGAAACATATATACAACAAATAGGAAAATCACATCAGATGACAAAATGGAAGACAATCACACAATACTGGGAATCATGGCCTAGCCAAGCTGATACACATTTTTAGGGGGCACAATTCAATACATAATAGCACATAAAATAATCCTCAATGTTAAAATCCATGACATCTTAGATTTCTGAAATATGATGAGTAACTTGAACATATTCTCATAGAAGGTAATGCCAATAGTCACATGACTTGCAAAGGGCAGAGCCTGAGTTTTAACCCAGGTGATCCAAATCCCAAACTCTTGGTTACTAAACTATCCTGGCTTTTAATAGAGCAATGAGAAATTATTTTCCTTAACCTGCCTATCAAGGATGGGCCAGTTTATTAAAAATGTTAAAAATGAAAATGTATCCAGCATCATACCTGGAAAAACCCCAGTGCCGTCGAGTCGATTCCTACTCATAGCGACCCTGTGCAGATACTAAATGACTTATGATGTGATAGAAAATACATATTCTGTCAGAGTTAATGGTTGTGATCACAGCATAAGATGGAATACTTTCAAATAGTAACATTCACTTGATTTCCTACGGTTAGTCTTCAGGGAAAATGGATTCAGGTTGTAGCCATTTAAGAATACATCAGTGTGTTTATTCTACTTTCTAGGCTCCCCTAACATTGCATTTCTTTTCCTGGGTGCTAAAAAAGGCGTGCCAATAGACAGGGATACCTATAGCTGGCACAGAAAAAGTAAATAGAAATACCCCATTATCTTATGATAAGAACAAAGAGGAAAATACAAAGCTACTCAAGGAAGAGTTAAAGACCTTCCTGGTGGAGGAGTATTCTTGAAATGAAATATTTCCCTAGGCAAGTTGACATTTAAAATGTGTGACTTAAGAGAAATAAAACGAGTATTGTGAGAAACATAACCTTAAATATTTTTGGATCACATTTTCGTGAATGATACAGCATTTGGCACAACTTTTAGGAAACAGAAACACTATGGGGCAATGATAAGTATTTGTATGCAATTTTTGTGAACATATATGCACACACACAGCTATCTATGTGGTATAATGTACCAGATATATGGAACGTGCCTATGTAAAATTGTTTTATATTCAACATTTTCATTCCTATAACTAAATGTTGGCTCTTTAAAATTTGTTTTTATGAATGTTTCCATGGTGAACTTATGGAACATAGTGGCTGGATAGCACAAATGTTGTTTTCTTTCTTCACGGACAGTCAAAAATGTCCTTTGAGGAGTCATCCTAGAGCGTCTTTAGGAATGGCATGTTGCAGACTGGACGGAACAAAGCTGCACGAAAGAAATGAAATGGAAGTATGTTATCGTTGGCTAACCTTTAAACATACTAAAAACTCTCAGAAGAGCTCATCTACTGTAGGGAATAGTGCTGTGTTGGCACAGGGTGTGCAAGATGACCTAATGGGTCTTTTCCATCTCTAATTCCTGTGATATCGCAGATCTAAGAGATGGAGCCAGTAATTGCTTACAACATAACAGATATTTCTCTCTCTATTTTTTTTCCTCTTCCCTGGAGCTCAGCAAAGAATCTCTTAAAACAAACAAAAACTGTGAGAAACTAAGAGAAGACAGGGACTGGCCCACTTTTAAGAGGCAGAATGTGGAAAGTATGAAGATGCTGATTTGATTGTAAAGGCTTGGAAATCTGAGGGGCCTGAAGCTGTTTAAAACTACAGGCAGTAGTTAAAAAAAGAAGGGGAGTGAGAGAGAGAGAGAAAAAAAAAAAAAACTTAAAAAAATGGGTATAACGCTGGGCTTTGATACAACTGGCCTTTCAGCCCCCACTTGAGATTTGAACATCCCCAAGGGAAGCTGTGGTTTGGACTAAGATCATGCATTTAATTTCACTCGGAGAACTTATTGGACTTGGCATCAAAAGAAAGAATTTGCAGTATATTTTTTGTCATGATTAGTGGCCCCCTCACCACAACGTTTGATTATTTTGGAAAGGGAAAAGTTAAATCCTTGTAAAGTTGTGATTTACAATTTGCGAGCATCCAGGTAGGGAGCATGGCTTTTGCCAGCTTGATCATGGGATCCACGTTTTATTCTAGCTCATTGATGTGAGAAAACAAAACAGTGCTTTGGGGGAAAAGAGAGCTGGAAATCTATCCCTTGATTATCCTGGGAGATTTTCTGTCCACACTACATCGTCTCTCAGTTACGTTGGTTTTGGTCACCACTGGAACTCGTAGCAAGAAACTGGCAGGCAGCTGGTTTACTTTTCATTTCTAATCTGCAGTAGCTGGTATTTTTATGATGCGATCCCTTTGCTCTCACAGTTATGTAAATCTTGAGGCAAAGGAGTTAAAAAGGAGGTTCTAATTTTATACCTGAAAATAACTTTCACTGGACATTTTTTTCTCAGGCTTTAAAATTAAGATTGGAAATCTCAAGGGTATTTTAATACCTACAAAACTATGTCCAAATAGCCAGAGGGGAAGTGAATGATCAACTGGATAAGCTGATGAATATTTTCCTGGTAGTTGCACAATTTTCCCCACAACTGTGATGCTTTATCCTTTGACATTAAGAATGCTGTTTGCTGAAGTAACATTCCTTTGAACACTCAGCTTTCTGAAATGGTGCCCACCGCAAGGACTGCAGATGGGTAAGTTGGAGCATCAGTCCTGGAGTAACGGCCAGGAAATTAGATTCTGTTCTAGTGCCCAAGACTGAATGCAGTCAGCTAGGTCTTGAAATAAATTTTGAAGTGGACTTAATAATAAATTTCCCTGTTTTCTACTGCTTTCGAATTTTTTGGTCTATTTCTAGATGGATTTGTGCTGGTTGGATAACCATCTCCAGCATTTAGGCAGAGAGCTCTCACCATGCTTACTAAGTGAAAGCAGTTTGCTGAATAATGTCAGTGTAGCAATGTTAGTGGTATTGTTGGCAGAGGAGAAAACAGTTTTTTTTTTTTTTTTTTTTTTGGTCTCATGCTAGACTCGGACAGGAGTAAAGATAAATACAAGAATTCCATGGGTATTTGGGAAGTGCTATATTTGTCCCAATTTAAACATGGTGGTTAAGGACATGGATGGTTAAGGGCAAGGAGCCTGGGATCGAATCCCAGCTTGCTGTATGATCTTGGGCAAGTTGTTTATGTTCTCTAAGCCTCGGTTTTCTCATCTGTGCTATGGAGTAAGTAAAACTGACTATATCTTTTGGTTGTTAAGGGGATTTAAAGAGTTAATATAAATATACAAAGAAGGTACGCGATGGTTGGCACAAAATAAGAATTCAGTAAGTATTAGCTGTATAGTAGCTGTTTGGTACTGCCCTCCTGAGCAAGATATTTCTTGGTTGTGTATCACAGCAAATTTAAATATGGTTTCTCTATGAAGGTAAGCTAAGACTCTACTGTCTTTTTCCACACTCACTGATTTTAATGAAAGTGAATCAATGATAGGTTTTTTATTTAAACCCTACTTAACGAAGCTGTTGAGAAATCTAAATCAAAAGCCAATTTTTTCTGTATTGGTGAGGTCTCCATTAATTGATAGTGACAGAAAACCTACCCAATTTTATTTTATTTTTTAAAAATTTTCTCATGTTTCTAGAAAGTCTGACCTGTGGGCTCCTTTCATTTCTGCTTCTGTTCTCCCCTCCTCTCCCCTCCTCTTCTCTCCTTTTCTCTTCCTTCCTCTATTCCTCCCCCGCCCTCAACACACACAAACGTATTTTCCTCTCTTTTCTTCCTCTCCAGGATTGATTTTCCTTGCTAATGGATTCATTTTAGGCAATCTGTCTCCACATGATGCCCTCCAGCATATAAGTCCTTAGAACTAACCATCCTAGAGGATACACATCAAAATGATGTGGTGTAGAGCCGATTCCTAAGGTGAAGCCTAGAGTTTACCCCAAATACTGTAATGGTTGTACACTAACAAGGTAGCATTCATGACCTGCTTTTCCCTGATATGTTTTTCTTTGCAAATGACCAATTTGGAAGTGTCCTTGTCTGAAATAATGCAACCCTCTTGAATACTATAAACACACTTCCCCCCTTCCAAAAGAGATACACACTCAAATCTCACCCTGTTACTGCATCCCAGATCCAAGTTCAGGATCTTTGAAGACTGTGTATTTCCCGTGAGTCTGATCCAAATGTGAATATTTCATGTTACACTCACCTAATGCTAAATGGTATTTTCACCACCCTCTCCATATGCAGTGGAGGAGAAAAGCAGAGATAAATTCATTAAAATTACCATTTCGAAAGGGAAAACAATGTACAGGGATCCACAGTACTTGGTATCTACCCTATTCTCTAGGACTAGAGTAGTAGCGTTTGCCCCGTGTGAGCTGAGAGAATTCTATAGTTCATCGATCTGGCTACTCTGTGATCTGCTTCCTGAGAGATATCCTTTGTTCATTATCTCATCTGAGAGGAACAAAGTCTTCCGACTGATGACAAAATGACCTTAGCATTTCACTTTACATCACATGGTGCCAGTGTCCTTGGGCCTGACTCAGGGGCTGACCATTCCCAGGTTTTTATATTCCAGGTTTCCAGAGTTTCTTTGGTAAACACCTGTGAAACCCAGAAGACTGCCTGTTCACTTGCTGGCAGAATCCATGCACCCTAACTGGAAACTCACAAATGGTAAATCACAGCATTACATGGATTTAACTTTTCCCTTCTCCAGTATATTTATAGTTGGTATAGTCACCAAAATTATATTGTTTCTCTTAAAGTATCTTTTCTATGTTGTGGATTTTAATGTACCCAAGAAGTATAACATTATATTCACTTTGAAACCAGAGAGAGTAAAGGAGACTAAGCCCCATAAACTACAAATATGAAGAATCTGTGGGACCCAGATACACTATTTGAATCCATATATGTGAACAATCCATTGGCCTTGTTTATCTCCTGTACGCTGACTTTATTTGACATTTAGCATTTCTTCGTTTTTCTTTCTTCCATTACTATAATCTTTCTATCATGAGGCTATTTCTCAAGAATTTATATTATTTTAATAAAGGACAATTTTATAACATTGATTTGTAATTTATAAAAGCAATGACTACCATGATATACACAGTCCTTGATAACTTTGCCCTTTTAAATATTTCTGATTTTAGGAACCATTTAAAAGTTTTCTAACGTCGACTTCCAAGTTAAATCACCATCCACATAGCTGATAATGAAATGGTTAAAATGTATTCCTTTTTATACTTTAAAGAGTGCTATTTTGCAATATCTTGGCTGAAGACTAAAACTAGGATAATCCAAGGTTTTAACAAAAGATATTTCCTAAACTGTGATAGTTCCTTATTTAACTAGGTCGTACTGCAACCACTCATGATTCATTCAAAATTTTTGATGTTAATGACTTAATTCATGTCTTTTAGATGTGCCGTAAGCTGACTTGGGTATATAAATTCTATATTCCATTTAGCTTCTGCTTAATAAATCTGTGGCCAGTTCCCGGTGGCATTTCTGTTAGCCAAAAAAAAAAGAAAGAGAGAGGAAGAGAGACTGAACTGCTTAAGGTCTGAGATCATCTGTCCTATGGCTTTCAAGATCTCCTCACGTAAGGATTTGTGAACCCAGCAAAGGGAAAGAGTTAAGCCTATTCTCCTAGTTGGCAGAAACTTTGTAGTTTAAAATTACATACTGACTCTGGTGTAGAGACACAAGAAATTATAGAGCAGACACTGTCCAGGACAACGTATAATTTAAAATGTACTAGAGAATGTATACCGCATGGCAAAGTAAGTGAAGTGCTTCTTCAAATATAAGTGTTTTGCATAGAAAGGCAGTAATTATCCACTCCTAGGGAAATGTTTGCATTCATTCTAAATCAATATTTACTATTCATTTCTTGTGTTCAACAAAACAGGGATTTAACTTTTTTTTTTAAATGAAGGACTAAGGCAATAATTCTACGATGTAATTGTCTTGATATGAAATATTGCTAAATGGTGTTGCTATTTCGAGAAGGAGCAGTGTGAAATGGAAGGGTATCCCTATTTGTGAAATGTTACTTTGGGAACATTCAATTCAGACTCAGTCAAGCAGGGCGACTCACCAGTTTTCAAAGATAACTTAAGCTGTCTCCTTGGTAAGGCCCTTAACTAGAGTCATTCAGATGAGTCTTTGCCTTAACATTTTCCTCCCGCCTCCCTACCCATACTTCCACACTTCCTGATAATGACCCAGTTTCAGCTACTGCCTTTTGGGATGTGTGTGTGTGGTGGAGTTGGGGGGGGGGGAATGCTGTGTGTGCATGCAAGAAACTCTTCTATGAAATTAATTTTTCTGCAGGAGAGAAACATTTCTTTCTTCCTCTTACCCTCCCAACTCCCTATGACTATTTAGTTCAAAAGAACTTCAAGGAAAATACTGGAGGAAACATTAAGAAACTAGAAGACGTGAATACCGCACTTAGAAACAAAACCAAAGTTCTCTGGCATATTTTTATTTATAGAGTTTATGATCTGATCATTCCATAAATTTTCTTTGTAGAATGACTGCAATTTTTTTTTTTATTACAGATTCTAAAAAAGAACTGGGCAATATAACAGTATGTTATATTACAACATGGATACCCCTTTTCTCAGCAACAGAAACAATAATGACTTTGCCCCCGAGTGTCAGGTCAGGGCAGAGTCCTTTAGTGAACACCGTTACTTTACCAAATGCCACATAAATGCCCAAGTTTTCTACAAGCTTATATTTCTGCCCTCCACTTCTACACATAGTGTAAGATCCAAGGTTTTCTGTTGTTCTTCCTTTGGCTTTTTGTTTTTGTTGTTATTTTGGGGGCGAAAGGGACCAAGGGGTCTTCTCTTTGAAAATCTCGCCATTGCCATTGGTTTTTTGAATTTATTGATTAACCTATTTGGTATTAAATTTTATACAATATAATATTTTCAGATGCACAGATTCCACAGTGTTCCCAGATTATTTAAAATGAGATTTAGAGGAAGGGAAGAATCAAAGTAAATTATACACCTTTGCAACCTAATCCCAAAGTTCCTGTAGCTTCTCTGACTTTAAAATGTTCATGGTAATTAGCAGTGTGGAATAGATCTGCACTGAAGTTCCCTCTCTGTGCCTTCCTGCCATTCATAATTCATGCAAGCTCTTTGAGTGGATTACTATTTGGTATATACCCTGGGGATGAATAATATCATTTATGTATTGTGATTGCTACTCTATTTTATCTTCCTTTTTATTGACAAGAATCAAGGGTGTTGCTTGTAGTTTTGAAAGTAAATGGGGTGCAGAAATCATCCTCTTCTTTCTGAGAGAGGCACCTTCTTTCTGCAGGAAATGCTATTGTAAACTGTACTGTTATAAATGGTGTGTTAGTTCTCAAGATATTCCTGTCTCAGTGTATGAAGTAACAAAGTGTTCCTTAGCATTCATTGGAGGGAGCCAATGGGGAAGCAGATGGTTAAGGACACATTCCTAAAGTCTGGAAAATCAATGGGACACTAAAAAGGGAACTGAAGTGGACCGGAAGGAACCTCTCGAGGGTCAGTCGTTAAAAAAACCAGAAACTGAATATGAACAGAGCTTTTACCCAAGAAACTGAAGGAAGCCAGCAAACCCATTCTACTGCACTCAAATTAACTGTCTGGGAGTTGAGTTGTTTTCTGCACAGCCCATAATGGATAATGAGGAAGGCTTTGATGGCTTTAAAGGAAGTTGCTCTGTAGTTTCTCACAAAAACATGATCTGAGTGTAAGTGGCAAATGGTTGCAGACCCCAAAATGAAAAGGGGCAATGCTAGCTGGGTGAGGTTTTTCCTTGGTTAATTGCGCTGGACAGGGGTCCTGATAACGGTGAGGATGACAGTGAGTAAACGCTGGGATCTCATTTACTTCACCTGGGGCCTTCTGGAAACCTTACAATATCTACGACTTCTTTTTTTTTTTTTTTACTTTCTCCTCTACATGATAATTATTTAATGTCAGTCAAATTAATGATCAGCCTGCATTCTTCACTTTACTTCATCTTATTGTATAAGGCATTATTCCTTATATTAGTCGGGGCTTAAAAAATTTACTGTATTAGTCCTCTCCTATTGTAATCAGTTCTGAAACTATTCCTGGGTATTACCAACCCCAGCACCAGAAAAGAAAGACTTTAAGAAGAATTTAAAAAAGAAGAAGAACATTCATGTTGAAGTATTTACATTAAGTTTGGTAATGAAGAAAACAAGTTTCTCTTAAGTGTTCTTTTTATAGCGCCTTTGTTACTCTTAGCAAACGTCTATTAAAAAGAGAAATCTTAAAAATCCTCTCCCAAAACACTGAGGACACATGTACTGACCTTGTATTCACTCTTTCAGAATATAAGACACTTACATTGAATAAGAGAGTAGTGGAATTTCTTTTGTACATAAAAGTAATTTGTCACATGGTTAATTGCCTGACCCCCCAAGAATGAAGTAATACTTTCTGCTGGACTTTTCTGCTGACTCCGTCACTCAGTCGGTGTCTTAGTCATCTAGTGGTGCTATAACAGAAATACCACAAGTGGATGGCTTTAACAAAGATAAATTTATTTTCTCACAGTCTAGTAGTTTACAAGTCCAAATTCAGGGTGTCAGCGCAAGGGGACGGCTTTCTTTCTCTGTCGGCTCTGGAGAAAGGTCCTTGTCCTCAATCTTCCCCTGGTTGAGGAGCTTCTCAGGTGCAGGGACCCCAGGCCCAAAGGACATACTCTGCTCCCAGTGCAGCTTTCTTGGTGGTATGAGTTCCCCAACTCTCTACTTGCTTCTCTTTCCTTTTATGTCTTAAGATAAAAGGTGGTACAGGCCACACCCCAGGGAAACTCCCTTTGCATTGGATCAGGGAGGTGATCTGAGTACGGGTGGTGTTACAATCCTACCCTAATCTTCTTAACATAATATTACAATCACAAAATGGAGGACAACCACACAATTCTGGGAATCATGGCCTAACCAAGTTGATGCACATATTTTTTGGGGGACACACTTCAATCCTTGATAGTTACTTAACAAACCTTGACTGCACTCCACCTTGGCATGCCATGATAAATACATACAACTGCTAAAGTAAGCTGAAGCAGGTCACCTGCAAACAGAATGGACAAAGAGAGATGCTCAAATGTTCTCCTTATTTCATTCATTTTCTAACCAACATTTACTGCACTAAAGCAATATGTCCAACAAAGTGGCCTTCCATGAAGATTGAAGCCTTGTACAAATGAATCAAACAATGATGCTCTTTGAATTAAGGACCTTAGAAAAAAGAGGTACTGGAGCTTCCAGGAGTATGCTCAATGATCACTGAAAGCCTTCTACGTACATTTACACGGATATATTGGTCAGAGAACCTTGGTTACGATTCTGTTTATTCTAGCACCACAGTCCTGGAACACTGACTGAGAGATGGCGGAATGGGGCACTAAACCAAAACCTGGTCATCACCCATTCCTGGTTCTATTTTTCATCCTCCAGTGGGGTTCAGTGCAATATCACTGATGAATAAGTGCCTTTTCTTATGATTACTTCAGGGTCTTTGTCAGACGTTCACAAGCATTTGGTTTTAGGGCCCTGCTACACTCCTAAAAATTATTGAGGATGTTCAATAATTATGCTTTATATATACTAATATTTACCATCCTAGAAAGCAAAACTGACATTTAAAAAATATTAATTTATTTATTCACTTTTAAAAAGCAATAATACTTCCATCATGTTAATTTTTTTCATGAAAATTATATTTTCCACAAGAAAAAATATTGAGAAGAGTGGCATTGTTTTACAGTCTAGCAATCTGTTGTCATATCAAATACGTAGTTTCTAGAAAACTCCCTTGTGCACTCATGCCAGAATGGGAGTGAAAAAGGCAAATAACGTCTTAGTATTATTATACAAACAGATTTGATCTTGCAAAATCCTCATAAAGATCTCAGAAACCGTTATGTATCCTCCCGTAACACCTTGCTGGTGTGTATAAAATGTTGAATTAAATATCTATTTACATCCCCTCATATTAGGAGTTCAGTACAACACCTGGCACATAGCAGGTACTCAACAAAATTTCCTTCCAGTTATAACCGTCATCATTCTTGGCTAACTCAAACTTGATTTTTTCAGATTTACACCTTACAGCTTGGATAGCTTCAGATCCCAATGATCATTTATGCATGCCTGAATGATCATGGAGAAATTTTTCTCCCCCTGGATTTCTCCTCAGGGTCACTCTCTTAACTTTTGAAGAAGGTTGAGGAGGGAAAGGAGAAGAAAATGGAAAAAAAAAAAAAAGTTCTTGGAATGGAACTGAATGAAGGAGCTGGGACTCTGGATTTCTATAATCCTTCTTAAGTAGCCAATTCTGTTGTTGTTAGTTGTCTAGTTGGCTCTGACTCATGGTGACCTTATGTATAACCAAAACCAAACCAAACCCAGTGCCATCGAGTCAATTCCGTTTCATAGCAACCCTATAGGACAGAGTAGAACTGCTCCATAGAGTTTCCAAGGAGCGCCTGGTGGATTCAAACTGCCGACCCTTTGGTTAGCAGCTGTAGTGCTTAACCACTATGCTACCAGAGTTTCCAGCCTTATGTATAGCATAATAAATTATCCTCCTGTCCTGTGCCGTTCTCACAATCTTTGGTGTGCTTGAGCCCACTTTTGCAACCACCCTGTCAATCCATCTCATGGAGAGTTTCCCTCATTTTCTCTGGCCCTCTACTTTACCAACCATGATTTTCTTTTCTAGTGATTGGTCTTTCCTGATGACATGTTCAAAGTAAGAAACACAAAGTTTCATCATCCTCTCTTCTAAGGAGGGTTCTGTCTGTACCTTCTCCAAGATGGATTTGTTCATTCTTCTGACCAAAACCAAAACCAAACCCACTGCCGTTGGGTTGATTCTGACTCATAGCTACCCTATAGGACAGAGTAGAACTGACCCATAGAGTTTCCAAGGAGCACCTGGCGGATTCGAACTGCAGACCTTTTGGTTAGCAGCCGTAGCACTTAACCACTACGCCACCAGGGTTTCCATTCTTCTGACAGTCCCTTGTATATACAGTATTCTTCCCCAATACTACAACTAAAATACTTCAACTCTCCTTGATCTTCCTTTGTCATTAACCGGATTTCACATGCATATGAGATAATCGAAAAGACCATGGGCATGCTCACCTTAGTCATCAAAGTGACATCTTTGCTTTTTAACACTTTAAAGAGGTCTTTTGTGGCAAAATTGCTCAGTACTAAACATTATTTGATTTCTTGACTGCTGCTTCCGTAGGTATTGGTTGTTGGTCCAAGTAGAATGATATCCTTGACAATTACAATCTCTTCATTTATCATGATGTTAATTGGTTCAGTTTTAAGGATTTTTTTTTTTTTTTTTACCTTCAGGTGTAATCCAATTTGAAGTCTGTAGTCTTTGACCTTCATCAGTAAATGCTTCAAGTTGTCTTCACTTTTTGGCAAACAAGGTTTTGTCATCTACATATCACAGGTTGTTAGTGGCTTCTAAAATATTTACAAAAACATATTGGTCTCAAGGGTAACAGGCTATTGTATTGTGTTTTGTGGTATGGCTGAGGTTTGACACAATTTCTAGAGGCTGCTGCTGTTGCACCATCTGATAATTGATATAATATATCCCAGCTGATAAACATAATTGCCATAATTTTCAGCTAGATATAACTATCTGTGAATAGTCATAGCAATCTGTCCAAAACAAAGTCTTGAAAAAGCAACAAAAGTATTTTCACAGTTTAAAATCAGGTTTTTGATAATAGAGGTGTTAAGATCAACATTTCTCATTCAGTCGTTTAACTAATGCTTATTGACCACCTTCTGTGGAGACTCACTATGCAATGTATAAGGAGATATGATTCCTGCCTTCAAATGTCTCCCAGTAGAGTGAAATACACTCATAAATTATGACAGTTAATTATATAGAATAATGAATGTTAGGACGTGGAAATAACAAGATGTTTTAAGAACTCATAAAAGAGGGGCATAACCCAGTTTTGTGGGAACAGTGAAAGTGAAAGTTTTTGAGGAGTGAGTGGAGCTGGCCCGCTTAGAGTGCATATAAACCCAATTGCTATCGAGTCAATTCTGACTCATAGTGACCCTACAGGACAGAATAGAACTGCCCCATAGGGTTTCCAAGGAGCATCTGGTGGATTTGAATTGCCACCCTTTTGGTTAGCCGCTGTAGCTCTTAACCACTATGCCACCAGGCTCCAGAGTGTACAGGAGACTGGGAAAATATTACAAGTAGAAGAGTTGAGAGATAACCCAACTCACTTGCTGATGTGAGAGAATTTCAGATGCTAGAGTGAGGAGTGTACAAAGCAACTAGTGAGGGGTTAGAAATGTGAACAAGGAAAAGGGAAGGAACTGGAAAAGAGTTTTCATCTTGTTTTTAGATTTTTATGCAGCCCTTAAAGAGTTTTAGTTAAAAGGTAATCACGAAAAGCCTTGACTTTTATAAAGTTAACTCTAGACGCAATTTGGACAAGAAGCCAAGACTCCTTAAGCAGCTGTGGTGTTGATCCTAGAGAGAAGGAATGCATGTCTATATAAGGAAACAGCAGAAGTGATAAGGAAAGTGGACAAATTGTAGAGCTATTGAGAGAGTTGAATGAACAGGCTTTAATAATTGGTGTGGAGGTGGGGATGGAGTGAAAAGGAAAAGTTAGAGTGACACCAAGGTTCCTGGCATTAGTAGCTGAATACTTTCATTGAAGTAGGGATCCCAGTAAGAGGAATACATGGGTGCACAAGAGGGAGAAAGAAGACAAGTTCAGTGTTGTTGAGGTATCCACGTGCAGATGTTGAGTGTTACAAACACAGAGCTGCCTGAACAAAGTTCCACAAACAAGTTAAAATAACAGAAATTTATTCTCTTACAGTTCTGGAGGCTAGAAGCCCATAATCAGGGTGTTAGTGGTGTTGATTCCTTAAGATGGCTCTAAGAGAGAATTTGTTCCATGCCTCTCCTAGCTTCTGATGATGGCCAGTAATCCTTGGCATCCCTTGGTTTGTGGCAGCATAATTCTAATCTCTGCCTCTGTCTTCACATGGCTGTCTTCCCTCTGTGCCTGTCTGCCTGTGTCTTTTCTCCTTTTTCTATAAGGACACTATTCATATTGTGCTAGAGCCCACTCTACTCCAGTATAACTTCATGTTAACTTAAGTAATTACATCTGTAAAGACCTTATTTCCAAATAAGTCCATGTTCACAGGTACCAGGGGTTAGGACATCAACCTGTCTTTCTGGGAGATACGAATAAACTAATGACACATGACACCTATGGAATCCACTAGACTACAAATTCACCAGGTTAAATTTTGTGGGGTTTATAAAACTCACTAGATTATGGAAGCCACTAGACAAAACTCTACTAAGTGGAACATCTTGCCCCTTTATGTTTCTTATTGCTACCTGAATGCCTATTAGAGTGTGTGATGCATTGCCATGCAATGGATCACTTTTGTGTGGCCTTTCTTGCCATGGTCTTGTAATTCCCACTCACGTGATTGAGTGGGACCATGCAAATATAGTCTATGGAACCCTAATGAAGGGATTGGTCAGTTTTACCATCACACTAGGCTTAAAATGAGCCATCCCAAAGGTGGGAAGGAGAGGATCTCACCACCACAGGGAAGAAGATACAAGAGCAGAGTGTGTCCTTTGGATCCAGGATTCCTGTGCTGAGAAGCTCCTGGAACCAGGAAACTCAGAGAGAGAGAGAAAGAGAGAAGAGCTGTACCACTGGAGATGGTAAGAAGTGGTGTCAGGGAAATGGTAGCAGGAGAGACTAGGAGGAGATGGTACAGTGGGCTTCCCCAGCTGACTAAGTGAGAAAACTGGGTGCTTTCGGGCAGGAGGCTTGCTGGAGGAGTAGGGTGCCTCTGGGCACTCGTTGGAGCTAGGTTTGCTGAACCGCTCAACTACAGCCGAGTGCCTTTGGGCATGTGGTTACTGGCTGAGTGGGGTACCTCAGGCCACTTATTGGCAGAGGTAAAAGAGTTTTGTAACACCTGCCCAGTAGGGCAGAGGCTGAGGGACTAAAAGAGCTTTGTTAACACTTCCCGGAGCAGGGGCTAAGGGGTCAGAGAGAGGCATGTCTGTGGGCATGGCTAAGAAGATGCTGTCCTGATGGAAGAACTATATCCTGAGTATCCCTGAACCTAAATCATAAACTGTTACTTCTCTAATAAACACCATAATAGAGGGTATTGTCTGTGAGTTCTGTGTGGCCACTGCGATGAATTATCGAACCCAGCAGAGAAATAGAGAGTTTCATGGGAGGCACAGTTAGTGTCAGAATGATTAAGATGGCAGAGAAAGGAGGCATGTGTTGCCTCTGCTTCACAGCAATCAGCCTTAGACTGTTAATCTTGATTCTCCTCCTGCCTTGTGAAGTTAGAAGAGGTCAGATGCTGTCCCATACCATTTTTGCATGCATAGTAGATGCTCACTAAATATTTATAGAATAAGTAAATGAACAAATGGATTAAATAAAGAAATATGAAGGTCAGAGGAGAGATTTGGAATGGCTATACAGACTTGGAAGTCATGGGTATGGGTATAGTTGGGTATATGGGTAACAGCTGAAGTAAACAGAGGGCTAAAATAACCCAGGTAGATATTGTAGGGTGAAATGAGAAGGGAGCGTTAAGAAGTATCTGGAGGAATTGCAACTTATAAGGAACAGGCAGAGAACATGGAACCTTCAAAGATTATAGAAAAAGAGGAGTCAGAAAGTTATAAAGTATATCAATTAACATTCTATTTATAAACAAGAGAGGTTGACTACCTATCTTAAGCAAAATTTAAATCTAGTGGAAAAATATTTGGAGATAACAGAATTGAAGAGAATATGGTTCACCATATTTGGAAACTGGGCGTGAACAAAGTGAACTCTGGAGAGAACTAGGTAGCATGCAAGGAATGTAATACAGCAGAAATTGGGGGGTGGTCTTCTGTCAGTGCCAGTTCATGAATATGAGCTCTGCTATCTGACTAGAACAAGCTTTAAAGTCCCAGGAGAAAGTGTCTGAGCGGCTGAACCTCGTTTATAGCCCTACCTACCCACTTGTGCTGGGAAAGACAGAGAAAGGTTCTGTTCCTTCAGCTTCTGTAATGGAAGCAGCCATTACCTTCCACCAAGATTTCATACCAGTGGAGCATTTCCTAAAAGGGAAATAGAAATGCCAAGGAATGGGAGAAGAATGGATGCTGCGTAGAACAACAACAACAAAAAGACCAAGAGCCGCTATGAGAAGAAAGGCAGAAAATTGTGGCAATCTGCTACACAGAGGTAAAAGATTAAAGCTAAGGCTTACTCATTGGCAGTAGCAATAAGGAGGTCATTGGTAACTTTGCCAACAGTGGTATGAGTAGAGTGGTGATGCTGGGAATGAGACAGGAATAGGTTGAACGAGAACTGGGTGACAGAGTGGAAATAGCTAGTGCAGACAACAATTTTAAGACGTTTACCTTATAATAATACAAGAGGAAATTTGCTTTTATGATTTGGAAACATTCAGAATGGCAGGGAAAACAATTTTTCCCTTAAGCAGGGATTTTCTAAATATGATGGCCAGGCATAAGAGTTACAAAGCTTGCATAACCCTCGATGGGTAAACTTCCATATCTGGGCAATTGCCTATATAGTGGAACCTGTCATTCTCTTTAAAGGACATCAATACGTGGTACAACTGCTCTAGAGGCATTTCCTTTGCCACTTAAAGTCTTGGCCACATGGTTTATCACTTTAATGCCTCCATATATAATACTGTTAGGCCTAATATTTCCGTTTTTGCATTTTTCTCAAACTAGAATTTCAAACACTTTGGGGGCAGGGACCTCGTTTTTGCCTCAAAGCAGTTAGCACAATATTGGGCAGGAAAGAGTACCTGTGTTCAGGGAATACCGATTGACTAGTTTATTGATTTTTGAAAGAACATTGACTAAAATGACATTTGATCACAAATCTTCCCAGGAAAAGAGATACTTTTTTGTTTTTCTCTCTGACTTTTCATTTACTATCTCCCTTGATTCCCTTTCACCATCTTTCCCATGCAAAGTTGTTATGAAATGTATGAAAAAACATGCATTTTTGCATTTTAAGACAGAAAACTTTCAGATTGAAAACAAACTAAAGCCAATGAAAAGTGTATTTTACTGCTTTGCATCTAAAAATGGCACTGCCCAATTTAAGCTATTTTTAAAACCTGTATATTCATGCAGTTTGCATACCAAAGTGAAAATTGGTGAGCTATAAACCCTTGAAAAACAAGGTTTATAATGGAAACAGTAATTGACCCTTAAGTAAAACATCAAAAATACAATACTATATAATACAAAGCCCAGGGCTTGGGATCCCATCTCTGCTCTAACCTCAGACTGGCACACTAACCCAACACCACAAAGCCAACTAATAGTTATAGTCCGAGATGTTTTCTTCTTACATGGCAGGGAAAGTGGATATGTGATCCAATAGCCACACAGAAGGGAGTTAAGCTTCACAGAACCAGTAAAGTCTTTAATGAATTCACAACACTAGAGCCAATATTCTATTAGTTGGACTTGCTTGGAGAATCATTTAATTAAAAAAAAAAAAAAAAAGCTAATGCCTTCCTTTAAAGTTGCACTGCATCATGGATTTGGGGTCTGTAACATCATACCACAGAATGCCATGAGGGCAGAATGACCAATTGTCAGGAAAGCTCACGGAATTACCAAAAGTACTCTTGAAATACTGAGAGTTGTCTTCAACTTTGGTCTAGTTCCTGCTCGGTCCAGGTTCCCAGTTTTCAAGCAGCAACTCTTCATTTTTATCATGAGAAAATGCAACGTAAGCTAAGGAGGAAAGATGTGAGTATTATACTTGACTGATAAGATATGAAGGGTAGATTCAGATTCTAGGTTTCATCGGGTTGTAGGCAAAGAAGAATGTATATATACTAAGAATTTTAATCTAAATTTTTTTTTTTTAATGGCAGAGAAGGGAGGTTAGGAGAATTTATTGCTAAAGAGGGAAAGTTCAGAGATTCCTTTCATTTTAAAGTTGAAATGTGAAACCACTGCCAACTTATTCCTTTAAGAATTTCCAAAGAATTTGTCAGCTGAGAAGAGGCAAGATTTTGCCTTTAAAATGTCATCTAGTTGCTCACATTTTCAATGTTTATCAAGGAGCAATTAGCAGGACTATCTCATGTTTCCTTCTTGGGCATTGTGCTTCTATTGTTGCCTTTACAACTGGTAAACTTAGTTAAAATGAAAATGACTCCATTTATATTAACTCCTCCTGTAGACCCTGTGACTGAGTCACCACCCTAAATGAGCTTTGGAGAAAGGTTCCTGGGAGAGGGTTATTGAAGATGGGACACAGATTGGTATTTTTCTTTGTTGGAATTTTTAGAAGTGGTTTGAAGTTTTCTGTTCTGGAATTCAGGAATTTTGTTAGTTGCAATTAAAATGTCCTTTTGTGGTGATATGAAAAATTGATATGCACCTTAAAATATATTAAAGAAACAAAAACAAAAACAAAAAACAGTCACCCTATAGGGCAGAGTGGAAGTGCCCCTAAGGTTTCCAAGGAGCAGCTGGTGGATTTCAACTGCTGACTTTTCGGTTTGCAGCAGAGCTCTTTAACCACTATGCCACCAGGGCTCCTAAAATATATTAAGTGCTTTAAAATAAATTCTGATGTCAGAATAGAACACTTCTGTGTCTTTTTTCATGTCTTATTCAAATACTAAGTTCTAGCTCACATAACTTCATGATATACACTTTCAATTCTACTATTTACTTAATGTGAGATAAAAGAAAATATTCCCTTCTTCCAAGCATATTTGAAAACCAATACATGTCTCCCTCCCCTCACCCCACAATTTTCTCTGGACCTTGGTGGCACAGTGGTTAAGAGCTCTGCTGCTAATCAAAAGGTCAGCAGTTCACATCCACCGAGCTCCTTGGAAACCCTATGGGGCAGTTCTATTCTGTCCCATAGAGTGGTATGAGTTGGAATCGACTGGACAGCAACAGGTTCCCTGTTTTCTCTTTCTTTCCTTCTAAATCTTTCGTACACTGAGTTTACTTCATCTTATTTTATACTCTCCATGCATTCTGTGATTTCATTTATGTACCAAAAAAAACTAAACCAAACCCATTGTCCTCAAGTCCATTCTAACTCATAGTGACCCTTTGTGTACACTGTACATTAATAATTATATGGTAAGTTAAGGTTTTAAAATATTAACTGATGCTTTTATTTCCTTGGACCTTTGCCCCTTCCCAGAAAAGTTAGGGAAGGGAGAATGCTTGAAAATGCAAAGTAAAAATGAGTGAAGACTTCGTTTTGAACTTTCAAAATCTTATTCCTAGAGGGGAACAGAAAGAGCTAAGGCATAGGAAAGCACATTTGGAAAACTACCTAATGAGTAAGAGCCAAACTGCCCTATTGCCCATTAGATAAGCCTTCTCAGACTGAGGGCCCAAAGGCTTTACAATATAAACATTGAAAGTTTAGAATGGGTGGGTCCCTGAGAAAAGAAAAAGGACCCGTGTCCCACTTTCTTGGGCTAACTTTAGGTGGGTGAGGAGAAAGATGCATAATGGGGAGGGAATATAGACAATGATACCCCAAAAAAGGATTATGCCTAAATATTAAGAGTCTTGTGCAGACGTGAGGCTTGAGGACATCCGAATCATTGGCTAGGATGAGAAGCTCTGAGATGTTAACTGTCCTGGTCTTCAACCCCTCCTCTCCCCACATAGTCCACACAGGACACTTCTGAGTCATGACTGCCAAGTCAGTTCAAGACTGGTAGTTTTCTCTCCTAAGCTCAAGATCCCGCTAGTCCCCTGGCCCATCCAGGTCTTGGAGCTACCTGAGAGGCCTTTTGCTATATTTTTGCCACACTTAAGCACATGGGAATTATTCTACTGTCATGGGATACCAAAAACTCTACAAGCCAACTCTGATCCACCTGCCTTGTCCCACCTTGTAGTTTGCCCACCTGCTGGCACTTCAGACTTCATCTGCAAGGGAAATGGGGAGCAGCTAACCCCCCAGAGAGATTTCCTGAGCCAATCTGGGATGTCTGTCTTTCTTCTCCTGGAGCCTGACTGGGTAGAAAGGAAGCAGGGGGCTGGAAATCTTTCTTAGGAACTGTCATGGATTGAACTGTGTCCCCATAAAATATCTGTCAACTTGGCTAGGTCATGATTCTCAGTATTGTATGATTGTTTACCATTTTATCATCTGATGTGATTTCCCTATGTGTTATAAATCCTATCACTATGATGTAATAAAACGGATTAGCAGCAGTTATATTGATGATGAGATCTACAAGATTAGATAGTATCTATCTTAAGCCAGTTTTATATTTATTATATATTAGAGATATATATTATAGAGATATAAAAGAGAGAAGCAAACAGAGAGACATAGGGACCTCATACCACCAAGAAAGCAGTGCTGGGAGCAGAGCTCGTCCTTTGGACCTGAGGTTCCTGCACTGAGATGCTCCCAGACCAAGGAAAGACATGTATCACAAGGACTTTCCTCCAGAGCTGACAGAGAAAAAAAAGCCTTCCCCTAGAGCTGATGCCCTGAATTTGGACTTCTAGCCTACTGGACTGTGAGAGAATACTCTTGTTAAAGCCACCCACCTATTTCTGTTATAGCAGCACTAGATGACCAAGACAGGGATCCACTCATATCTTAGCATTCAAAGAGTACTTTATAATCTTCTAGGAAATTTTATCTTTTATCTTGAGGTAATGAATCTTGGGTCTAACTTATTGATTAATACATTTCCCTGCTTCCTCCTGAGGACCAAGAGTGGACTTGTTGTTCCTGTTGTTATGTACCATCGAGTCGGCTCCGAATCATAGTGACCCTATGTACAACAGAACAAAACGCTGCCCCATCCTGCACCATCCCCACAATCACTGCTATGCTTGAGTTCATGGTTGCAGCCACTGTGTCAATTCATCTTGTCAAGGGTCTTCCTCTTTTTTGATGACCCTCTACTTTACCAAGTATAATTTCCTTCTTCAGGGACTGATTCCTCCTGATAACATGTCCAAAGTATGTGAGATGAAGTCTTGCCATCTTTGCTTCTAAGGAGCGTTCTGGTTGTACTTATTTCAAGACGGATTTGTTCATTCTATTGGCAGTCCGTGGTATATTCAATATTTTTCACAGCACCATAATTCAAAGGTGTCAATTCTTCTTTGGTCTTCCTTATTCATTTCCCAGCTTTAGGTTCAACTATTTTTTTCTTTAAATTGTGACATTCTTTCCTGAGGTAAAAATAGAGAAAATATTAATTGACTAAATAAGGAAAGTCTGAGGGCCCCCTAAAAAAAATATATATATATATATAAATGATGTGAGTTAACACTTCAAAATATCATTCTACCACAAGTATTTGTGTAGCTATTTATTTAATACCTATCTTTCCTTTTAAAATACATGCTCTATGAGGGCGGAAACCTTGTCTTTTTGTTCATTTCTCAATCTCCAGCATCTTGTACATTGCCTGAAACAGTATATATTCAATAATTATTTGTTGAATAAATGGATAAATAAAACACCTAAAACAATTCTTGCTAATATTTTGTGGCATGCCCCACCTGCCATCAGCAAAGATCTTAGATGATTTATTTTATCTACTACTATAACTGTAAACTACTGATTGTAACCAATATTTGGTAAGACTTTTCTTTCCTCTCTGCTTTTACAGGTTAATATACCCTTAATGCAAAATTAAGTGAGATCCAATAATACAGACTTTTATGCTACTACTGATACGAGTGAAATTTGAACGTATATGTTGAGGAAAAAATAGTGATTTAGATTAGAATTTCTGGCATGTTGATTAACCCGGAGTAGTTAAGAACGTCTTGAGTATAACTATAACCCGTTGCTGTCGGGTCAATTCTGACTCACAAGGTTGAAATAAGACACGGAGAAGACTCATAGATTCTTTCTTCATTCTTAGTTCTCAGTATTATTTATAAAGTAATCTTTTTTTTTTTTTTTTTAAGATTTTTATTTTATTCTAGGCTCAAAGCAAAGATTTAAGGTGAATTCACCTTTGACCCTTCTGTGAGGTGTTCTCTACATTTTCTGTTTCAGTTAACAGTTACCTGCTAAAAATGCCTACTCCCTGGGCCATTGTACCTGTATGTAGTTCTCATTGACCTAAATGGAGGTTAAATGTGTGTTGCTGAAAGGAGAAATTGAGGCTCCAGAGAATATTTCTCTTGTATGCGACAGAAGAAATGTGTGTATGTGCGTGTGTTTACAGAAGCCACCCAAACAGCATGTTTTCACCCCTGAAGGAAAAGTAACTAAATTCTGAGAAATGGAAACTAGAACTAATATCATTCTTCAACCTTTTAGAACATACAGATAAATGGAGGAAAATATTCCCATTCTAGTCAATGAATCTGTAAAGATACACTGTAAGCTTCCTAGAGATTGTTTTGTGCCAGTCTGTGAGCAGTCTATATGTTTACCAAAACCCACTGTCTGAGTTGATTCTGACTCATAGTGACCCTATAGGACAGAGTAGAGCTTCCCCATAGGATTTTCAAGGCTGTAAATCTTTACAGAAACAGGCTGCCATATCTTCCGCAGAGTGACTGGTGAATTTATACTGCCGACATTTTGGATAACAGCTGAGTGCTTTAAACTACTGTGCCACCAGTGCTCCTAATCTAGGTTTAGAACCCATCAAATGATATAGAGGGCAGCGAAATGCAAGAGGTTTGTTGCACATACATCACCTGGCATCCAATGGATGGCCCTCTGCTTTCCTTCACTGGATTTAAGTTGGACTTTCATACCAAGGTAAATGTCAGTTATATGAAGACTTCAGCCATCCTGGCATAGCTTCATTAAATACTGTACAATGTAAAATGTTGAAAACATTAAAATATTTATTGAATGCACATTAGGTAAAATTATAGCGACCAGTCGCTGTTGAGTTAATTCTGACTCATGGCAACCCTGTGTATGTCAAAGTAAAACTGCTCTTCATCGGGTTTTAACTGGCTGATTTCTCAGAAGTAGATCATCGGGCTTTCTTCTGAGGAGCCTCAGGATGGATTCAAACCACCAATCTTTTGGTTGGTAGTTGAGCACTTAATTGTTTGCACCACCCAGGGACTCCCTAAATTATAGCTAGACAACATATATCAAAAAATTACTATGTGCTTGGAGTCCTTGTGGTGCGGTGGATAAGAGCTTGGTTGCTAACCAAAAGGCTGGTAATTTGAGTCCACCAGCCACTTCTTAGAAACCCTATGGGACAGTTCTACTTTGTCCTATAGGGTCACTTTGAGTTAGAATTGACTTGGATGGCAACAGGTTTGGGGTTTTTTTGGATATGCTTAGTCATGTTTTCACTTTTCTTTTTGATGGTTCTTTGATTTTAGTTTAAAGCCTATGATCTAGAAAAGGAAGTTAGGTGGAATATTGAACTAATAAATTTAACCAGTAAAGGAAGTCCATCAAGATGCTTTGGTATTTCCAAAGTAATTATCTAATGTCTTCATTTCAGAGAGAGGAGAGCTTAAGTAGATAAAGAGAAGTAACTTCTCTTCAAATTTCTGTTATTTTCTGGGAATTTTAAAGACATATTTTGTCTGTTTTTCAAAGGTGATTCCAACATTAAGGGTTTGTTCTAAGAGCTGTGTCCTCAACTATTTAAAGCATAAGATTTGAATGTTCTTTTTTGGGCTACCATCCTTCTCTTTGAATAGTTTTTCCTTAGGTGATATTACAGGTTCCAGACTGTATTTTATGAAGTTCAAATCCTAAATGTTTCGATAGCTGTTTATATGTTAAGAATAATTCAGAGTCTTCTTCATGGTGTTGGGCAAAGACGATTTTGTTTGTTTTAACTTCTTGCATATCTTTCTTGCATTGGTGTCTCTAAAGGGAAAAGTGTATTAAATATTCATTCATATTTGGAATTCTTTACATTGTAGAAACAATCAGCAATAGCTTATTGAAAGAAGTGAAAACAGATCTATGAATGCCACTTCAGTCCTGGGCAATTGATCAAATTATGAAAAAATTAGAATCTGTTGTGGGCCACTAAAGCAGACACTGTGAAGTACAGCTCAAAATGCAGGTTTCAGCAAAGATCACAAAATACATATTTATATTGTTTTCTAAATGTTCCCTATTGTTACAGGCACTAGCCCTGACTCTGAAACTTTGAAAAAAAAGCTATGTTTTTGGACAGATATATTTTAGGTGTTAGCTATTTTTTTTTTTTTAAATAAGATATTTTCCTCTCCATAGATTTCTTTCTTTTGATGTGATGAACCTAAGTATATTATCATTTCAGGAGCACAACAACCAACAATCCTTGTGGCAACCTGAAGGTCAGATCACTCTGTGTGTTGGCCCTGTAAAAAAAAAAAAAAGTTCTTAATGAACCAGCATGCTCCTATTCTTTCCCTTGCTCAGGAGAAAGGTCTTAATCTCTGGCATGGAGCCCTGTCAAATACTGGCGTCAAGATTTAGCAAGTCCAGTGTTGCTTATGGATTAAAATCTCTATGAGATGATTACCTTCACATTTTTTTTTTCAATTTTCCTTTCCTCTTCTTATATCTTCCCTAACACTCCCCGCTGCAATTCTACAATTCTACAGCACCTTAGTCTTCAATAACCATGGCTCTTGGAAATCTATTTTCCTGCGCCGTTTACTATTTTCCCCATAGAATCCTTCACTATTGCAACTGGAGGCTTGAATTTTTTCTTCAGTTCTTTCGGCTTGAGAAATGCTGAGCATGTTCTTCCCTTTTGGTTTTCTATCTCCAGCTCTTCGCACATGTCATTATAATACTTTGCCTTCTCGAGCCGCCCTTTGAAATCTTCTGTTCAGTTCTTTTACTTTATCATTTCTTCCTTTTGCTTTAGCTGCTCGATATTCATGAGCCAAGTTCAAGTCTCCTCTGACATCCTTCTTGGCCTTTTCTTTCTTTTCTGTCTTTTCAATGACCTCTGGCTTTCTTCATGTATGATGTCCTTGATATCATTCCACAACTCATCTGGTCTTTGGTCATCAGCGTTCAATGCGTCAAATCCATTCTCGCGATGATCTCTAAATTCAGGTGGGATATATTCAAGATCCTATTTTGGCTCTCGTGGACTTGCTCTGATTTTCTTTAATTTCAGCCTGAACTTGCATATGAGCAATTGATGGTCTGTTCCATGGTCAGCCCCTGGCCTTGTTCTGACTGATGATATTGAGCTTTTCCATTGTCTCTTCCCACAGATGTAGTCAACTTGATTCCTGTGTGTTCCATCTGGTGAGGTCCATGTGTATGGTTGCTGTTTATGCTGGTGAAAGAAGGTATTTGCAATGAAGTCGTTGGTCTTGCAAATTTCTGTGATTCGATCTCCAGCATTGTTTCTATCACCAAGGCCATATTTTCCAACTACTGATCCTTCTTCTTTGTTTCCAACTTTTGCATCTCAATCACCAGTAATTATCAATGCATCCTGATTGCATGTTCAATCAATTTCAGACTGCAGCAGCTGGTAAAAACCTTCTGTTTCTTCATCTTTAGCCTTAGTGTTTGGTGCATAAATTTGAATAATAGTTGTATTAACTGGTCTTCCTTGTAGGCGTATGGGTATTATCCTATCACTGACAGCTTTGTACTTCAGGATAGATCTTGAAATGTTCTTTTTGACGATGAATGCAACGCTATTCCTCTTCAAGTTGTCATTCCCAGCATAGTAGACTATATAATCGTTCAATTCAAAATGGCCAATACCAGTCTGTTTCAGTTCACTAATGCCTAGGATATTGATGTTTATGTGTTCCATTTCATTTTTGACAATTTTCAGTTTTCCTGGATTCATACTTTGTACATTTCAGGTTCTGATTATTAATGGATGTTTGCAGCTGTTTCTTCTCATTTTGAGTCATGCCACATCAGCAAATGAAGATCCCGAAAGCTTTACTCCAACCACATCATAAAGGCTGACTCTACTTTGAGGAGGTAGCTCTTCCCCAGTTGTCTCTGGAGTGCCTTCCAACCTGGGGGCCCATCTTCCAGCACTGTATCAGACAATGTTCTGCTGCTAGTCATAACGATTTCACTAGCTAATGCTTTTAAGAGGTAGACTGCCGGATCCTTCTTCCTAGTCTGTCTTAGTCTGGAAGCTTAGCTGAAACCTGTCCTCCATGGGTGACCCTGCTGGTAACTGAATGCCAGATGCATAGCTTTCAGCATCACACCAACGTGCAAGCCCCCACAGTATGACAAACTGACAGACATGAGTTGCAATAGGAAGGATTCTATGGGGAAAATATTAAACAATGTAGGAAACATCAAAAGAAGATGGAAGGAACACACAGAGTCATTATACACAGAGTCGATGTTCAACCATTTCAAGAGGTAGCATATGGTCAGGAACGAATGGTACTGAATGAAGAAGTCCAAGCTGCTCTGATGGCACTGGAAAAAATAAGGCTCCAAGAATTGATGGGATATCAATTGAGATGTTTCAACAAATAGATGCAGAGCTGGCGGTGCTCACTTGTCTCTGTCAAGAAATATGGAAGACAGCTTCCTGGCCAACTGACTGGAAGAAATCCATATTTAAGACTAGTTCCAAGAAAAGTGATCCAACTGAACGTGAGAATTATAGAATGGTGTCATTAATATCACATGCAAGCAAAATTTTGCTAAAGATATTTCAAAAACAGCTGGAGTAGTATATCGACAGGGAACTGCCAGAAATTCAGGCTGGTTTCAGAAGAGGATGTGGAACCAAGGATATCATTGCTGATGTCAGAAATGTCTGAAAGCAAAGAATACCAGAAGGATGTTTACCTGTGTTTTATTGACTATGAAAAGGCATTAAACTGTGTGGATCATAACAAATTATGGATAACATTGGGAGAATGGGAATTCCAGAACACTTAATTGTGTTCATGGGAAACTTTACATAGATCAAGAAACAGTTGTTCGAACAGAACAAGCAGACACTGATTGGTTTAAAGCCAGGAAAGGTGTGTGTCAGGGTTGTATCCTTTCACCATACCTATTTAATCTGTATGCTGAGCAAATAAGCCAAGAAGCTGGACTACATAAAGCAGAATGGGGCATCAGGATTGGAGGAAGACTCATGAACAACCTGCATTATGCAGATGACACAACCTTGCTTTCTGAAAGTGAAAAAGACTTGAAGCACTTAAACTAATGAAGATCAAAGACCACAGACTTCAGCAGGGATTGCACCTCAACATAAAGAAAACAAAAATCCTCACAACTGGACCAATGAGCAACATCGTGATAAATGGAGAAAAGATTGAAGTTGTCAAGGATTTCATTTTACTTGGATCCACAGTCAACAACCATGGAAGCAGCAGTCAAAAAATCAAAAGACACATTGCATTGGGTAAATCTGCTGCAAAGGACCTCTTTAAAGTGTTGAAAAGCAAAGATGTCACCTTGAACACTAAGGTGCACCTGACCCAAGCCACGGTATTTTCAGTTGTACCATATGCCTGTGAAAGCTGGACAATGAATAAGGAAGACTGAAGAAGAGTTTATGCCTTTGAATTGTAGTGTTGGTGAAGAATATTGAATACATCATGAACTGCCAAGAGAACAAACAAATCTGCCTTGGAGGAAATACAACCAGAATGCTCCTTAGAAGCAAGGATGGTGAGACTGCGTCTTACATACTTTGCACTTGTTGTCAGGAGGGATGAGTCCCTGGAGAAGGACATCATGCTTGGCAGAGTACAGGGTCAGTGGAAAAGAGAAAGACCCTCAAGGAGATGGATTGACATAGTGTCTGTGACAATGAGCTCAAGTATAGCAATGATTGTAAGGATGGAGCAGAACCAGGCAGTATTTCCTTCTGTTTTGCCTAGGGTTGCTCTGAGTCAGAGCTGACTCGACAGCAACTAACAACAACAACAACAAAAAAAAAAAACTGTGAATCTAGTGATGCTTCTACTGTACATAAAAATGGAATTTAAATAATTTCACTAAATATTCAGAGAACGTGGCTTCGTGTGTATTCCTGTTATTAAGAGGTGAAATAAAAGATTGACACCAGAAGTTGTAAGAGAGATTTTACATTTTCCCCGAAGATATAAATTTCAGGTATTTATTTATAATTTCTGCAGAACCTCTAAAAACCATGTATTAAGTCTTATATATGGTGAAAGTAGAAAACATTCATTTTGACCAACACGCTACCAGATCCCATTAAACCTAGTTGAATATATTCTGAGCCTCAATAGACGTGACTAGAAATGTCTGCATTTATGATGGAATTATTTTAATGTAAAGCCAATATATTGTTTAAAACTGGGATTGGAACAATCTATTTCAGGTTATGTAAGGACATAGTTATTCATTTCTTGTGCTGCTTTGAACTTATATACCATCTTCCACTCTTACATGCACTAATACTGTAGACAAAATGTTGTTCGCTTAGGTTCATATGCTTCTAATGAAGAACAAACTGACTTCAAGTTCATGTTTTAACTTAGTTTGGATACCAGTTCACTCATTCAACCAAGCATTTTAGAGCTTACTCTGTGCCTGACACTGTGCTAGGGTCTGAAGGTCTAAGGATGAGAGAAGTGTGTGTGTGCATATGTTTGCATGTGTGTGTGTTATGAGACTGAAACTAACACCTTGCCTTGTGGAGCTTGCATTCTAGTGGGCAGACAACATTAATTAGAGAATTACAGACATACACAAGTGGAACTAGGATAGAGGCAAACCCTTTAAAAGAGGAGAAGAAAGTGCTATGAGTGGATGCCTAGCTAAGGAGGTCAAGAATTAGTCTTCAGAGGAAACCATGGCTGAACTGAGTTCTAAAAGAGCAAAAAAGGCTTTTGCATGAAGTGGGATGGTGGAGGGGGAAAGGAAAGGGAAATGCTTTCCAGGCAGAAGGCGGAAAGATGAGATGTGAGAGGTGGATGGAAATAAGACTAGGCCAGTGTTATAGGTGTTTGCTATCACACTAAACACAATGGGAAGCCATGGGCGTTTTAATCAGAGGAAGGAAGAGAGGGCACAAATGGCGAACACAGCAAGAATATACATTTTGGAAAGATCATTCTGGTTGTGGGATGTAAAATCCTACTGAAGGTAAATGAATACCCCTGATAGGGGTTTGCTGCCGTAGTCTAGGAAAAAGAGGAGAGCTTGGATTGGGATGATGGTGGGCAGGGGAAGGGAGGAGAGAACACGAATGATTCAATAAATGCTTATTTACTATGGAATGGATATGGAAGAGCTTGAGAAAGGATTCCAGACCTGTACAATCGGTATTCTGTGATGCCTTTCACTGAAGGAACACAGAGGTGCCAAGGAAGGAATGAAGGAAAACCATGTTTAGTTTTGACATATTGCCTTTGAAACATTCAAATGAAAATATCCAGAGAGCAGTGAGATACAAGACCTGGAACTCAGAGGAGATTCTATTCTAAAATCACTGTTTGACAAATGTACATCTTTTCTGTGTAATTGGCGCATGAAGCCAAGGGGAATGGATAAGATTGTTCATGAGAAGATAAAGAGAGAAGAAAAGAGGACCACAACCTGCCCAGGTGCACAGTGTGGGGTTACCTTACTAAAAAAAAAATCAATCTGGCCTTTTGATCCACATTCTAAAGCCCTGCCCAGACTGATCTTTATCAGGATTGGCTGGGAGCCCCACCTGGTAACTGACTTTTACCTGGTTATCTAGATTGGCTAGAGGCCCCACCCAATACCCAATCTTTACCCCATCCAATCTGACCTTTACCTGGATTGGCTGTGGAGTCCCACCCACATACTGACTTTACCTGGATTCATAGGGGGCTCAGTCCCAGTAGTTGACCTTTACTGAGAATTGCTGGGAAGGCCTTACCCTGTAGTTGGCCTTTACACAAATTAGCTAGGGAACCCACTTGGTTAGTGATAAAAACTCTAGAACAAGTAGGTTGGGGGAGGGAGTGGCTCATGATGGAAGAGAACCAGTAGGGGAGCAGGTCCATTGGATATGAGTGCTCCGTGTTAATGACCCTCCCAGACCTAGTAAACCTGCAATGGTGATGGAGGCAATAGGTGCCCCAGGACCAGAAAAAACAGAGCCAATGTGCAAACCTGGAAGGTGGCAGCAGAGTTTGAAGACTGAACCCTAGCCAAAAGCTGAGAGAAGTGGTCGAACCTGCCAGGTGACAACACTGAGTTTCCTGTTTGAAAGTTTCCTAATGGGTGAGAATGAACATTGCTTTCCAGAAAGGGTAATTGTGTCCCCTTGGAGACATAATTAAGCCTCCTTTTAGACACTGAGGCCTGGTGCTGCAATACCTCCTGTACCTGCCCTTTGCATATATTGGTTTCTGCTTATATCTTTCTTTGTTAATAAAGTTGTTATTGCAGTTCTGTTGTTTCCAGGAGTTCTCTGTGACCATTCCAATGAATCACCAAAACCAATAGAGAAAGAGTGGGGGAGGTGCAGCCGATGTCAGAAATGGTGGAGGAGTTGAAGAATGGGGGTGTATTTGACCTCTGCCTCATAGGAACCAACTTCCTGTGGATTCTTATCCTCAGGGTTATCACTATACCAGGAAACTGCAACATTGAAAAAACAAGGAAGAAAAAAAGGTGGAAAACAATGAATTTATGGTCAAGGAGGTGGGAGAAAAACAAAAGAGTACAAGGTTATGAAAGTTGAGGGAGGAGGATATTTCAAGATGGAGGAAAATGAAAATACTCCCCACCTCCACTCCGCAACTTGTTTTCTGAAAAGAAGGTTAAAATAAGCTACCTTTAATAAGTAAACAATAAATTGTCCTCTACCTATTTTGGGGGCAAAACTGAATTAACATTTCTTTATTAGCTTTGTTAGTAGTAGTAGATGCTCAAAAGTTATTATATGAGGGTAAGTCAAAAAGTATTGCTACTAGGGTTCCAGCTCATACATGCACGGGTTTATTCCAAACAAAACATGTCTCTGCGATCAGTGGATGGCTGCAGACAATTCTCTCAGTAATACACTTGTCTTAGTCTCATTAGGGTGCCTTTTAAAAAAAGGATACTTTTTGTGTCATGGGGAGAAAAAAAAGTGTTTTGAGGTCAGGGCTAATATCAAAATTTTAACAACACTCAAGTGGATATCTTCCCAAATCATTGAATCTTTGCAACCAGTTTATGGGAACACTGCCCCACATAAAACAACAGTTTTTAGATGAATCAAGCATTTTAAGGAAGGTAGGTTAGGAGGACCTCAAAGATGAGCCAAGAGAGGAAAGACTGCTCAGAAGGCTATGGTGACTACTTTTGGGTACTCCCAAGGGGTAATCTTCATTGAATTTCTTGAAGGACACAGGATGATCACAGGGGTTTATTATGAAGAAGTTTTTTTTTTTCTTTTTTAAATTGAGAACTGCATTGGTGAGAAAAAGGCAGGAAAGTTGTACTGAGGAATTTTTTTTTTCCATCACGAAAATGTACTTGCTCATACTTCGAGGGTAGCAAGGGTTCCCATGAGAATTTCATTGGGAGTGCTTACCCCATCTACCCTACAGCCCTGATCTTGTCCCTTCAGACTTCTTTTTGTTCCCAAAACACAAAGAAAATTTAAAAGGAACACGATTTGAGTCCCTCAATGTTGTTAAAACTACTATTTTGACATGGGGTAAGTCGAAGAGCACAGAATTCTTCAGGAAAGGGCTACAGAGATGGAAACACCGCCTTCAGAAGTGTACAGATCTACATGGAGGATATGTCAAGAAACAATATCTTCACATTTTGATATTTTTGTTTAAGAAAGTTTTCTATCATTTTGTACCAATACTTCTTGACTTACCTCATGTAATGACACCGTGCTAACTTTAGACAGATAAACAGGAAAAGATATGCAGTGTGTAGAATTAAGGCAGCGAGGTTTTGTAAAAATGGCATGGGGGCAGTGTTTCACTTCACAAGGGGGAAGGAGAATCAAGATCAACAACCTAAGGCTGATTCCTACTAGGCAGAGGTCAGATATACCTCCTTTCTCCTCCATCTTTACCAAATTTGACACCAACCGTCCCTCCCACAGCGCTCTTTACTTACGTGCTTAGTTCTATAATTCATTGCAATGGCCACACAGAGCTTACAGACAATACTCAAGATTATGGGCTTTTATTAGGGAAGTAACAGGTTATAATTCAAGTTGAGGAATCCTCAGGATACAATTCTTCCATCAAGGCAGCCTCTTCCCAGCTGCCCTCACAGCCATGCCTCTCTCTGGCCCTTTCAGCCTGGGTAAGTATTACAAAACTCTTTTAACTCTGTTGATAAATGTCCAAAGGCACCCCATTTCACCAGTAAGCCTCCTGCCCGAAGGCACTTAGATTTCTCGCTCTGTGGGCTAGGAAGCCTACTGCACCGTCACCTGCCAGTCTCTCCTGCCACTGCTTCTCTGTCAGTACTTCTCAAACACCTTGTTCCTTCCTTGGTGGTGTTGGGATCCTCTCTTTCCGGCCTCTGGCATGGCTCACCTCAAGCTCCGTGGGATGGCAAAATTGACCAGTCCCTTTGGTGGGCCACAGTTACTCTATCTTCACAGTCCCGCCCAATCACCTGGCTGGGAGTTAGAAGACCATAGCAAGAAAGACCACACAAAAGCAATCCATCACACCGCGGGTTTGTTCAGTGATTATTATGGTATTGTGTCAAAAATTAGTACTCTAGATTTTGCCTTCAGAGCACTTGGTTTATAACAACAACTTTTTCTCCCTCCCTCCCCCCTCTTTCTTCCTTTCTCCCTCCCTCTCTCACTATCTTTCTCTATGGCTGATATCCTCATTACACTGTAAGCTCCCCTAATTGCAGACACCATGCCTAGTTTTTAGTCACAGTATCCCAACACCTAGCACAGTGCCCCCAAGTACTCAGAAGGTGTTCAATATTGTCCAAGAACAATTTAATGCATCTCAAATATGTAATAATAATATTAAAGCTCTGGATTAGGAAAGAAAAAACTTAGGTCTTATCCTGCCCTGAGTCATGTGACATTATAATGTCTTTCTTTCCTGATAAGTAAAAACAAATTCCTTGACCAGAAACTTCCAAGATAACTCTTGGATCCAAAATTCTATGAATCTGTTAAATGAGCTATACTGAAAATGTTGAAGCAGATTTATCTGGAGTCAAAAAAAAGCTTCTCCTAAAAACCTGTTTCCATCTTAGTTTACTTCAAACTGTGCAAATGATATTTGAAGAAGGCAAATGCCTTGCAGACATTGTGCCCTGTCCCACAATCCCTAGCAGCTGACCTCTTTGCCATTGCTGTGGATCCAGCCATGCTCAGATGAGCCAACTGATGTCTTGCCTGCCTCAGCTAGATCATGCTTTCCTTGCTTTTTGCTTCAGACTTCTCTGTAGTTGGAAACCCTGGTGGCATAGTGGCTAGGAGCTACGGCTGCTAACTAAAAGGTTGGCAGTTGGAGTCCACCAGGCGTTCCTCGGAAACCCTATGGGGCAGTTCTACTTTGTCCTATAGGATCGCTATGAGTTGGAATTGACTAGATGGCAATGGGTTTGGTTTGGTTTTGGTTTTCTCTGCAGTTGCAGAGTGAAAGGCTATGCATGTGCACAACAGGAAGGGCAGAGGAATTCGCATCTCAGGGTGACCTTTGACTAATGAGGAGTGGGAACCATGTAGAAACGCTCCCTTCTGTGATCCCAGGCAGACTATTCTATGGTGCATTCCACATGGTTTTTCAGGGAATCCTCAGTATCATTAAGCCCCAATTTCCTGCAGTGGTAATCAGTCCAAGGATACTTTCACTCCTTTCCGTTTTGCTCTTTCCAGCCCTGCCCCCTTGCTCCCTGGGGGGAACTTCACAGCCTGTAGCTCTTAACCACTGTGCCACCAGGGCTCCTCCAAAATGGAGTACCTGCTCACAAATCCTTCTCTTGAGCTCTGCTTTGGGGGAGAACTCAAGGAATTCTTTTGGATCAATGTAAGTACACAGAGCTCACATTACTCAATGGAGATGCTTCTGAAATTTTGAGTATAATTTAAATTGTTTTAAAGCGTTGTTACATTCACCGACACATTTAAATTTCAGAAATACTTTATCCTCATTTTGTTATGAGTCTTTAATTGGCATAGACTTCTACCACTTTAAGTATCCCACCTCAGGTATATTCTAGCTTCTTTATCAAACACATAATGGTTTGTAAAATAATATTTAAATGTACTAGACATTTTTCCTATTTAAAGAAACTGAAGAAAAAATTCCTTTGCCAGTAAAAACAAAATTATTTATTTGCTAACATGTGTATTTTCATGAATTTGAACTTGGTCTCTAGTTTTATAATATCAGGTTTGTATAGACTTTACTCCTTATTACTGGTTGCCTTTACTTGAACTTGGAATTTTTTTCCCCCCATTTCCAAGGTAACGAAAATGTCCCCCCCCAGCCCCCCAGCTTCAAATATGTTAAAATACATAGTATAGACACATAGGTATTTCTCTTTTACTTGGGAAAAAAAGAAAGTATTTTTCTTATGCTGTGCCTCAACCCATTAATCGTGATCCTATATATGCTATTAATTATGCTTAAATGTATTTTGCTTATATAATTTGTGAACATCCAATAACTCAGGACTTTCAAATTATCTGTCTTCCATGTAGACACTTTGATTACTAGAACATTCCTAAAGCTAGAAGAAGGAATAATAACATAGGATTAAAACTATGAATCACCTTTTGATTAAACACTCGGCAGCCTTTGTTGCTAAATCTTCAATCAGAGAATAACTCTAAGTCTCATTTAAACCTGTAGATATGAATTCAGTATTGATCCACGTAACCTGGTAGAAGGAATACATATTCACTGAGATCATTGTTTGAACTTATACTGGATAGAGAACCACCAGACTTAAGGCTCTCACAGTCAGGTGGAGAGACACACATGTAAAGAAGCCAAGGAAAGTTAATACAGGCTAGTGGATAAAAGCCAAGGCTCTGAAGCTGTAGTCTGTGGGTTGGATGCTAGACTTGTCTGCCCTGAGGGGTTCCATCTCCTTTGCTAAGAAATAAAGATCTGAATAGGACCTACATTAGAGGGATGTGTTAGGATTAAATGAATTACTATTTATAAACTACATACAAAAGTACCTGGCATATAATAATTATGTAGTAAGTTTTCGCTTTTTTTAACTGGAAATATAATATAGAGTAGTAAGCTCAAAGACAAAAGTGCGTCTGGGGATTCTACAACTCCTATGTCAATTTGTCATACTGTGGTGGCTTGTGTGTTGCTATGATGCTGGGAGCGTTACCACCTGCATTTCAAATACCATCAGGGTCACCTGTGGGGAACAGGATTCAGCAAAGCTTCTAGATGAAGATAAACTAGGAAGAAAAAAAAAAAAAAAAAGAACTAGTGCGGGCCTGATAATCTATTTCTTGAAAATTAGCTCATAAACCTTATAAATCACGACAGAACATTGTCCAACCCACTTGCTTTGGACAGGTCATCAGGAGGGATGAGGACATCATGTTTGATGAAGTAGAGGGCCACCAAGGGTGAGAGAGCCTCATGTGAGATAGATTGGCACAATGGCTGCAATCATGGACTTGAACATGCCAGCAAACATGAGGCTGATGTAGGTCTGGGCAATGTTTTGCTCTGTTGTACATAAGGTCAGCATGAGTAGGAGCTGACTTGATGTCACTTCTCCACCCATGCCACCCTCCTTCCCTCCATTTCTTCTTCCCTCTCCTTCCCTCCCTCCCTCCCCGCCTGCATACCTTCATGCCTACATGCCTGGAGATTATGGAATCCCACACATGGTGGAACTAAAAGTTGATGGATGGTTCCTTATTATCTATAAGTTAAGAAGTGAAATCAGAGTCCTACAGTCCAAATGGAGATGAGGTTGGTTATGAGGCACAAAGAGACAGTGGATTTGAGAATAGCCCTCAGTGACGAATGAAAGCAAGACATACTGAAGTATAAGGACTATACGTGAAATCTGGAGACAAACTATATTGGAGGGTAAAGGCATAGTAGAAAGAAGTGGAAAATATATATGGAAGGGAAACAAGCTCTCAGTAGAGCCATGGAAGAAATAATGAAGTTATTATCTCAGTGGTTAACCTAAAACTTTGTCATTAGTGTATTTATTGCAGTCATTATTAGCACCTTAAATTGTAACTTTTGACTTTAAAGTTCTAATCATTGTTTGGGATATGAGGAACTCAGAATTTCATAATTTAAAAACTACTGCATTTTTATGGATTTTGTAGGTCTTCATGTTTATTCTACATATTATTATGTTTCCTTACCTGTAAAATGAATTTGGTACTGTTAAATCAAGTATATTCTCATTTAAATCTTATTCCCAGGTACATTTTAAGCTATAAAATTTCACATGTTATGGTTTCTGCTTGGCAAGTTTTCTCAGAGTGTATGGTTGAGTTCATGCACGCTTTTATATTGTGCATAGATATTAACAATGGTTTTAAGAAATTAGATAATATATTACATTGCTGTATTTCATTTGTTAATGTCAGACTGGAAAATAACCTTTTTCCTAAAAATGAAAGGATTGATAATGCTTTACTTCCTGACATAAAGTAGTCTTGGCACACACATAAAAAAAAGGCCATGAAAGCACGTATTTGTCTTCAAAGAACAACAACAAAAAAAAATTTAGGAAAGGTTGAAAACTTGCTAGGATTTTAAATCAATATTTGTATGACAGCTTTTTATCTACTGCCTGGAAGAAATAAAAACACATTAAACTTTTTATGAAAAGTAAGTTAGTGTAACTGAGAATATTTTCAATCACATAATAAAGATTCATTTCAGACATAAACAATGACTTTCTGTGAGCTCTGTCTACCCTGACATCTAACGAATTCAGAATGACATTCACTATCCAACAGGGTTTTTCCTTCTGAAAACACAGCCCGCTAAGATTCCCTAAACTACTCCACCTCTTTGGTTCCTGTGTAAAACACTGGGGCAAGCATGAGAAACCAAAATTGCCATGGGGAGGCTTAAGCAGAGTTTTCTTAGAAGCCCCTAGTTGTCAAACCAGGCCTTCAGATCCTGGATTTCTTCTGGCCAGGTACCAGAAAAGAGGAGGAGGGATGAAGAAAAAAGACCATGGGGGGTTATTCTACTGCAAGTTGACCACATCCCCAAGCTCTACATAGTGATACATCAATATTCATTCATTCATTTCTCCGTTCGATTTATGCAGTAACTCTTTTGTACTGGGATACATTAGCGAATAAAGCAAAATCTCTCTCTCAGTATAGTTCAGGAGACAGACAAGATAAAAATAAATAAGTGATAAGTCACATGGCAACATATGCCGTGTGTGTTTACACAAATAACGTACACCTTCTACATCTGTTTGGCAACTATGCTCTCCCCCACATGGTATTTTCATTAAGTGCACTGTGCTAGCTTTTTTTTTTTTTTTTAGCAGCAACATGTAAAAAAAATTGGCATAGCAGTATTTATGAAAATACCTTGCAGGAAGGGTGTGGTTGGCAAACAAATGTAGACATTGTTATTGTTGTTAGGTGCTGTTGAGTAGGTTCCAATCTAAATGGTGCGTGTTATTTGTGTAAAAATATGGTACTACAGGGAAAACCAAAATAGAGGAAGTTGTTGTTGTTGTTGTTAAGTGCCATCAGATTGGTTCCAACTCATAGCAACCCTATGTACAACAGAGCAAAACCTGCCTGGTCCTGCACCATCTTCACAATTGTTGCTATATTTGAGATTATTGTTGCAGTCACTGTGTCAGTCCATCTCATTGAGGGTCTTCTTCTTTTTCACTGACCCTCTACTTTGCCAAGCATGATGTCCTTCTCCAGAGACTGGTCCCTCCTGATAACATGTCCAAAGTATGTGAGATGAAGTCTCGCCATCTTGCTTCTAAGGAACATTCTGGCTGTATTTCTTTCAAGACAGATTTGTTTGTTCTTTTGGCAGTCCATGGCATATTCAACATTCTTGATCAACACTATAATTCAAATGTATCAATCCTTCTTCAGTCTTCCTTATTCATTGTCCAACTTTCACATGCATATGTGAGGTGATTGAAAATACTACAGCTTGGGTCAGGTGCTTCTTAGTCCTCAAAGTGACATCTTTGCTTTTTAACACTTTAAAGAGGTCTTTTGCAGTAGATTTACCAATGCAATGTGTAGTTTGATTTCTCAGATCCTGCTTCCATGGGTGTTGATTGTGGATCCAAGTACAGAAAATAAAGAAAATAGAGGGAGAAGAAGCATTGGGGTGGACTTACAGTTGTTAGATAAAATACAGGACACCCGGTTAAAGCTGCATTTCAGATGAACAACACTTTTTTTTTTCTTTTACAAGTATGTACCTTGTAATACTTGCCAATAATTTTTTAGTATAAGTGTTAACATGAAATATTTGGGACATACTTATACCCAAAATTGAAATATATGTTGTTCACCTGAAATTCAGATTTAACACTGTGTGTTTGTATCTCCCCTTAAATCTGTCAACATTTTGTGGGTTAGAATAGGGAGAGGGATTCTATTTTGCACTGTAGGCCTTTTGATGGTATGGAGTCCCTGTATGGTGCAAATGATTAATAGACTCAGCTAATAACCAAAAGTTTGGAGATGCGGGTGTACCCAGAGGTACCTGCGAAGAAAGGCTGGGTGATCTACTTCTGGAAAATCAGCGGTTGAAAACCCTATGGAGAATAATTCTGTTCTGACACACATGGGGCTGCTGCAAGTTGAAATCACCTCAGTGGCAACTGGTACTGGTCTGATGGTGTGGCAAAAAAGCAGAGGCCCTGAGGAAGTAAGGGAGTGAACCATGCAGATATCTGGAGGCAGAGTAGCCCCACAAGAGAGAACAGTATGCTAGTACAAAGGTCCCGAGGAGAGATGTGTTACTGGGGAAGGTCAGTGTGGGTGAAGGGGGTGGAGAAGCAAGTGGGGGAGAATAGGAGGTGATGAGGCCAGAGAACTGGATGGGGAGCCAGATCCCGTGGGTTCTTACTGGATAATATAAGAACTTTAGCCTTTACTCCGAATGGGATGAGAAGCCACTGGAGGGTTTAGAGCAAGAAATGCCATGAGCAACTTGGATTTTAAAAGAATGTGCCTGCTATGTGAGGATTAGGAGGAAAGGTGGAAGCAGGAAAACCAGTTAAGAGTCAATTGCAATAATCCAAAAAAGAAATGGCTGTGTCTTGGGTGAGTGGGTGGGTGGGTAACAGGAGGTAGTGAGAAGTGGACATTTTCTGCATATATTCGAAGGCAGGACCTATAGGATTTATTGACAAATTGGACATGAGGAGAGAGAGAAAGAAGGCAAGGATTACACCAAGATTTTTGTCCTGAGCAATTAGAAGAATGGAAGAATGAAGCTGGCATGTACTGAGAAGTCAGAAGAAGGTGCAGGTTTTTGAGTGTAGTCTGGTGTATGTTTTTAAGGAGTTAGGTTGGCAGTAGCTTAGGTATTCAAATAGAGGTGGGTAAAAGGCAATTAAAAAAAAGGCAACAGTATATGTAAATCTGGGGTTTAGGGAAACTATCAGGACCGCAGATATATTTATGAGTTGTCAACATATAGATATTATTTACAGTCATGAAACAAGTTAAAATCACCTGGGGAGGGGTGGCATAAGGAATGACTTCTGGGCACTATCACATTTAGAGGTATAATATTAAAGAAACAACTGGAAAGAAACAGTTAGGGACATTGAAGGGAAACAGAGAAGAGTCAAAGAAGGCATGGGGAAAATACTGTTTTAAGGAAGAAAGACAATCATATATGTTAAATGCTATTGATACTTTTAATAATAAATGTGACAATAACCCCAGGATGTTTCATTTACATGACTTTTCATTGAACAAAAAATAGTGGAAGATAAAGCACATGAAATCTGTGATGAGTTTTTGTTATTCTTTTAGTTCTGTCTTTCTGGATTGATTGTATTTTGTCAAATGATTGAGCAGTATAAAAGAACAAGTATGAGGCCACATTTTACAGTTTCTGGCTCTAAATTCACTCTACTCATATTTGTTTCAATTTCACTTGAACTCTCTAGCTTTTCCAGTAATATAGCCAATCTTGAGTTGAATCTCTATTTTGCATCTACCTATGTTTTTATGTTGTATTTACTATTTCTGTGCTCATCTCAAAGACTTTTAAACTTAAATAAATACGTGGATGCAGGGACAGGCTAAAATTTGACTTTCCTAATCATGCCTTTAGGGTCGCCATGAGTCGGAATCAACTCGACCGCACTGCGTTTTTTTTTTTTTTTTTTTTAATCATGCCTTCTACTTACTACAGCTAATAATTAGGCTGGGTTTGAAAAACATATGTTGCTGTTGTTAGGTGCTGTCAAGTTGGTTTTTGACTTATAGTGACCCCATGTGACCGAGTAAAACTGCTCCATAGGGTTTTATAGGCTGCAATCTTTATGGGAGCAGGTCTTTCTCCCATGGAGCCCCTGAGTGGGTCTGAACTGTCAGCTTTTTGTTAGCAGCCGAGTGCTTAACTACTGTGCCACCAGGGCACCTTGAAAAACCTATGAAACCTCTTATTCTCTTTAAAGAAGACCCTTATCTGTCCTGTGAACCACTCCCTCAGTGTTCCCTGAAAAACAAGTCCAAATGAGTATGTTGGGCATCTAATAACATAATAAGCTCCTTCCCCAAATATTATATCCTAAAAGAAGCCTTCATAGAACAGAGCAGTAACTAAAAAAAAAAAAAAAAAAAAGTTAGATAATTTCTCTGTGAGAAATGGTGTGGAGAGACAGTTGAGAAGGGGATGGTTTGGGGTAGGCTCTGAAAAGTCATCTTTAACGCACCATAGTGGACCCTTGCCCACTTTCCTACACGAAGACTGATTTTTTTGTGTGCATGAGAGGATTGCCTCATTCTTTTCCTTTTTTCAAGGTAAATGCATAAGTTGCAAAACGTTCCAAAAATTATGTTTAAACAATTAATTTCTTCTTTAGTTCAATAAGACCAGTGAAATGTTTTCTCTACATGCTCCTATACTTCCTGTTTGTTTTGTTCCTTAGAGTATTGTGTTAACAAGGATATACTTATTTAATAAAAATTAAAGTTACATTTAAAAGCTAAGCCATATTCACAGTTCTGTTCCCAAACAAAGAAAGCGTAGCGCAGGATTGTCAAGCGTCCGGTGCGGAGTCTGGAAGTGACCAGAGAATCTTTTACCTACCAAGCCTCCTAGCTCTGCGATATGTCTGTCCCCTAGTGTGGGGAGCTGGTGCTGCTCACAAACTCACCTCTGCCTAGTGGATGGAGTTAAGGCGACAGGACTCTGTAAGCCGTAAAAATGTCATCTTTCTGAACCTGAACACCTTGAGTGTCTGGCTTCTATTTAAATAAATGTCTGATGCTAAGTTGCTTATCTGTTCCTTTCCAAATGCTCAGAACCTCACAAGTTAGTTGGCAAAATTGGGTTGAAAATTTGGCTAGATTTCTAGAACATCCACTCCTGGTGCTTGCCAAAAATATCAAAAGAGCAGTCTTTCTTGTGGTACTTGGGCTCTTCTGATTTCAGGCCCAGTTAAATACCAGGTACTTTCTTCTTCCTCTTGGGATAGGGAAATGCGGTATGACAAAATGAGGGGGAAGAAGGACTATTTAGACACTTAAAAATTAATAGTTTTATGTTTTCAGATCCTTGACTGAAAATCATGTAAGTTAATGAGTTAGAATATTTTTCATCTGAAGTAAAAAAGAGTGGCATAGAAAAAAAAAAGATGGGGACTGTCTCTGTGCCAAGACCAAAGGGTAATTTTCTGTCCTGGCAGTTCAAGTTGTGGGCAGCTTTTCCACAACTATGCTTTCACGGCTATTACCGGTCTGCTTAGAGCTCTTCCCTGACTGGTGCCCACATAATCTAACAATGAGCCAGATGCTTCTCCTGAGTACACTGCTCTTAGATGGTGATTTTGGACAGGATTTAACTCTTTTGTGATCCTGGGAGACAATGGAATGGAAAATATGAAAAGTAGCCTACCCTCCTAAAATAGCTAATGTAGCTTGTAAACTTGCCAAACTTATAAAAAGGGAACTAAATCAACAATAACAGAAAATCAAGAGAGAGTAGTGTCTTAGAAAGCTTTCTCTTTTGTTTTCTTCAATATTTAAGAGTCCTGGTAAGTATATTAAACCAGTAAGGATTTGATTAAAAAAACATTGTCATCAAGTCAATTCCAACTCATAGCAACCTTATAGGACAGAGGAGAACAGCCCCATAGGATTTGCAAGGCTGTAAATCTTTCCAGAAACATATTGCCACATCTTTCTCCCGAGGAGCAGATGGGGGGTTTGAACTGCCAACCTTTTGGTTAGCAGCCGAGCAGTTAACGACTGTACCACCAGTGGTCTTTGAGGATTTGATTAGGGGCCACTAATTTAAAAAAAGATTCATATACAGCTTGTCAGAGGTGAAATATCTTTATGTTGTTTGTAGGTGAGAGATAAGTATTTGAAGTTCAATGCTTAGCAGGAAATGTTACCTGGATGTGTGATGGTCCCAGGAGCCAAATGTTTTTGCCTTTGCATTTTGAGAAAGCTGAAAGACATGTAAAATGAGAGGTAGCTAGACAGTTCCCCTTTAACCAGATATCTGTGGACTCTCAGGAATAATAGGTATTCCACAGATTTACAGAATAAAATATGCTTATGGAGTTTGCTCCAGATATGCCTCCATAAGATGGTAAATTGTGAATTTTAGTCATGCTGGTTCAATCGCCATGTCTTCTGTGATCTACCAGCATGTTTGCAGAAGACAGAGTAGAGAGCTTCACCCTGTGGAAGATGGCAGATCCTTAATGTAAGTGATAATTCACTTATTTATTAAATTTTTTAAATAATTTTAATTTATAATTTAATTAAAATGTAAGAGAGTATTCCCAAAATATAGAGAAAAAATAAAAATAAATTTATTTCCACTACTTACAGATAAGCATTATTAACATTTTGATGTTTATTTTTTCTGTCTTTAAAAAATTATATATTTCTCTATGTAGTTTTTTTATTAAATGGTGTGTATTTTTTTTTTTTGATTCTATATACAGTTTTGCTTTCTGCTCTTTTACACTTTGCACTTTATTTTGAGTAGATTTCATCCTGTTAAATATTCTTAAAAAAGTGATTTTCAGTGGTTGCATATTATTCTATGATACTACGGACCATAATTCAAGAAATCATTTTACATTGGGCCATAATGACTCCAAATTTTCACTATTATAATTAATTATACAATCACAACCCTATACAGTAAAACCTATGAAAGCTGAACCTGTGTAAGTTGGAAACCTGTCAGAGAAGGAAACCTCAAATATTTTCCACTAAATAGAGAGTGATAGAAAAGTGGTGACTGCACCCTGTCAAAGGCAGGAAACTTTCGAGATTGGGAAAAACAAGGCAGTTCTGTCGAGTTCTGGCTCTCACAGGTTTCACTATACATAACATTTTACACACATTTCTTATAGTTTATTTAGAAGGATGATTTTTTGTGTGTGTAATTTCCAGATCAAAATACATAATCTATTTTAAGATTCGTGATATGTATTGACAAATTGATATCCAGAAACATCGTTCTTTGCGTGATCAGATAGAGTGTATGTCTGTGAGTGTGTCTGCATTTTAAGCCTTTCACAGTTCACTGTTTTCTTTGCTTTTTTTGTTACTGGGGCTTTGATATTTCACAAGGTTTGTATATGTGTTCCAGAGTTTCTTTATAATTATACCTCATTATAATACCCATGAAACCCTGGTGGCATAGTAGTTAAGTGCTACAGCTGTTAACCGAAAGGTCGGCAGTTCAAATCCACCAGGCGCTCCTTGGAAACTCTATGGGGCAGTTCTACTCTGACCTCTAGGGTTGCTATGAGCCGGAATTGTCTCAATGGCAACAGGTTTGGTTTTTTTTGTTTATAATACCCTTATCCTCCATTTTCATTAGATAATCAAACCAAAAACCCATTGTTTTTGATAGTCTAGTATTTTTCTATGAATGTTCTGGTTATCTACTGCTGCCTAACAAACAATCCTAAAACTTAGTGGAATAAAACAACATTTTACTATATCTCACAATTTAGGGTGGAGTTTAGCTGGACAATTCTTTTATTTATACCACATATCATCAGCTGGGTTCACTTCGTGGTCTTCAGCTGGCAGCTGGGCTGAAGATAATTTCCTTCAAGATAACTTACATGTCTAGTGCCTTGAGTGGGGAAGGCTAAGAGGCTGGGCTCAGCTGGGTCCCTCTCACTGTCCCTCTCCCTTTCCCTGTATCTCAGTGCTTTTCCATATCGTATGTCCAGCAGGGTAGTAAGTGTTGTAACAGACCTGGGGAAAGCTGAAAGGCTTCTTATGACCTACGTGCAGCCTCAGAAGTCTTTGAAAGATATTTCAACCACCTTCTATTAAGCAAGCCGGTCACTAAGGTCAGCCTTGATTCAAGTGAGAGGGAATCATACTCCACCTCTTAAGGACAGGAGTAGAAAATAACGTGAGGCTTCCATTAATCTATGCCGTCCATCCTCTGGTCATAATTTATGTACGTTCCTCCAACATGCAAAATATTTTCTTTCCTTCCCAGTGCCCCCCAAAACTCACATCCCTTATGACATCAGCTTGAGGTCCAGCATTTTGTTCTCTAAATTAGGTCCACATGAGCTCTGTGCTACCCTGCCATCCCCACCCAACACGTACACAGTCAACATGCAATGGTGGGATAGAGATAAAATCATTGCAATAGGCATTCTCACTAAAAAAGGGAGAAGGAGACACTTAGAAGTCAGTGACTCACAGCACCTTTGAAACACAGGCTTGTTTAAGGTCTAGTTCTGCTCCCTGAAAATGATTGATTCTCTGAGAGGATTGGCTACAGTGTCTGGGCACTTGATTCCTTCCCCTGAATCATCCTTTCTTTTCCATTAGAAATTGCTAACATTTGCATCTACGTAGCTTTCTTTCTCAACCTGATTTGTATCTGTAGAAGTTTCGAGGTCCAAATACCTCTTTTCATTTTGTACGGTTTCTGTGGAACCTATTATAATTACTTCAAAACAAAACAAACAGAAAAAGGTTTCGGGTTTTTTATGATCAATTAACAGTCTGCTCCATTAGATAAAAGCCACACCCACAAATCTCTTTGAGGTAAGCCCTCTTTTGCCTTGGATTCACTCTGAGACTGCTGAGGGACAACACCCTTAAAAGTCTTAGAAACATCATCTGTTGGTGAAAAGGTTTCTTAAAGTATCCTTTTACTGAAGCCGATCCTTCCTCTGCCCATGAGAACCTGATCTGCCCCGTCACTGTTTTTTCCTGTGTTTCCTTGTGTCTTCTTGGCTATTATCACCAATGAATGTAGTCCATCAGCTGCTTTAATCAGCACTTGTATATATTGAAATCTGTCTCCTAATTTCTCTGGAAATTGGTCTGTGAGTTTTGTTGTTTTTCTTGTTGTATAGTTTCCAAAAGAGGAGGGAAGGATCAGATCTAACCCGCTACCACATTACCAGTTGAATTATTCTTAATATTTCCAAATGGTCACCACTTGCCAGTCTGATAAGGGATATATGCAAGTCTGATAAGGTGTAAAATAGAACAGTTTGATACTACCTTAATTTGTATGGTCACAATTTGTTGAGGCCATTTAGGTATCAAAATTTTTATTAACATGTAATATGTCAACTGAGTCTCACCCTATCAATCGTTTCAGTAATGAGTTCAGATGGGAGTGAGAGTCAGAGACAAGAAGAGAAAGTATAGTATATGTATTAATGAGTATGGGAGAAAGAGGAAGAAAAGGAGGTTGTTTAAGACAATGAGGACAATATCTAACAGTTTATAAAAAGAGTCAGAATTAATTGAAGTCAAAAGACTAAATCAAGAAGTCCAAAAGGTCTTCTGAATTAATAACGACAATAATTGGGGAAAAAGCCCACATTGTATTTACATTAATAGAAACATGAGTATATTATAAAATTTAAATACAATTTTAAGTTAAAATAAGAGACTGCCTGGAATTCTCTTTACCTTGATCTTCACAAACTGGCCTTCCTCATTGAGTTCTCAGCTTAAATGTCACCTACTGAGGAAGACCTTTTCTGAACCCAACCCAAAGTAGCCCATCAGTCTCCAGTTTATCAGCCTGTTTTATTCATTATAGCACTTTTTACTAAAAGACTTTTCTTTGTTTATCTTACATTTTTTATCACCCTCCTTCGCGCACCTCAATAAGTTACAAGCCCCATAGAAAGGAATCTTGCAAGTCTTTTTAAATGCTATTTCCTCTGAATCTGGACCAATCCTGGTACCGAGGTAGCTCACAATAAAATTTTATTCATGATGTATTGGAATGGCTTAGAAATTTCAGACTGGCAGCAGTATGCAACAGAGATTTCCTCCTCCATGTATTCTTCTCTGAGTTTAGGTTAAGTATACAAAACAAAATCCATTGCTGTCAAGTCAATTCCGAGTTATGGCGACTCCATAGGACAGAGTAGAATTGCCCCATAGGTTTTGCAAAGAGAGGCTGATGGATTCAAACTGCCAACCTATTGCAGTTAGCAACCAAGCTCTTAATCACTGTGCCACCAGGACTCCTAAAACTTGGTCCAAATTAATTGTTTATTTTGAGTATTTAAGAAGCTAAAGGCTATCACTTTTCTGTTACATTTGATCATCTTACTAATACTAATTAATTTTAGGAAATTTTAAGTTTCACGTATTGGTTTTAGTGTGGTCTAGTTATAGGGATAATTTTGTCTCCTCCTTCTCAAATATTTTCTGTTTATTTTTCACAAACCGTTTTACTGGCTGTATAATTAGCCAGGGTCTTCCAAACATTATCATGTAATAATGATGATCGTGGGAATTGTTCCCTTGTTCCTGAATTTATTGGGAATATCTGTAGTGATATAACAATAAGGTGAGGCTGACTAGTGTTTTAGAAGCTATTTATTTTGGTTAATGAGTAATGGGATTGCATTTATCCAGTCCAATGTGTTTATAATGGCAAATTTGATTGCTGGTACTTTTATTTGATATTTTCACATCTACATAACTGAGATAAATGATTTCCTTATCTTTATCAGGTTTTGATACCAGGTATGAGGAGCAAGTCCTTCAGACAAGCCAGGTGGCCATGGTTTTCTCCAGTCCTCTCCCTGCTGGCACCCTTAGGCCTCAGAACAAACGACTCCACCCCCACTCAGGAAGTCAGGGGAGTACAGTGCAGTAGGATGTTTGTTAGCTGGGTTAAAAGATTAAAAAGACACAATTGGTCATTTAGTCTGGGGGTACAAAATAGCTAGGAGAGAAAGTTTTCTAAGTCATGTCAGCCATAGTGCAGGCAAAGCACACATAGCATACAGTTCACCTAAGTGGACCTACCTAGCTAGGGGGAATACTGTCAGTAGATAGGGTCCCTTTAAGCCATTCATCCGTAATACAAAGTAGAAGAGTCTACATCTCTGCCTGAACAGCTTTTGAGGAGAGATTTCTCATTATGAAATGTCTCTGATTGTATGCTCTCTGATTTTTATAAGTAGTAAAACCTACTTTCCATGTGCTAGTGTGTGTTCAGACTCTGATGGGAGGGGCGTGATGTGTACGGAGCAATCCATATTAATTATTGCTGCACTTTTTCTAATGACTGCCTGGCTATCTAGAAATTGGGTACAACCTCTGAGCACCATGTAGATATGGAGTGTTGTCTTAGAGTTAATGGTGTGGTTGAGCAGGACATGTCCTATATCAGGTATTTAATTTATAAAATTAAAAACTAGTTTTCATCCTTACTTTCTAGGTTCTGAAATGAATAAATACAATGCAGATAAGTTCGTTCCCAGAAAATTAAAAAATAGAAGCTCGTTAGTTGATATAAACAAAATCATTTTGGCTGAAGGAATGTTTGGATAATTTTTTGGTTAAGTTTCCAATTTATTCCATGGTTTCTTATATATATAGCCTGCCTACTTGGACGTGGAGCCCGGGTTGCACAACGGTTAAGAGCTTAAGCTGCTAACCAAAAGGTCAGCCATTCGAATCCACCAGCTGCTCCTTGGAAACCCTATGGGGCAGTTCTACTCTGTCCTGTACGGTCGCTGTGAGTCAAAATTGACTTGAAGGCAATGGGTTTTTTTTTTTTTTTTTGGTGGCGAGGGATTTACTTGGACTTGGTAAAACTGAGAAATGTGTATTTTACTAGAAATTATCTATTTCACCCAACTTGATTTATGAAATTAAGGTTTGTGCATTCACATCTTTTATGGCCATTTTATCAAATAATTTTGTTAGACTGGACTAAACCAAAAGCAAAGCAATTTCCTGAATGCAACCAAATGCTTCAAAGGCCAGAGTAGCAGCGACGGGGGTCTGGGGACTGCGGTTTCAGGGGACATCTAGGTCAATTGGCATAACGAAATGCATTAAGAAAATGTTCTGCATTCCACTTTGGTGAGAGGTGTCTGGGGTCTTAAATACTAGCAAGTGGCCATCGAAGATACATAAATTGGTCTCAACCTATCTGCAACAAAGGAGAATGAAGAACACCAAAAACATATGGTAAATATGAGGCAGAAAAGTCCGCATAAACCAGAGACTCCATCAGCGTGAGACCAGAACTAGATGGTGCCCAGCTACCACTGATCACTGTCCTGACAGGGAACACAACAGAGAATCCCTGATGGAGCAGGAGAACAGTGGGATGCAGATCTCAAATTCTTGTAAAAAGACCAGGCTTAATCGTCTGACAGAGACTGGAGGGACTCTGACAGTCATGGTCCCTAGACCCTTTGTTAGCCCAAGATTGGAACCATTCCCGAAGCCAACTCTACAGACAGGGATTGAACTGGACCATAAGATAGACACTGATACTGGTGAGGAGTGAGCTTCTTGGCTCAAGTAGACACTTGAAACTATGTGGACAACTCCTGTCTGGTGGCAAGATGAGAAGGAAGAGTGGGACATGAGCTGGTTGAATGGACACAAGAAATACAGGGTGGAGAGGAGGAATGTACGGTCTCCTTAAGAGGAGAGCAGCTAGCAGTACACAGCATGGTGTGTATAAGTTTTTGTGTGAGAGACTGACTTGATTTGTAAACTTTCACCTAAAGCATAATAAATAAATAAACTAATTAAAAATATTAATAACTTTGTTAGAAATAATATAGTAGTTAAGAGTACAGATCTTGGAGTCATGGAGTCTTGAGGCACTGTTTTGTTGAAATTCTACCTTCGATACATAAAGAGCTTTGTGATAACAGTACACCATCATGCCCCTCAGCCCAACTTCAGTGACCAAATTTGTAAAAAAGAAAGAAATAAGCCTTTTACAGTTTTGTCTTAAGGATTAACTGAAATAATATGCAAAGCTTTAAGGACAACATCTGTTACAGAGAAAGCACATAATACATGGTAGCTATTTCTTATTATAATTATCATCATGATCATTTCCCTCTGGGTTTATTTGTAGGAAGTTTTTCTGCTGCATCATTCTTCTTCCTTATTTAATATTTCTACTTTCCTTTTCATAATAAATTAATTTCTGCTTTTATCTTCACTAATATCTTTCTTCTCTTTCCCTTAAGTGTGCTTTCTTTTTCTAATTTGCTGAGCTGAATGCTTGGTTTCTTTTCTTTCTTTCCTTATGCAATTATAAAAATATTCCAAGGTTGTGATTTTGTCTCTAGGTACAGCCATGACTGCATCTCATAAGAATTAAAATATAATACAGACATTTGAGTATTTTCTTAACAATATGTAACTGTTAATTTTTATTTTTTCTTTGTCCAAAAAATTATGCAGAAAATGTTTATTATTTCTTAATAGGGTTTTTAAATATAATTTTTATTGTGCTTTAAGTGAAAGTTTACAAATCAAGTCAGTCTCTCACACAAAAACCCATATACAACTTGTTACACACTCCCAATTACTCTCCCCCTAATGAGACAGTCTGCTCTCTCCCTCCACGCTCTCTTTTCATGTCCATTTCACCAGCTTCTAGCCCCCTCCACCCTCTCATCTCCCCTCCAAGCAGGAGATGCCAACATAGTCTCAAGTGTCCGCCTGATCCAAGAAGCTCACTCCTCACCAGCATCCCTCTCCAACCCATTGTCCAGTCCAATCCATGTCTGAGGAGTTGGCTTTGGGAATGGTTCCTGTCCTGGTCCAACAGAAGGTCTGGGAGCCATGACCACCGGGGTCCTTCCAGTCTCGGTCAGACCATTAAGTCTGGTCTTATGAGAATTTGGGGTCTGCATCCCACTGCTCTCCTGGTCCCTCAGGGGTTCTCTGTTGTGCTCCCTGTCAGGACAGTCATCGCTTGTAGCCAGACACCATCTAGTTCTTCTGGTCTCAGGATGATGTAGTCTCTGGTTCATGTGACCCTTTCTGTCTCTTGGGCTCATAATCGCCTTGTGTCCTTGGTGTTCTTCATTTTCCTATGATCCTGGTGGATTGAGACCAATTGATGCATCTTAGATGGCTGCTTGCTAGCGTTTAAGACCCCAGACACCGCTCTTCAAAGTGGGATACAGAATGTTTTGTTAATAGATTTTATTATGCCAGTTGACGTAGATGTCCTCTAAAACCATGGTCCCCACACCCCTGCCCCTGCTACACTGGCCTTTGAAGCATTCAGTTTATTCAGGAAACTTCTTTGCTTTTGGTTTAGTCCAGTTGTGCTGACCTCCCCTGTATTGTGTGTTGTCTTTCCCTTCACCTAAACTAGTTCTTATCTACTATCTAATTAGTGAATGCCCCCTCCCATCCTACCTCCCTCCCCACTCTCGTAACCACAAAAGAATGTTTTCTTCTCAGTTTAAATTATTTCTCAAGTTCTTATAATAGTGGTCTTATATAATATTTGTCCTTTTGCAACTGACTAATTTCACTCAGCATAATGCCTTCCAGGTTCCTCCATGTTATGAAATGTTTCACAGATTCCTCACTGTTCTTTATCAATGCGTAGTATTCCATTGTGTGAATGTGCCATAATTTATTTATCCGTTCATCCATTGGTGGGCATCTTGGTTGCTTCCATCTTTTTGCTATTGTAAACAGTGCTGCAATAAACATGGGTGTGCATATATCTGTTTGTGTAAAGGCTCTTATTTCTCTAGGATATATTCCGAAGAGTGGGATTACTGGATCGTATGGTAGTTCTATTTCTAGCTTTTTAAGGAAGCGCCAAATCTATTTCCAAAGTGGTTGTACCATTTGACATTCCCACCAGCAGCGTATAAGTGTTCCAATCTCTCCACAGCCTCTCCAACATTTATTTCGTGTTTTTTGGATTAATACCAGCCTTGTTGGCGTGAGATGAAATCTCACTGTAGTTTTGATCTGCATTTCTCTAATGGCTAATGATTGTGAACATTTCCTCATATATCTATTAGCTACCTGAATGTCTTCTTTAGAGAAGTGTCTATTCATATCTTTTGCCCATTTTTTAATTGGGTTATTTGTCTTTTTGCCAGTTGACTGTTTGCAGTATCATGTAGATTTTAGAGATCAGGCGCTGATCAGAAATGTCATAGCTAAAAACTTTTTCCCAGTCGGTAGGTAATTTTTTTACTCTTTTGGTGAAGTCTTTGGATGAGCATAGGTTTTTGATTTTGATTTTTTTTTTCCAGTCATCTAGTTTTTCTTCTGTGTTCTTAATAGTGTTTTGTATACCATTTATGCCATGTATTAGGCCTCCTAACATTGTCCCTATTTTTTCTTCCATGATCTTTATTGTTTTAGGTTTTATATTTAGGTCTTTGATCCATTTTGAGTTAGTATTTTTGCATGGAGTGAGGTATGGGTCTTGTTTCATTTTTTTGCAGATGGATACCCAGTTATGCCAGCACCATTTTTAGAAAGACTGTCTTTTCCGTTGAACTGTTTTGCCGCCTTTGTCAAATATCAATTGCTCAAATGTGGATGGATTTATGTCTGGATTCTCAATTCTGTTTCATTGGTCCGTGTATCTGTTGTTGTACCAATACCAGGCTGTTTTGACTATTGTGGCCATATAATAAGTTCTAAAATCAGGTAAAGTAAGGCCTCCCACTTTGTTCTTCTTTTTCAGTAAAGCCTTAATTATCCGGGGCCTCTTTCCCTTCCAGATGAAATTGGTGATTTGTTTCTCCATTTCATTAAAGAATGTCCTTGGGACTTGGATCGGAATTGCATTAAATGTATAGACAGCTTTTGGTAGAATTGACATTTTTATAATGTTAAGTCATCCTATCCACGAGCGAGGTATGTTCTTCCACTTATGTAAGTCTCTTTTGGTTTCTTGCAGAAGTGTACTGTAGCTTCCTTTGTATAAGTCTTTTCCATCTCTGGTAAGATTTATTCCTAAGTATTTTATCTTCTTGAGGGCTACTATAAGTGGCATTGATTTGGTGATTTCCTCTTCTATGTTCTTTTTGTTGGTGTAGAGGAATCCAACTGATTTTTGTATGTTTATCTTGTATCCTGATTCTCTGCTGAACTCTTCTATTAGTTTCAGTAGTTTTCTGGAGGATTCCTTAGGGTTTTCTGTGTGTAAGATCATGTCATCTGCAAATAGAGATACTTTGACTTCTTCCTTGCCAATGTGGATGCCTTTATTTCTTTATCTAGCCTAATTGCTCTGGCTAGGACCTCCAACACAATGCTGAATAAAAGTGGTAATAAAGGGCATCCTTGTCTGGTTCCCGATCTCAGTGGGAATGCTTTCAGGCTCTCTTCATTTAGGGTGATGTTGGCTGTTGACTGTATAAATGTTCCTGATTAATGTTGAGAAATTTTCCTTCTATTCCTATTTTGCTTAGATATTTTATCATGAATGAGTGTTGAACTTTGTCAAATGCCTTTTCTGCATCATTTGATAAAATCATGTGATTCTTGTCTTTTGTTTAATTTATGTGGTGGATTAAATTAATTATTTTTCTAATGTTGAACCATCCCTGCATACTTGGTATGAATCCCACTTGGTCATGGTGAATTACTTTTTTCATATGTTGTTGAATTCTAATGGCTTGAATTTTGTTGAGGATTTTTGCATCTACATTCACGAGGGATATAGATGTATAATAGATGTATAATTTTCTTTTCTTGCGGTGTCTTTACCTGGTTTGGTATCAGGGTTATGGTGGCTTCATAGAATGAGCTTGGTAGTATTCCATCCTTTTCTATGCTGTGAAACACCTTTGGTGGTAGCAGTGATAACTCTTCTCTGAAAGTTTGGTGGAACTCTGCAGTGAAGCCGTCTGGACCCAGGATTATTTTTGTTGGGAGTTTTTTGATCACGTTTTCGATCTCTTCTTTTGTTATGGGTCTATTTAGTTGTTCTACCTTTGTTTGCGTTAGTTTAGGTAGGTAGTGTGTTTCTAGGAATTCATCCATTTCTTCTAGGTTTTCAAATTTGTTTGAGTATAGTTTTTCATATAATCTGATATGATTCTTTTAATTTCAGTTGGGTCTGTTGTAACATCACCCCTCTCATTTCTTATTCAGGTTATTTGCTTCCTCTCCTGTTTTTCTTTTGTCAGTTCGGCCAGTGGTTTATCAATTTTGTTGATTTTTTCAAAAAACCAGCTTTTGGCCTTGTTAATTTCTTTCAATTGTTTTTCTGTTTCCTATTTTATTTAGTTAAGCTCTAATTTTTATTATTTGTTTTCTTCTGGTGCCTGTGTTTTGTTTTTGTTGTTGTTGCTCTCTTTCTATTTGTTCAAGTTGTAGGGGTAATTCTTTGATTTTGGCCCTTTCTTCTTTTTGGATGTGTGCATTTATTGATATCAGTTGGTCTCTGAGCACCACTTTTGCTGTGTCCCAAAGGTTCTGATAAGAAGTGTTTTCATTCTCATTGAATTCTCTAAATTTCTTAATGTCTTCTATCATCCAGTCTTTTTTGAGCAGGGTATTGTTCAGTTTTCAATTGTTCGATTTCTTTTCCCTACTTTTCCTGTTATTGATTTCCACTTTTATGGCCTTATGGTCAGAGAAGATGCTTTGTAATATTTCAATGTTTTGGATTCTGCTAAGGCTTGCTTTATGACCTAATATGTGGTCTATTCTACAGAATGTTCCATGTGCACTAGAAAAGAAAGTATACTTGGTTGCTGTTGGGTGGAGTGTTCTGTATATGTCTACGAGGTCAAGTTGGTTGATTGTGGCATTTAGATCTTCCATGTCTTTATTAAGCTTCTTTCTGGATGTCCCGTCCTTCACCAAAAGTGGTGTGTTGAAGTCTCCTACTATTATTGTGGAGCTTTCTATCTCACTTTTCAATGCAGATAGAGTTTGTTTTATGTATCTGGTAGCCCTGTCATTGGATGCATAAATATTTAATATGGTATATCTTCTTGGTGTATTGTCCCTTTAATCATTATATAGTGTCCTTCCTTATCCTTTCTGATGGATTTAACTTTAACGTCTATTTTGTCAGGAATTAATATTGCCACTCCTGTTCTTTTTTGGTTGTTGTTTGCTTGATATATTTTTTTCCATCCTTTGAGTTTTAGTTTGTTTGTGTCTCTAAGTCTAAGGTGTGTCTCTTGTAGGCAGCATAGAGACGGATCTTGTTTTTTAATCCATTCTGCCACTGTCTGTCTCTTTTGATGCATTTAGTCCATTTACATTCAGGGTAATTATGGATACGTATGAATTTAGTGCTATCATTTTGATGTCTTTTTTTGTGTGTTGACAGTTTCTTTTTCCCACTTGATATTATGTGCCGAGTAGATTTTCTTTATATATTTTCCTTTCCTCATATTTGTTGTTGTTGATTTTGTTTCTGCTGAGTCTGTATTTTTCCCTTGTATTTTATTTTGAGGAGTAGGATAGTTAGTCTCCTTTCTGGTTACCTTATTATTTACCCCTATTTTTCTAAGTTTAAAACTAACTTTTATTTCTTTGTATCACCGTATCTTCCTCTCCATATGGAAGGTGTATGATTACATTTCTTAGTCCCTCTTTATTATTTTAATGTTGTCTTCTTTCATGCAATAACATCACTGTTACCCTGTTTTGGGCTTTTTTTTTGTTTTTAATCTTGCTTTGTTTTTCTGGATTTCCCTGCCTAGGTTTACTTCTGGTTGCTCTGCCCAGTGTTCTAGTCTTGGGTTGATACCTGATATTATTGATTTTCTAACCAAAGAACTCCCTTTAGTATTTCTTGTAGTTTTGGTTTGGTTTTTACTAATTCCCTCAACTTGTGTTTATTTGGAAATGTGTTAATCTCACCTCCATATTTAAGAGACAGTTTTGATGGATATATGATTCTTGGCAGGCAATATTTTTTTCCTTCAATTTTTTAAATATGTCATCCCATTGCCTACTTGCCTGCATGTTTTCTGCTGAGTAGTCCACGTTTATTCTTATTGGCTCTCCTTTGTAGGTGACTTTTCATTTACCCTTCACTGCTCTTATAATTCTCTCTTTATGTTTGGTTTTGGCAAGCTTGATTATGATATGTCTTGGTGACTTTCTTTCAAGATTTACCTTATGTGGAATTCGATAAGCATGTTGAATAGATATCTTCTCATCTTTCACAATATCAGGGAAGTTTTCTGCCAACAAATCTTCAACAATTCTCTCTGTATTTTCAGTTATCCCTCCCTGTTTTGGTACTTCAATCACTCGTAGGTCATTTCTTTTGATAGAGTCCCACATGATTCTTAAGGTTTCTTCAATTTTTTAAATTCTTTTATCCGATTTCTCTTCAAATATATTAGTGCCAGGTGATTTATCTTTGAGTTCAGAAATTCTAGCTTCTACTTGCTCAATTCTGCTCCTCTTTCTATTGAGTTATCTACTTCTGTAATTTTGTTGTTAATCTTCCGAATTACTGATTTCTGTCTGTCTAAGGACTTTTCCAGCTTATTAAACTTTTCATTATGTTCCTGAATAATCTTTCTAATTTCTTCAGTTGTTTTTCTGTGTGTTCCTTGGCTTGTTCTGCATACTGCCTCATTTCCTTCCTGATGTCTTGAAGGGTTCTGTATATTAAACTTTTGTATTCTGCATCTGGTAATTCCAGGAATGCACTTTCATCTAAAAGATCCCTGTTTTGAGACCCTGTTGAGGTGATGATGGTCTGTTTCTTTATGTGATTTGATATTGACTGTTGTCCCTGAGCCATCTATAAGTTATTGTATTAGTTTATGGTTGCTTACTGGGTCTTAGCTGCTTGCTTTGTTTTGTTTTGGTATACCCCTATGGGTTGCTAGAGTGAGCTAGCTTGATTATTTTCACCTTTGGAGCTCTGGTGTCCTGTCCTGAGCTGGCTAGAGCTGTTATCAGGTATATCAGTCTAGGAGTTCATTCAGTTTTCTTGTATGAATTCAGGTCAGGTTTCCAGGTAGCTGATATCAAGTGTGTGGTACAGGCTCTGTCCTACAGTCTTAGAGGGACAGAGGTGATTGGTGTAAATACCGGTAACTGATTACAGCAGGGGTCACACTCTGAACAAGGCAGGAGGCTGAGAACCAACCCCCAAGTGTCTCTGAGGAAAGCATGTCTCTGTTCCCTAGAGTGTGCTGGTGGGTGGGTTCTGCAGAGAGACCATGGACACCCAAAGTTTTTGTTGTAAGGACTTGGAGGTATCAGTTATCTTTGGACCCCTGTCACAGGTGGCTGGGTGACTTGAGTGGAGCTACCAGTCCTTAGGTCCCTGATGTGGGTAGGTGAGAACCTTGTTTAATAGACAAAGCAATGTCAAACGTCAAACACCCACCTCTCCACTGCACCACTAAAATGGTTGGAGTTTGCCAACAAGGGCCTATTCTCCCAAAATAGGCACACACAGGTCCATGCAGAAGGGAAAGGTGCTTAAGGTCCAGGGACGGTTTATGCCTGGACAGGAGCTGCTTTTCTCCTGAGCTCCCCCAATTAATAGAGATAGCAAATTATCTTTTCCCCCCAGTTGCAATTTTTTTTTCTTCCCCAAGGCTGGGAGGATGGCTCTAGGTGCTCACCAGGGTCTGTCTCAGGCCCAGGGATTCAGCCCGCCCCTGAAGCTGGTTTGGGGGTGGGGGGTGTGGTAAAATATACACAAGTACTTAGCTTTTGCCCAGAGTGTGCCGATCTCCTCAGGTTCTGGAGGTGTGAGTGGGCTGTGTGGCTGGATGTTTCTCCCTAAGGAAACTGCAGCCGAATGCTAGTACCAGCCCTCCGCCACTGCTGCCGCTGCCGCCACCACTCCAGGAATGGCATCTGAGAGCTCCCTGCGATTCAGGTCCGGTAACTCCTCTCCACTTCTGAACGGTCTATTCCTCCCCTTTCCCCTCAGTTCGTTGCCTGAGCTTGCCTTTGATGCTCAGGGCTCCCAGCTTGGCACAAATATACTTCTTTCAGTCGATTTTTCTGGTCTTTGTTGTAAAGAGGGCTCGACGGAAGCTTCTGTCTATTCTGCCATCTTGGCTTCACCCTCCCCATAGGGTTTTTATTTCTTTCCCTTTTTACTGTTATTTTTAAAAGTGCATTTTGGTCAGAGAATGTGCCCTGCATAATTTCTGCTTTGTGGAACATATTGAAATATTTCATGAAACTGCTGTTGATGACTAATTTTTCTACATGTTTCATGAATACTTGAAAAGAAGATATATTCTTTGTAAAGCTTGTGTTTAAAATGTATTTATTATTTTAACCACATTAGTTGTCTTTTGCTAATGGTTTTTATTTTTTCTTGATCTACTAGAAGCATCAAAGACAGAGAAATTTCTACCAAAGTTCTGACTTCATCCATTTTGTGCGCTGTATTCTTTGATGCTATCTATTGAACATAAAAAGATCTGTGCCTTTATATTGCAGCTTTATTTTAAACTGTAATTTTTCTATATTAATGGCCTTTTATAGTCTGATTTCTTTTTCCCTTAAATACATTTTTGTTTTAAATTAATATTTTCATTCATACAATTAAACTTATGTGCTATTTTCTGAGTAAAAATTAAAATTATCTGAAGAGAACTGGAAAGATCAAAGTCTATTATAATAGAGTTAGAGCAAGTTAATTGCCCTTGTTCTTTTCTGGAAGGAATGTCTTTGTCCGAGGAATTTCCTCCAGATGTGCAGGTAGACACAAGAGATGTGATAACATGAAACTTGATCATGAAAAGTTATGAGTAGGAAGGATTTGCTCTTGACTCGTTAAGAAATAGGCTTACCAATTCACAAATTTCTTATGGGATTAGGCTTTAAAACCTGATAATCACCTTTGTCAAAGAAAACGTATTTGACAATGGGGGAAGTAATTACAATTTATGGAAGCTTTTTGAGCCAAAGAAAGAAAAATCAGACGATTGTTATCAAAATTTGATAATAGGAAACCAACTCACTATGCTATAACGAAGAGGTAGCTAAGAACAAATAGTTTTGTCCTCTGGTCTTCTTCTCAGAGAGACTTATTATCTGAAAGACCTTCCCAGCTGTGGGTCACTAAATTGCTAAACTCATACTTCATCCTCACAGGTAAAATCTCTTTTCCACAACACTTTGAAAGAGAAATTGCAGTTTATCCCCAGGTACATTTTCCCCTCGATATCTCACTTCATACAATTATGTTTTTTGTTTGTTTTTGACATCTACCTACTTATACAAGTTCTTAACTATTGCTTTTTCATTTGTTCATATTTTCTTTTTAAGTTACAGATAGTAAATTTTTAGAGTATAGGAATTTCTTGAGTTTAGTTTTCTCTGCATTAGGCTTAAGGTCACTAGTTGTCACAAATGGTTTGCACTCGACTACTAACTGAAAGGTTGGTGGTTTGAATCCACCCAGCAGCACTTCAAAAGAAAAGTGTGGTGAACTACTTCTGAAAAATCAGCCACTGAAAACCCTATGGAGAGTTGGGTTGTCATAAATTGGAATTGACTCAAGGGCAACTGATTTGATATTAGGCTTAACACAGAAACATGCTTAAAGATCTAGCAATGTGCCAGCTACCTCCTTTTACTAACATTATCAACCAAAAGAAGCCCTGGTGGTGTGGTGGTTAAAAGCATGGCTGCTAACCAGAGGGCTGGCAGTTCAAATCCACCAGGCGCTCCTTGGAAACCCTATGGGGCAGTTCTACTCTTTACTCTGTCTTATAGGGTCACCGTGAATTGGAATCAACCGCAATGTAATGGTTTTTTTTTTGGTTCAACCAAAAATCTCCACCCCCTTTTGTTTTGCAAAATGAGTAGAACAATAGAGGTTAGTCTAAATACTGTCAGGTAAAGGAGTGAGATAAAAAGGCAAAAGAAGTTTGCAATTCTTTCTAATCTTCCCTCCTGAACCAAATTATTTAAAAAGTACATTTCACAAAGCCCACAATATAAACATAGTCTGAAATATTTTTTTACTAAATTTGCAATTGCATTGTTAGGTGGGTGAGAGGGAAATACAGACAGTTAGGTTAGATTTAAGATGCTGTGTCATCGCATCAAAGGAATCTTAGTAGCCTCTTTGTCTCAATCTATCCATTAATTTTCATCTAAGTTTCAACCACTTCATAATCTACTGATTATGGAGTGAGCTATTATCTATATAGTGTGATTTTTGGGAGGCTCAGAAAGAAAATTGTCTTGAACATGCAGTACCTGGTGGAAGTTAGAATAAAACAATGCCAAAATATACTGGCTCAATCTCAGAACATTTAAGATCCCTGAATAGTCTGTAATTAAGGAGGAGCCTGGGAGCAGTAGTACTGGCATTATGTAAAGGAGGGATACATAATTGAATTAAACGCGGGGGGGGGGGCGGGGGGAGGGTAAGAAAAGAAAGATCAAAGCTTAAATAATATCAGTTCCCATTCTTGGAAATGACGTTAGTGACAAAAAGATTTCTTTTTTTCTTTTGTGTATTATACCACCGTTCTTAAAATGAATAACCTATTGCAAAATTTGTAATTTATACAAAAACTCTGGCTATTTTAAATATTAAAGAAAAGCTTTAACAGGTCCAGCTTTAGGAACTATAGAAATCTCCTCCTAATACTTCCTATGTGGGACTTTATGTTGGAACTTGAGAACAGCTGACAATGCTAAGAGAAAGAAAACCCTTAAGAGTGAACACAGTTATTGGTGTCCCACACATAAACTGTGCACTTGGGAATAGCCTCAGGGGGCCATTTCCAGGGAAAGCTTCACCTGGTGAGGTCAGAACCTCCAGGTTTTAAAAGCAAGGAGCATGCTTCATTACAATGTGGACTGGAGGTGAGCAAACAGACCCCATTACTCTTTAAAGAGGCCCTTCCAAGGCTCACCCAAGTGCTCAGGCATAAATGTAAAAGCAGGAGGCCCATTAGAAGGGCTTCTATAGTACAGCTGAACATGAGCCAGGCCAAACTGCTAGGATCTGAATTAAAAGGAAACACTTTATAGGCTGTGGGGCCTCTTACCAATCCATCTTTTTCAGTGGGGAGAAAAAAAATCTCTTTTGCAGAGGTGATGAAAACCTGTATTAAAAGGTGACACAGCAGGAAAAAAACAAACAAACAAAAAAAAGCAAAGCCAATTGGTTGAGAAGAATTTTTTAAAAAAGGAGGGAAAAATCCATCATGGTTTTAAAAGTATTTAAGTAGAGATGGGGGACAGGGAGAATAATCATGGTATTTTCTATGATTAACAGTTCTAGGCCAAATGATATTGACAGCAAAGAATCTTTAGAAAAGTCAAGCATTGCATTGTATTTAAGTAATCTGCTTTTATTATAGCAACGCATATAAATGTGTTGATGAATGCTTTGCAGTGGCATGAGATGTGAGCTTTGCAAAATTCAGACACAGCTAATTAAGTAGGCCCATAGCTACACCCAGTTCTCTTGATAAGTGTAAGAAGGAGAAGTCCAGTTAAAGCATAATTTATTAGTTTGATAATTGCTCTTCTCTGCTATGGATATTAGCCTGTGGATGACCATTGACATCCTTCAGCTTCTCCTTATGCACTGAAGTCCATGGGCACAAGCAGATATGGGTATACTTCCCTCTAGATCGTGAATGTGTATTGCCATTGCCCATTACAGGTTGAAACAAGAATGCATAGTCATGGACATATACAGTATTCTGTTAGTGGTCTTTAGGAAGGGGCCTGCCTCAGTCATCTAGTGCTGCTGTAACAGAAATACTACAAGTGGATGGCTTTAACAAACAGAAGTTTATTCTCTCACAGTCTAGTAGGCTAGAAGTCCAAATTCAGGGCATTGGCTCCAGGGGAAGGCTTTCTCTGTTGGCTCTGGAAGAAGGTCCTTGTCATCAATCTTTCCCTGGACTAGGAGCTTCTCTGCACAGGAACCCCAGGTCCAAAGGATGTGGTCTGCTCCTGGCACTGCTTTCTTGGTGTTATGAGGTCCCCCTGTCTCTCTGCTTGCTTTTCTTGTTTATATCTCAAAAGAGATTGGCTCAAGACACAATCCAATCTTGTAGATTGAGTCCTGCCTCATTAATATAATGACTGCTTATCCTACCTCATTAACATCATAGTAACCTCATTTACAACATATAGGAAAATCACATCAGGTAACAAAATGTTAGACAATCACGCAATATTGGAAATCATGGCCTAGCCAAATTGAATTTCTGGGGGACACAATTCAACCCATGATTCAACCCCTCTATGACATATCCTTTTGTGTTATATAAAACATAAGAGGATTTGCTATGTGGTTCTATGACCATGGGAGAAAGAATATGTGCCAACCAGATCCCCCTACAAGGAAGACTAATAGTCCCAATTGCCAGCAGACAACCTCCATCTGTCAGCTCCTTCAGGGTTTACCAAAACTTCTGTGAGCTGCCTTTTCAAAGGCATGCTCTGCCTGCCCCCTCTCCGCACCCTCATCCAATGAGTGACTGAGGTAGAAGGGGGAAGGAGTACCTGGGTGATACAAATGGGCAAATGGTTAAGTGCTGGACTACTAACTGAAAGGTTGGTGGTTCCAACCCACCCAGAGGCACCTTGGAAGTAAAGCCTAGTAATCTGCTTCTGAAAGATCACAGCCTTGAAAACCATTTGGAGCAGTTCTACTCAGCAATCAGGGGGACTCCATGAGTCGAAATCTGCTTGACGGCAACTAACAACAACTTTGGTGCCTATCTTAGCCTGGGTTCCCTAGAAGAACAAAACCAGTGAAATATATATATATATATATATATATATATATATATATATCTCAAACATGATAAATGGAGAAAAGATTGAAGTTGTTAAGGATTTCATTTTACTTGGATCCACAATCAACAGCTGTGGAAGCAGCAGTCAAGAAATCAAAAGACACATTGCATTGGGTAAATTTGCTCCAAAGGACCTCTTTAAAGTGTTGAAGAACAAAGATGTCACCTTGAAGCCTAAGGTGCACCTGACCCAAGCCATGCTATTTTCAGTCATATCATATGTGTGTGAAAGCTGGACAATGAATAAGGAAGACCAAAGAAGAATTGATGCCTTTGAATTGTGGTGTTGGCGAAGAATATTGAATATACCATGGACTGCCAAAAGAACGAACAAATGTGTCTTAGAGGAAGTACAACCAGAATGCTCCTTAGAATCAAGGATGGCGAGACTGCATCTTACATACTTTGGGCATGTTGTCAGAAGGGATCAGTCTCTGGAGAAGGACATCATGCTTGGCAAACTAGAGGGTCAGCAGAAAAGAGGAAGATCCTAAACTAGGTGGATTGACACAGTGGCTGCAACAATAAGCTCAAGCATAACAACGATTGTAAGGATGGCCCAGGACAGGGCAGTGTTTCATTCTGTTGTGCGTAGGGTCACTATGAGTCAGAACCGACTTGACGGCACCTAACAACAACAACATATATACCAAAAAGACCAAACCAAACCCACTGCCGTCGAGTCGATTCTGACTCATAGCGACCCTATAGGACAGAGTAGAACTGCCCCACAGAGTTTCCAAGGAGCGCCTGGCGGATTCAAACTGCCGACCTCTTGGTTAAGAGCCGCAGCACTAAACCACTATGCCACCAGGGTTTCCACAACATATATAGATGTATGTATATATGTGTGTATGTATTTATGTAAATATATGTGTATGTATATATGTATATTTATTTCAAGAAAATGGCTCACACAATTGTGAAGACAGACAAGTCCCAAATCTGTGAGTCAGACGTTAGGCTGGAGGCTTCTCCTGGCTCACATGGTTGCAGGGGCTGAAGAACTGGCTCATGGGGATGCAGAAACTGGCAAATCTCAAAATCTGCAGGTCAGGTGGCTGGCCGCTTCTTCACATCCCAAGAACTGGAGGTCACAGGATGATGAATCAGGTTCAGGGTACAGAGAGGGCGAGCTTTGCCAGAACATCCGTATACATTGGATGCAGGCCACACCCCCAAGAAAACTTCCTTTTCAACTGATTGGCCGCTCATATCAGATCACAAAATGGAGGATGGTTATGTAATATCTGCCAAGTCACTGAGAATCATGGCCTAGTCAAGTTGACACATAACCATAACCATCACACTGACCAAGACAGAATAACGCTGACCACCACCACCACCACCCGTTGCCATCAAGTAGATTCCAACTCATAATAACCCTATAGGACAGAGTAGAATTGCCCCCATAGGGTTTCCAAGGAGTGGCTGGTGGATTTGAACTGCCAACCTTTTGATTAGTAGCTGATCACTTAACCATTGTGCCACCAGGGCTCCAAATAACACTGAAGGGCTATATAATGTGCTCTAGAGTTTTTAGAGTTCCTCTTAGGGTTTGTCCAATGTTTGGTTAGGCCTGCATGGTTCTTCATTTTCCCTCTACCCAATCCTGCTTCCTCTCCTTCCCCACAACAGATGTTGAGCCCTAATAAACATTTTCTGCTTGCCAAATTTATTCTCAGTGCCTGCTGCATGACTGAATTAAGAGGGTTTCTTGTGAGTGCTCTGTGCATCAATCTTATTCTATAGGTTAGGCAACCAAAGTAAAAAACAAGGGGAACTTGCTTAGGTTGAATGGTGAATATGCAATGACAATGCTTTACTTTGAGAGTTGTAGCTCCATTGACAAGTGAAAACCTGGGCTACCAACTGACTTTACTTGTATACTAAAATTATGTATAGAATGGTATGATCATTAAGGTTGTGTGTCAACTTGGCTGGGCCATGAGTCTCAGTGGTTTGGCAGTTATGATGTAGTTTGGCAGTCATGTAATGACGTAATCTCCTCCATGCTGAGATCTGATATAATGTGATCACCACCATGATTGGATCTGCTGTGAGTAGCCAATCAAATGACAGGGAATTTCCTTGGGGTTGTAGCCTGCATCTAATATAGGTGGACTTTCTGGCAAGCTTCACTGCCTTTTGGCTTCTCGGGATCCTGCAACTGCCTCCTATTCATATGACCTCCAGTTCTTGGGACCTGAGCTAGCAGCTTACCTGCCCATCTTGGGATTCCTCAAACTCTACAGCCTGTGAGCCAGCGGTCTGCTTGCTTACCTGCCAGTCTTGGGATTTGTTGTCCTCCATAGCCTGTGAGCCAGAAGACTCTTTTCTGACCTGCCAATCTTGGGTTTGCCAGCCCCTGCAGCTATGTGAGTCAGGAAAAGCCTTCAGACTGACCCACAGACTTGGGACTTCCCAGCCTTTACAGCCATGTGAGCCATTTCCTTGATATAAATCTCTTTGTCTACATCTATCAACCATCTATCTATCAATCTATCAATCAATCGATCAATCAATCTATCTATCTGTCTGTCTGTCTATCTATCTATCTAACCATCTGTCACCTATCTGTATATGTATATGCGTATGGAGAACCCTAGTGGTTAAGTGCTACAACCAAAAGGTCAGCAGTTCAAATCCACCAGGCGCTCCTTGGAAATTCTATGGGGCAGTTCTACTCTGTCCTATAGGGTCACTATGAGCTGGAACTGACTCAATGGCAATGAGCTTTTTTTTTTTTAATATATGCATGTGAAAGCTGGACAATGAATAAGGAAGACTGATGAAGAATTGATGCTTTTGAATTATGGTGTTGGAGAAGAATATTGAATATACCATGGGCTGCAAAGGAATGGACAAATCTGTCCTGGAAGAAGTATAACCAGAATGCTCCTTAGGAGCAAGGACGGCAAGACTACGTCTCACATACTTTGGACACGTTATCAGGAGAGATCAGTCCCTGGAGAAGGACACCATGCTTGGTAAAATAAAGGGTCAGCAAAAAAGAGGAAGACCCTCAAAGAGAAGGATTGGCACAGTGGCTACAACAATGGGCTCAAGCATAGCAATAATCGTGAGGATGGTACACGCCCAGGCAGTGTTTCGTTCTGTTGTACATAGAGTTGCTATGAGTTGGAAGAGACTTGATGGCACCTTACAACAACAACTACAACAAATATATATATATATATATGTACACTTCACTGATTTTACTTCTCTAGAGAACCCAGCCTAAGACAAATGGCTATTGGGATAAAATATAGGGGTATATTAACTGAGGATCCCAGTTAAGTTTACATCTTTTTCAAAAAGGTTTATGTTCTTGACATCTCAAACATTTTCAGAAGAATTATATAACTGGAAGGAATATTGAACATTATGTAGTTGAACCATTTCAACTGGTACAAAAGTAGAACTTTGAACTTTATGATTTTGGAAATCAGCAAAAACAGCTGATTTCAGCATATCAACATGTAAAAGTGGATAAGATGTTATAACTGGCCCACAGGCATGTAGTATTGGGGGTAGGTATGAACAGTGAAAAAGTGTAGGCAACAGAAGATGTTATCAACCTCAGGCTAATTAGCTAAAGTTGTTAGCTAATCAGTTATTAGTACATATTTATTTCCTTCTACACGGAAGAAGGAAACCCTGGTGGCGTAGGGGTTAAGTGCTACAGCTGCTAACCAAAGGGCCAGTAGTTTGAATCTGCCAGGTGCTCTTTGGAAACTCTATGGGGCAGTTCTACTCTGTCCTATGGGGTCTCTGTGAGTTGGAATCGACTCGACGGCACTGGGTTTGGTTTTTTTTTTGGGCATGGAAGAAAGATAGGCCAAACTATATGACATATCTTGTCACATATCTTATTTTCATTTGTTTTAAACCTCCAAATTGAATCAAATATAATGACTGAGATAATGAATATTCATCTAGTATTTACTGTATACTGGGCCCCATTTGTTTGTTGCAGCAGTATGTTGACAGGGATCTTCCAGAAATTCCAGGCAGGTTCAGAAGAGGACATGGAACTAGGGATATCATTGCTTATGTCAGATGGATTTTGGCTGGAAGCAGAGAATACAAGAAAGATATTTACTTGTGTTTTATTGACTATGCAAAGGCACTGGACTGTGTGGATAATAACAAATTATGGATAACATTGCAAAGAAAGGGAATTGCAGAACACTTAATTGTGCTCATATGGAACGTGTAAATAGACCAAAAGGAAGTCTTTCTTAGGCTTGGCTCTCGAGAGAAGCAAAACCAATAAACCATGTAAATATATATAAAGTTATGTCAAGGAAATGGCTCACATGGTTGTAGAGGCTGAAATGTTCCAAGTATGTAGATTGAGGTAGAGGCTTCTCCTGATTCATGTAGCCGCACGGGCTGGCAAACCCAAGACCAGGAGGTCAGAGAGCAGGGCTCTTGCTCAAAGGCTGTGAAAATCAATGAATTCCAAGATCAGCAGGCAAGATCGCAAAACTTCTCCTAATTCACATAGCTGCAGGGGCTGGCAAACCAAAGATTGGCTAGTCAGAGAGCAGGGCTCTTGCTCACAGGCTGTGAAGATCAGTGAATCCCAAGCTCAGCAGGTAAGCTGCTAGCTCAATCCCCAAGGATAGGAGGTCAGATGAACGGTTGCAGGATTCAGAGCAGGCAACAGCTAGAACATCTGCTTATATTCGGATGCAGACCACATGCCCAAGGAAACTCCCTTTCAATTGACTGGCTACTCACAGCAGATCCCATCAAAGGGGTGATCATATATAGACACTGAGAATCAGGGCCCAGCCAAGCTGACATACAGTCCCAACAATAACACAGTCTTTGGAACAAAACAAAGGGATACTGTGTGGTTTAAAGTCAGGAAACTGTGCATCAGGTTTGTATCCTTTTACCATACTTAGTCAATCTATATGCTGAGCCAATAATCTGAGAAACTGGACTATATGAAGAAGAACATGGCATCAGGATTAGAGTAAGACTCCTTAACAACCTGTAAGATGCAGATAACACAACCTTGCTTGCTGAAAGCAAAGAAGACTTGAAACATTCAGTGATGAAGATCAAAGAATACAGCCTTCAGTATGGATTACATCTCAATGTAAAGAAAACAAAAATCCTCACGACTGGACCAATAAGCAACATCATAATAAATTGAGAAAAGATTGGAGTTGTCAAGGATTTCATTTTACAATCAACGCCCATGGAAGCAGCAGTCAAGAAATCAAACAACATATTTCATTGGTCAAATCTGCTGCAAAAGATCTCTTTAAAGTGTTAAAAAGCTAAGATGTCACCCTGAGGACGAAGGTGCGCCTGATCCAAGCCATGGTACTTTCAATTGCCTCGTATGCATGTGAAAGCTGAACGATGAATAAGGAAGACTGAAGAAGAATTGATACATTTAAATTATGGTGTTAGTGAAGAATATTGAATGTATATTGAGTATATCAAAGACTGGCAGAAGAACAAACAAATCTGTCTTGGAAGAAGTGCAGCCAGAATGCTCTTTAGAAGTGAGGATGGCAAGATTTTGTCTCATGTACTTTGGACATATTATGAGGAGGTACCAGTCACTGGAGAAGGACCTCATGCTTGGTAAAGTGGACAATCAAAAAAAAGAGAGGAAGGCCCTCAATGAGATGGATTGATACAGTGGCTTCAAAAATGGGCTCAAACAGCAATGGTTATGAGGATGGTGCAGGACCGGGCAGTTTTTCTTTCTGTCGTACACTGGATTACTATGAGAAGGAACCAACTTGACACAACCTAACAACAACAACATGTGCTAGGCAATGTTCTAAGCACTGGGGACATAAACCAAAATAACCGGTTGCTGTCAAGTCAATTCCAACTCATGGGAAACCCATGTGTGTCAGAGTAGAACTGTGCTACACAGGATTTTCAATGACTGATTTTTCAGAACTAGATCATCAGGCCTTTCTTCCTAGTGCCTCTGGGTGTACTTGAACCTTCAACCTTCAACCTTTAGGTTAGCACCGGCGTACCTTAACAGTTTCTACCACCCGGGGATTCCAAACCAGTTGCCATTGAGTTGTTTCCAACTCATGGTGATCTCATATGTATCAGAATAGAAATGTGCTCCACAGGATTTTCAATGGCTGTTATTTTGGGTACAGATTACCAGGTCTTTCTTCCCACGCATTTCTGGGTAGACTCAAACCTACAACCTTTCAGTTAGCAGCCTAGTTCTTAACCATTTGCACCACCCAGGGACTCTGCTGGGGATATAAAGGTAAGCAAACCCACAAAGTCTCTGATCTCATGAAGTTTGTATTTCTGGTGGAGGTGATAGCAATAATTAAGTATTTAAGTAACTCTCACTCTCTCACTGCTGTTGAGTCGATTTCGACTCATAGCGACCCTATAGGACCGAGTAGAACTGACCTATAGAGTCTCCAAGGAGCACCTGGCAGATTCAAACTGCCGACCTTTTGATTAGCAGCTGTAGCACTTAACCACTACGCCACCAGGGTTTCCATTTAAGTAACTAAATACATATATTACTTACTTAAATACATATATTTATTAACCTAAATACATATATTTACTTACTGAATTATATATATATATCATATACTTAATTTTTTATATATATCACGTCAAGTAAGGTACATGTATAGATCACATACTTAATTTTATACGTACATATATATATATATGTCATGTAAGTTATAAGAATAAAAATAAAGTCAGGTAAAAAGATAGTTATATAGTGGGCTACTTCAGGTAGAATTGTAAAGGCAGAACTCTGGGAGGTTAAGTTTGAACAGAGAGGTGAATGAAATAAGAGAATGAGCCATGCAGATATTTGATACACAAGTATTAGGGGCAAAGTACGAAGACCCTGAATTGGAAAGTGTTGATGGAGTGCAGTGAACAAGCTGAAGTATCGTAGAAAATTAAGTCAAAGTGGTTGCCAGAGGCTGTATCTTGTATGAAGAAGCAGGTAGTACATTTAGGAGGATTTTGCAGTAATACAGACAAATGATGACAATGGTTTGGCTTATGGTGATAGAGTGGAGATGACAAGAAGGTGTTGGATTTTGAATATGTTTTGATTATGAATTGACAGTTTGCTAATGTTTTGGGTGTGATAGAAAGCAACCAGTCAGCAATGACTCAGGTTTTTATTCTGAGCAACTAAGTGGATGATGGTGTCATTTACTGAGACAGAGACCACTCTAGGAAGAAACAAAATGGTGACCTAAGTAAACATTGAACTATTGCCAGTGGTTTATGCATATCATAATGGGGTTTCCAAATCTCTTCTTACCTAATCTGGTGCTACTTCTGGCTTTAATACTTTATTATATAGCTGAGGCCAAAAATAAGCACAAACTAAGGATGTGATATGCCACAGTGCCAAGTGATAAAGAATGAGAACAGAAAAGTATAAGATTTTAGGATAGCAGAGAAGAAACGATCACAGTAGGTATGACCTCAGCTAAATGTTGTAACCATTCTAGAAAAAAGAGATATTCTACTTTTCCAAACTCATTCACAGGCACCTCGGAAATAAGGCCTGGTGATTTTCTTTCAAAATGCCACAGCCTTGAAAACCCTATGGAGCAGTTAGTTCTACTCTGTACACATGGGGTCTCCAGGAGTTGGAGTCAACTCGACAGCAACTATAACTAAAAAAAAAAAAAAAAACTACCACACTTTAATCAACAACCCTTATAAAAAACACTAAAAAAGTCCTCAATTTTTTTTATTACATGAATATATATTTATTGTTTATAAAATTACCATATGAGCATACGAAGCATTGGTCTTAGGCTGGGTTCTCTAGAGAAGCGAAACCAGTAAAGTATATAAATATACATACAGAGAGATTTATATTAAGAAAATGGTTCATGCAGTTGTAGAGGCTAGAATGTCCCAAGTCTGTGGAACAGGATACAGGCTTCTCCTGATTCGCATAGCTTCAGGGGCTGGCAAACCCAAGACTGGCAGGTCAGAGAGCAGGGCTCTTGCTCACAGGTTGCGAAGATCAATGAATCCCAAGATTGGCAGGTAAGACAGCAAGCAAACTGCTAGCTCAAGTTATAAGAACTGGAGGTCAGACAAACAGGAGTCAGCTGTAGGATACAGTGTGAGCAAAAGCCCACAAGCCTTGCCATAATGCCCACTTATAGTCAATGCAGGTCACATGCCTAAGGAAACTCCCTTTCAACTGATTGGCTATTTACAGCAGATCCCATCTGGAGGTGGTCACAATATCATATGACTGCCAAATCACTGAGAATCATGGCCCTGTCAAGTTGACACCCAATCTTAACCATCACAGTCCACCTCTTGTCAACTTGGAACCTGTATACATCTTCTTAAACCATACATGGTCTCTGAATAAAGACAAGTATAAAGTCATATTTGCATCTAACATGATACAACGAACACACATAAAACTGGAAGTGCACTAGCCCTGTTTATATCTTATGTTTTATTAATGAAAAAAAAATGAAGAAAACAAAAATATTCAATGTACACATACAAAGAAGAAATATTTGTAAAAATTACAGTACTTGTTTCTGGAACTGGTCAGGTGGTAGTAACTGGTATTTAGAAACTACCTTTTTTTCTTCCACCACCCATTCTTTTTGTTTTTAATTGTACTTTAGATGAAAGTTTACAGAACATAATAGCTTCTCATTAAATAGTACACATATTGTTTTGTGATATTTGTTACCAGCCCCATGACATGTCAACACTCTTCCTTCTCAACCCTGGGTTCCTATTACCAACTTTCCTGTCCTCTCCTGCCTTCTAGTCCTTGCCCCTGGGCTCATGTGTCCCTTTAGTCTTATTTTGTTTTATTGGCCTGTCTAATCTTTGCTGAAGGGTGAACCTCTGGAGCGACTTCATTACTGAGCTAAAAGCATGTCTAAGAGCCATATTCTCAGGGTTTCACCAGTCTCTGTCAGACTAGTAAGTCTGGTCTTTTTTTTGTGTGTGTGAGTTAGAATTTTGTTCTACATCTTCCTACATCTCTGTCTGGGACCCCTCTGTTGTGATCCCTGTCAGGGCATTCAGTGGTGATAGCCGGGCACCATCTAGTTATGCTGGACTCAGTCTGGTGGCGGCCATGGTAGATGTGGTCCATTAGTCATTTGAACTAATCTTCCCCTTGTGTCTTTGACTTTCTTCATTATCCCTTGCTCCTGATGGGGTGAGACCAGTGGAGTATTTGAGACTGCTGCTCCCAAGCTTTTAAGACTCCAGATGTGATTCACCAAAGTAGAATGTAGAATATTTTCTTTATAAATTATGTTATGTCAGTTGAGCTAGATGTTCCCTGAGACCGTGGTCCCCACAGCCCTCAGCCCAGTAATTCAGTCCCTTAGGGAGTTTGGATGTGTCTATAGAGCTTCCATGACCTTGCCTTGGACGAGTTGTGCTGGCTTCCCCGGTATTGTGTACTGTCTTACCATTCATCAAAGTTACCACTTATCTATTGTCTATTTAGTGTTTTTCCATTCCCACCCCTCCCATCCCTCATAATCATCAAAGATTGTTTCTTTTTGTGTGTAAACCTTTTCATGTGTTTTTATAGTAGTAGTCTCATACACTATTTGTCCTTTTGTGATTGATTTATTTCACTGAATATAAAGCGCTCCAGATTCATCCATGTTGTGAGATGCTTTGCAGATTCATCACTGTTCTTTATCGTTGCATAGTACTCCACTGTGTGTATGTATCATTGTTTGTTTATCCATTCATCTGTTGATAGGCATCTAGGTTGTTCCCATCTTTTTGCTATTGTGAACAATGATACAATGAACATGGGTGTGCATATGTCTATTAGTGTGACGGCTCTTATTTCTCTAGGATATATTCCTAGGAGTGGAATTGCTGGATCATATGGTATTTCTATTTGTTTTTTTATGGAAGTGCCATATTGTTTTCCAAAAACGGTTGTACGATTTTGCATTCCCACAAGCAATGCCTAAGAGTTCCAGTCTCCCCACAGCTTCACCAATATCTGCTATTTTCTGTTTTTTTTTTTTTTTATTCGTGCCAGTAATGCTGGGGTGAGATGGTATCTCCTTGTGGTTTTGATTTGCATTTCTCTAATGGCTAGTGATCATGAGTATTTCATCATGTGTCTGTTAGCCTCTTGAATGTCGTCTTTGGTGAAGTGTCTGTTCATTTCCTTTGCCCATTTTTTAATTGGATTATTTGTCTTTTTGTTGTAGAGGTGTTGGATTTTCCTGTAGATTTTGGAGATTAGACCTTTATCAGGTTTATCATAGCCAAAAAATTGTTCCAAGTGTGTAGTTTCTCTTTCTACTCTTTTGATGAGCATAACTGTTTAAGTTTTAGAAGATCCCAGTTATCTAGCTTACCTTCTGGAGTTTGTGTGTTGTTACTTATGGTTTACATCCTGTTAATGCCATGTATTAGGCAGTGATCCTGTTTTTTCTTCTATGATCTTTATAGTTTTTGGTTTTATATTTAGGTCTTTGATCCATTTTGAAATAGCTTTTGTGTATGATGTGAGGTATGGGTCCTGTTTCATTTTTTTGCAGATAGACATCCAGTTTTGCCAGCACCATTTGTTAACTCAGTTCTGTTCCATTGGTCAAGGTATCTGTCATTGTACCAGGACCAGGCTGTTTCGACTACTGTAGCTGCATAGTAGGTTCTGAAGTCAGGTAATGCTAGTCCTCCTGCTTTATTCTTCTTCAGTAGTGCTTTACTTATCCGTGGCATCTTCCCTTTCCATATAAAGTTAACGATTAGTTTTTCCATCTCTTTAAAGAATGGTGTTGGTATATGGATCGGGATTGCATTGTATTTGTGGTTTGCTTTAGGTAGGACTCACGTTTTCACAATGTTGAGTCTACCTATCCATGAGCATGGTAAGTTTTTCCATTTATGTAGATCTCTTTTGGTTTCTTGCGGTAGTGTTTTGTAGGGTTCTTTGTATAGGTCTTTTACATCCCTGATTAGGTTTATTCCTCAGTATTTTATTTTTTTAGGGGCTATTATAAATGATATTGTTTTATTGATTTACTTTTCATCATTGTCTTTACTGATGTATAGGAATTCAAACTTATTTTTGTATGTTTATCTTATATCCTGCTTCACTGCTGGATCTTTCCATTAGTTATAGTAGTTTTCTCATGGAGTCTTTTTGGTTTTCTATGCATAGTATAATATCATCCACAAATAGGGAAATATCCCTATTTTTTAACTGATATTTTGTTCTAGAATAAAGTAGGAAGGAATTATGCAAACACCATCTCTGAATGTGGTTTTCTTTTCTATATTCCTTAGAGTACAGTGCCTCACCTACAACTAGGTTATATTTGGTGGCAAAAGAGATAAATATCAGCCTTCCATTAATCCTCTTTTCCTTCAGCACTTCCTTGTTGCCTTTAGTGGAGGACTTTTTTAACTGTGGCTTCATGTACGTTTGTGAAAAGGAAGGTTGGTTACAGGTATTTGAAAAGTGATATTTACATTTAGGTGCCCTTTTAAATTTCAGTCAAGGTGCTTAAATTAAGCTTTTTTCAAGGGATGTTCATAAGGGTCACAGCTATGGATGCAGCTTACTGCTCTAGGATCCCCGGAGAGTTTGAAGGTGCACTGGGGCCTCAGTGCCCACTTGAGTAATATTTGAAGAGCTGACGTTGACTAACTTTATCCCCTGCCTCACCAATCTTCATCCAATCAGCAACAAGCACCTAAAACATAAATTATTTGTCAGTTCTACCATGACAGGAAACCCTGGTGCTGTAGTGGTTAAGCGCTATGGCTGCTAACCAAAAAGTTAGCAGTTCAAATCCTCCAGATGCTCCTTGGAAACTCTACGGGGAGGTTCTACTCTGTCCTATAGGGTCGCTATGAGTCGGAATCGACTTGATGTCAGTGGGTTACCATGACAAATTATCACCCCATCATCATTATCATTGTCACCAGTGTCATTATCTTGGGGTGGGAAGCAAGGAAAATTTGTGATAAGGTGATACATTCCTTGAACACAGGGACTATATCTAAACTCTTTTCCACACATCTCATAGAATACTGTGCCTTGAGCTTTTTCAATATGGGTGTCCAGAGACTAGTGGTAATAACAAAGCTAAACTTAACTGATGTGCTACAGTAATATGTAGCTCCATATAAGTCTTATAAAGTGACAACCAATCCATAGAGAAAAATTCCAATTCTTAATTATTATGAGTATAGCTACCTTTATGATTTATCTCTGAAGCTACCTCAATGGCCATTGAATTTTCAATATGGGTCAATTAATGTCATATTAATTGCTGTTATAATGTTGCCCCAATTGACCTATTTCATATTTGCAACACTCCAAAGAGAAGGGGGGAAAGACAGAACAAATCTTTCCTTTTAAGCTGCTGTAATATCCCATCTTTCTGGAATTGCATTCAGAGAAGGGATTTTGCATGAAAGGGCTTCAGGAAGTTACAAAACTCCTTTACATGGCCTGCTGGATCTGTGTACAATTTCCAGCATTACCCAGAATAAATACCAGGAGACTAGTGTGGTTTATTCAAGAGTTTATGGAGAAAAAAAAAAAAAAAATCCACCCACTAGCTCCCATGCTGAGGATTACAACCAGGTCCCTGCTGCCAAGTTCTGTGTTTAGGTAAAGCATGAGAAAATCTGCCATTTTTTTAAAGTCACAAAAGAGTTTCTATAGTAAGGAGCAGTGAGAAGCTGACAGCTTTTTATGCATAAAAGGCAGCTGTTGCTTCTCAGGTAATATTATTAATAAACCCTAAGGTAATGTTTGTTCTGAAATATATCTAATTGAAATAATTTACTCTGACCCTTGGAGAATTATGAAACTGTTTTCATCATGTTCACACACAGCAAAATAATTATGAGATGCCATATGGAAAAGCCATCGTGTAGTAGATGTCTTTCTGAATCTGTATTTTTGAAATGTTTCCCACAGACAAATCACACACCTAATTTACAAAGTAGAGGTGAATAGTCCCTTTTCCAAGTGGAGATTTGATGTGAAATGTTTGCAGTTGCAGAATATTAACAGGGGCGTTGACATCGGTAATTACTACAGTTATGAGGCATTTTTCATAAATTATTATGAGAGCAGTATTCAGTTAAATAGAAAGAAAAAAGGTATAGGACTTTATACATAGCATATGCAATATCTAAGTACTGTCAGTCTCAGGAAGCAGTGTGGGCACATTGGTGACTGAGGGTACTTTTTGCCTTTAGCATAAAATCTGTCTGGAAACTTCCAGCAGTTTCCACTGAGATAGCACATTTGGCATGATGAGGCTGAGTGTGGTATGTAAGGACTTTCGGGAAAACTTGTCAGCTTTCACAGGGAAAGGTCCAAGTGTTTATGGGAACTATGAAGTGGTGTTGGGTGGCTCTCAAAGGGATCTGTGGGGTCATTTGGGACAGGAATTTAAAGCTTTTTGATTGGGGCTCTTCTAGACTTATCAAAATGGTTAAAAGTCTGGCCGTGGATCTCATGGGAGCCGACTTTCTTGTGAAATTTCTGGTATGGTACTTTCCTGTTAGGGTGAGAAAATCTTAGTAGGACAGACTTTCTCACCATGTTTTAATTCTTGAGAGCCACGTCCCTGCTAAACCCAGGAAATGGAGAATCACGGGAAACTGTGCTTTACTTTTCAACCTTTGAGAAGTTATGATTCAGATTTCTCTAGAGTTTTCATTGTTTAGCTAAATCAACTTGTCCAATGTCCTGACCATCCTCTCTCCTACCAAAAAAGAGTAGGGAACAAGAAAAAAGAGAAAGACAAAAAAGAAGACAAAAGATTTTTTAAAACTGGAGCTCACTTAACCCCCAGTTTCTCTAGTCTTTTACTAAGCAAAAAACAAGGGAGTGATAGAGTACAGTCTGATAACCACTGTCATTAAAATATCTACCTCTCCTGAGGGGTATCAGAAGCCTCTGTGACTCTCAGCCTTGGCACAGTTATTTGAGGATATCTTCATTTTTGGATTCATACTGGATTTCAGAGAGCTTGGACACAATTGCAACAGATAAGCTTTTCCTTCTTTTAACAGCTCTTTTGAGGCAGACGCTGGGATGTGGATTGTGAGTCCGGCCAGTCTGTGTCATCCTCACAATTAGCTAATAGCTGGCACATTGAAATCCTAGTTCCAGTCTCCTTCGGTCCTGGCAGGAGCACCCCATTTGTTTACAAAGTCATCTTACATAGATTCTCAGCATTCCATTATCCTTAAATTCTCAGAGAAAAACACATTTACATAAAACTCATGCATGTATATGCGATCCACAAATATTTACAAGGTTGTTTTTAGAAATGCTTGACAGAATTTTATTTTTTTCACTTTCCCCCACTCGCAGTTCTACCTTCTAAAACAGAATATGGGATTTAAATACAATAATGAAATGCAGAACTGGAAACCTGACAAAACTATGGAACTGCTGCTAGTTTCTAGTAAATTTCAGGTCAGATCCTTGTACTTCCCATTTTTAAACAACTGCCAAGTATTGGTTTTTATATCTACTAGACATCTGTGCTATTGGTGAGCACTCTTTCTAGCTATTGACTGTCCCGAAATAAAGGTAACATTTTTCTGGGAGTTATAGTCTAGCATTATTATAGTGCAGCCTCTGAACACGCAGACTAGAGATTTATTGCACACTCGTGTCTTATATCCGACTCACGTAATAGAGAAAAGGTAAAATGTCTTGGCTTATCGGGTGCTCCCTTCCTTAATTAAGCGGTTGTCTTTTTCAGTGTCTTTTTCGCAACTTGATTAAACTACGTCAAGAAGGTCGGTGACCAAACTTTGTCTTCAATAGTTTCCCATAAAATGTATTCCTCATAGGGAGCTTTTCTCAGCTCAGGTTATTTCCAGAAATGTTCTCAAACCAAAAGAATTGTCCTTGTAGTAAACCAGAAAATTCCCACTTTTTATCCTTCATTTCACACGTTAGTGATGACAGCATTTATGTTTCTTCTGCTGACTTTGCCAAGAACAACTGGGTTAACGAGGGTGTCTCTTTTTCATAAGTGTAGTATATTCTTCCTCTGACCTTTCAAACATGGGAATCTTCAGTTTCATAAAACCTCTTAAGGAGGGGAATTCCCCACCCCTATGGCTCTCCCAGGAGCCCTGGCGGTGTAGTGGTTAAAGTGCTCAGCTGCTAACGGAAAGGTTGGTGGTACAAACCACCAACCACTCCGTGGGAGAAAGATGTGTCGGTCTGCTTCTGTAAAGATTTACATCCTTGAAAACCCTGTGGGGGCAGTTCTACTCTGTCCTCTAGGGTTGTATAATGACAATGGGTTTGTTTTTTTGGATATAGCTCTCTACTGCTTCTCATCACTTCTTTTTCCTTTAAATGACCAGCCACACACATTCACACACACACACACACACAGACACTCTCTCTCACCCATCCTCTGCACGTTAACTAGAAATTTAGTGTATCTAGCAGAAGCATAAAAAAAGCTTTGCTGTTTGAGTAGATCCCCAGCTATGCAACATTCCACAAACCTTTCGGAAGACATTATCACATAGAAGAATAGATAAACTGAACAAGAATTTCAAGAAAATATAGCAGCTAACACTAAATGAATGAAACTAGGCAAGATAATTTGACGTCTAATTTCCTTTTCAGAAATATAGCATAGTGACTTTTCCTGTGTAAAATATATAAAATAAAGATACCCACTCTTATTTACCAATAATTTCTGATTCCTATCATTTTTCCATGTGAAATGGCTAGTAACTTTTAGGGAATAGCAGCATGGGAATATGGGTAAATTTTAAACAGCCTAATCCTAGCTAGTGCTTCATTCACATCCCTCAGTAAGGAACCAAAGTGCTTATAAATTTTTATTTAGACTCCAGAATCTCTTTCTGAGGTCAGTAGTTACTTTTCTCCTATTTTTAATCTGATGAAATGTAGCCGAGACTAAGGCAGCCAATTGATTATGTTCTGAAAGAGAATGTTTACTGAGGATAGTTTCTCAAGATGTTGTTAAGTGCAGTTGGCTGTTGGGTAATTTGGCTTCCCATTACTCTCAGAGTATCAAAACAAACAACTGAGCATTGCCACAAGGCTCCCCTGTTTACACCCTCACTTGTTTTTGTCATCTCAGAATCAGGTAAAATCATTTTTAGTAAACTCAAACAGCCAGTCAAATTATTTTACTGTATTGGAACATCATTTAAGTGAAACTATTCCTAGAAATTTTTTTTTTTTTCCTGAGGGACAAGAACAGAAAAAGGAGCTGACATCTCACCACTCTGAAATAAATCGCAAGTGAAAAGGAGGTCTTGGAACTAAAGTACGAAGAAGTATTGAATTTTCCCACAAATATTTAGATTCTACTACCAACCAGAGAAATCCTTTTGGCTGTCCTACAGGAATCTCAAAATGAACACATACAGAATAGAATTTTTATTCTTACCTCCAATCTCCTTCTTCTATCTTGTGCATCTCAATAACTGATGCCATTATCTATCTATTTGCTCAAAATAGAAAACCAGGCACCACCCTCTCTTTCCTCAGCACTCACTGTTTATACATCAACAAGTGCCCTATTCTGCCCAATTCTCTTGATACCAACTGCTAGCACCCTAGAACCCTAGTTAAGCCATCATCATCTTCCATCTGAACTACTGAAATGGTCCCGTGATCAGTCAGAGTAAAAAGAAAAAAAGAGAGTCAATGCCCTGGTAGTTGAAATGAAGGAGAATAAAATCATTACAAAGGTCTTACTAATAACCAGTAACCAGCTCGTGGTGCTCCCATGTGTGTCAGAGTAGAACTGTGCTTCACAGGGTTATCAGTGGTTGATTTTTCAGAATTAAATTGCCAGAATTTTTTTTTCCCCCAGGCAACTTTGAGTGGACTTGAACCTCCCTCCTTTGGCTTAGAAGTTGAACACATTAGCCATTTGCACTACCCGAGGACTTCATAAAGATATTTAATTTTTTTAGTTTTTTTTTTAAATAATTTTTATTGTGCTTTAAGTGAAAGTTTACAAATCGACTCAGTCTCTCACATAAAAACTTATATACACCTTGCTGCATGCTCCCAGTTACACTCCCCCTAATGAGACAGCCCACTCTCTCCCTCCACTCTCTCTCTTTGTGTCCATTTTGCCAGCTTCTAACCCCCTCCACTCTCTCATCTCCCCTCCAAGCAGGAGATGCCAACATAGTCTCAAGTATCCACCTGATCCAAGAAGCTCACTCCTCACCAGCATCCCTCTCCAACCCATTGTCCATTCCAATCCATGTCTGAAGAGTTGGCTTTGGCAATGTTTCCTGTCCTGATCCAACAGAAGGTCTGGGAGCCATGACCACCGGGGTCCTTCCAGTGTCAGTCAGACCATTAAGTCTGGTCTTTTTATGAGAATTTGGGGTCTGCATCCCACTGCTCTCCTGGTCCCTCAGGGGTTCTCTGTTGTGTTCCCTGTCAGGGCAGTCATCTGTTGTAGCTGGGCACCATCTAGTTGGTCTGGTCTCAGGATGATGTAGCCTCTGGTTCATGTGACCCTTTCTGTCTCTTGGGCTCGTAATTACCTTGTGTCCTTGGTGTTCTTCATTCTCCTTTGATCCAGGTGGGTTGAGACCAATTGGTGCATCTTAGATGGCTGCTTGCTAGCTTTTAAGACCCCAGACACCACTCTTCAAAGTGGGGTGCAGAATGTTTTCTTAATAGATTTATTATGCCAATTGACTTAGATGTCCCCTGGAACCATGGTCCCTAGACTCCTGCCCCTGCTACACTGGCCTTCGAAGCATTCAGTTTATTCAGGAAACTTCTTTGCTTTCAGTTTAGTCCAGTTGTGCTGACCTCCCCTGTATTGTGTGTTGTCTTTCCCTTCACCTAAAACAGTTCTTGTCTACCAACTATTTAGTGAATACCCCTCTCCCACCCTCCCACCCTCCCTCCTCTCGTAACCACAAAAGAATGTTTTCTTCTCAGTTTAAACTATTTCTCAAGTTCTTATAATAGTGGTCTTATACAATATTTGTCCTTTTGCAACTGACTAATTTCACTCAGCATAATGCCTTCCAGGTTCCTCCATGTTATGAAATGTTTCACAGATTCCTCACTGTTCTTTATCAATGCGTAGTATTCCATTGTGTGAATATACCATAATTTATTTATCCATTCATCCATTGATGGGCACCCTGGTTGCTTCCATGTTTTTGCTATTGTAAACAGTGCTGCAATAAACATGGGTGTGTATATCTCTGTTCTTGTAAAGGCTCTTATTTCTCTAGGATATATTCTGAGGAGTGGGATTGCTGGGTCATATGGTAGTTCTATTTCTAGCTTTTTAAGGAAGTGCCAAATCTATTTCCAAAGTGGTTGTACCATTTGACATTCCCACCAGCAGTGTATAAGTGTTCCAATCTCTCCACAGTCTCTCCAATATTTATTATTTTGTGTTTTTTGGATTAATGCCAGCCTTGTTGGAGTGAGATGAAATCTCATTGTAGTTTTGATCTGCATTTCACCAATGGCTAATGATCGTGAACATTTCCTCATGAATCTGTTAGCTACCTAAATGTCTTCTTCATAAAGATATTTAAGAACTAAAGAGCTGAGTAAGGATCATGTGCCACCCCAGACACTAGCTATATCAGCAAAGTATTACCGTTCCTAGTCCTGTTAGGCAAAGAGAGAAAGTGATATTAAGGACCTAAAGGAGCTAGGGATACTCAGCAGAATGTAAAACCACAGTGAAAGGGGCTATTAAGAACCCTGATTAGAATTAGAACTATGGAGATATGAGGCCACTACCAGAGATATTACCAAGCAGTGGGGGAAGTAGAAGGACCTTCTTTTCCCCTTCTTTTTGGCTCTAAATTCATATCAGAGCTTCCCATTTACTGGATTTTGCCAAAAGGAAGTTGACAAAAGTAGTCTGGAAATGTTCTTGGCAAAAACCAATTCCTAGAGAGCAGAGTAAAGGCTGAGTATGAATCTGTGTGCAAAAGTAGAAATGACTAACACAGTCCACCCCTTTTGCTAACGAGCATGCATTCTTGCCAACCATGTATAATTTATTACCACAGAATAACATGTCTCCACCTAACAAAATACCACCCAAAACACAAATGAAGGTGCTCTTATGCCTCCCTCCAAAATGGGCAGACAGTGCCTTATCATTTATTCACTCTCAAAGTTGATGGTTTTCATCAGATCTAAATGTGGTTCCTCAGAGTCTGTTGGCCTGTGAGTTAAAATGTAAATTTAACTACCACAAACACTCTTCATGCAAGGTATGTCTAAGGAATAAAGTGTAAAATATATATAGCTTGTTAATATGTGCTTAACAAAAATAAGCAGAGCTGGCATAACTCATATTTCTGTCTCTGATCATGAGGGTGTTTCTTTTATCAACCCTTTCATGTTCCTTTTGCCTTCAACCAGAACCTCATTTGGTCAGGATTCTTTATCTGATTTGTGACCCTAGGCTTCTTTCCGGAAAGATCTGAACCCTTAGCTGTTCCAACTTTATTGGATAGCTGTTTTGACTTTCACTACTAGACAAGTATTAAGGGGGGGTCCTAGCGAATTCCATCATGTTTCAGGAAACTGATTTTCTGCTGGTAATTAAGATCAATCCTCCCATCCTCTTTCTCTGTGTGCGGTTCTATGGCTGGGTAAGTCCAAACCACCCAGGAGGTAGTCTCAATTTGTAATTTACTGGAACAATTGTGTCATTGATGAAGTTATCCCTCTTTTAGGAAATAAGATTTCTTAAACATGCAGCCTGAAATTATAAGGATAAACAAAAGTGCTGCAAATACAATTATTTAACGTAATAGTGAAAATAGTAACTCTCTCTTCCATATCTTTGTTCCCAAACCCTTACATGCTGGCCATGGTAGAAACAGCATTTTATATTGGTCCTTTGTTTAAAGCACCCAACATTCCCAGGATACAACCTCTCAGTTGACTCCGTAAGTAAATCTTCAGTGAGTCATTTCTTTAGTAAGTCATTTCATTATTGCATTAGGCCAGTTGCCTTTAGGCAATGGAGTAGATGGCAAGATAAGCAAATGTATTGTTGTGAACCCGTTGTTGCACTTTTTGCTGTGAAACGAAGTCCAGTGTGTTGTGGAACTCTGTGGTGGTTAACAAAATATCTCCATAAGTTCATGGATGATATTGCTAGCAAAAGCTTAGCAAGTCACTTTTCAGATTACGCATATGTTCCATGAAGACAAATTGATGTCTCTTTTAAAATAGTAGAGATCTACTGTAACAAACCTGTTAAGGAAATTGCCAATCTCTTTGGGAATGGTGCTGTGTCAAGTGTTAAGTATTGGCCACTGAGGTTATATGTTGGAAACTATGTTGCATTGGTAGAGTAGAGCCAAAGTTTATGCTTTTGAGCCCTTGCTGACCTCTGTTTCTGTCACTATGGCACCTTTGTACATGGGCCTGTTGAATAAGCGTCAGAATGTCTGGAGAAAGATGCTGTCTGATATCCATTGTATGAATAATTTTGTCAGCCTGATTGTTGAGAGTCTCCTCAACAGTCAGTGTCTTTCAATGAGCATTTCACACGGGAAAGAAATGTCATCACGTTTTGTATCCATTCTAGATACAGTCACATAACATTTCTCCAAATAGTGTTCACCAGTCTTCTAATAATTTTCTTCCACTTCCTGGCCAACTAGACAAACAACACGGGACTGCCTATAAACAAGTCTGTACCTCAGGCAATTTCTCTTTCCAGGAAAATTAGATAAGCAGATTTACTGCCCCACGTTTTGCCCATGAATGAGGGTATCCATTCATCACATTCTTTTAGAGACACCCCTGAGTGCTGCAGCAGAGCAGCAACAGTACCCTTCTGCCTGGTACCAGCATGTCATATGACACATGTATAGCCAGGTCTGAGCTTTTCTTCCTCAGTCAGCTGGTCATAGGAACTCCCAGTAGGTCAAAGGTATGGGTTGAGAGAGTCAGGGACAGCACAGGCTACCTGATTTGACCAGGAAATCAGTTTTATTTGACTCTTTCAAATGGCTGCTACTTAGAGCTCTGCTCTCTGAAATTATCTATTCATCTACTCTCTTAAGTCATCAAATCTTAGGGTGATGTTAGGACATTCCGCAGTTGGAGAAAGCACTTCACACTGATGCTGGTTTGGGAGCCTGGGAATTGCCTTAGTAAAATATTCTCTCTGACCCTTCAGTCGGTCTGCATTCTGTTGACTGCATAGACTTGTGGAGTCCTATCCGTTGAATCTTGTACCCTGGCCTTGAAATTGAATTCTTCTGAAGAGCTCTGTTCAGTGGGATAATTGTTATCTTTACTAGTCAAATTGTACACAGCCAGGGGTTTTTGAGTGGGATCTGGGGAATCCAGCTCCCAGCAGTTCCCTTGTTTCTCCCTTAGGACCAATTTTATCTCAGTAAATTCCCAGCATCTCTGCTCTTGCCCGAAAAGTTATCTTGGGGCAGAGAATTTGTATTTTATAAGTCCGTAAACCATGAGAATCACTGTTTCTGGTCATTTTAAACTGATGACCTGAGGCAAAAAATAGTATCCTCCAGCAAGGCCGGAGTCTCTTCTTCCCTCCTTGATCCCAGAAAGCTGGCTTGGAGCAAAGCTTTTGTGTTTCATATAGGACTTTACTAAAGTTTTTAAGAAGTACCTGTATCTATCTGGGGCCTTAGTACCAGTCACAGAAACAACCTCCTGCTACTTCAAGCACACAATGCAATCATTAAAGGATATTGGAGAGATCACTGAGGGTCAGAGAACCGGACTTGGGGGCTACATGACTTAAAATAACAGAGCACTGTCCATGAAGTCATCCTTTTGCTTCCACCTCTTGTCACCACACATGCTTTAGGCGATGTGTGCTGGACACTGCAGCAAAGTGCAGCACATGAACATTTTGTGGTGTTTTCTTTCAGGACCTTTTCAAAATGTACACACGCATACATTTTTTGTTTCTATCCAAAATGAGATCTATTTTTTAAAAGTTAGCAATGTATAAACAACACTTTCTTCTCAGGCCCAGAAATATTTTTCTGTAATTTTTAGTGGTGTATAATCAACTACCACATAGGTCTACCATAATTTCTTTAACAAATTCTGTATTTTTTTGTCATGTCTAAATTTGTATTATCGTACAAAAGGCTTTAAAGAGTATCCTTGCATTTGGATCTTATACACATTTTAGAGTATATCTTTAGAACAAAATTCATAAAGGTAGAATTGCTGTTTCAAAAGATATGGTGATTTTTAAGTCTTCTGATGGATAGTGCAATTCTGACAGTTATCTTAAGTTATTTTTGAGAGACAATTTTTTATGGGAAATAGAATAGGTTAATATTCTTTATTCTCTCATCCCAAGTCTGTCATTCCATAGGGTTTCGCCAGATTAAAATCCCAATTCTTACTCATCTTTCATTTATAAGGTTGTTATGAGGATTAAATTATATAATGCATAAAATCGCTGCTTACCACAATGCCTTGCATAAACTAAAACATTTTTAGAGATTAGCTATAGCTATTATTAGTCTGTTTTTTTTCACCCTTCTCACTATTGATAGTCAACTTTCATTGTTAATTATGTCATTTCTGTGTTGTTTTTCAAGGACTCCTGATATTCATAATGTGTACATTTTACCTCTGAGAATACTGAGACACAAATCCAAAATGGTATTGTTAAGGTGAAACAACAATGATGTAAAAACAGACATTTTTCTTCAACTGCCAGACCCTTAAAATCTCTATAGAAAGTAATAAAGTGATCTCTCATAAATTGAGAGTTATTGTTTTCACTGATATTCTTAGAAATAATTAAGACAAAAATATATTCTAAGTTCATCTTGACATATGTAACCCGAATCAATTGCATCACCGGCACACGTAGATATTACGCATATCTTACCTTGACTTCCAATGACCTGAAAAGGAAATTTGTAGGTTTAACAAATCCCTTCTAGAACACCCACAGAACTGAAAACGTATCCCTTTCCTTGGTGGTCTTCTACCCATTCAAAGCTCCTAATGACCATAAAAAAAATTACTAGTTTCTCTTCTAAACCGTTATAAAATATATCCTGAGAGACCCAGGAGAAAATTGTTTAGAGGTCAGGTATTCCATGTAGACTCAATATTCCACATTTTGAAATGTACTTAGAAGTGGAAATGCAGTTACTTCTCCGGATCCCTTTGTTGATAATTAGGGATATAAATAATGGAGTTCAGAAACACAATGAAATACAACGGAAAAGAAAAGCCTTAATTTTACATTTAAAATTACTTTATCAAATGGGTCATCTGTGGTAATATAAGACAGTACTTAAAATTTAATAGCAATGATGAAATGATGAAACACAAAACTTCCTACACCTATAAATTAGTTCCTAGAAATAAAGCTCTCATATGCTGTTATTATATTCATACATTTAACAAATATTAGTGTGTTCATTATGTATAGGGCATGAGAACTTACGCATCATTCAGTAATGATAATAATAATAAAAAATGATAATAATAGTTAATAATAATTAACTATGGTAATGGTTAAGAGCTACAACTGCTAACCAAAAGATCAGCAATTCAAATCCACCAGCTACAACTGCTAACCAAAAGATCAGCAATTCAAATCCACCAGCTGCTCCTTGGAAACCCTAGGGGGTTAGTATACTCTGTCATAAACGTCATTATGAGTTGAAATTGACTCGAAGGCAATGAGTTCTTTTTCTAGTAGTGTTATTAGTTAATAACCACAAAGCAGATATTTTTGTTCTTGGTTTGCTTGTTTATTCTCTTCCAGTTCTCTTGGCTTCCCTTAATTTCTGAAAAATTCAATCTTTGTTTTGTGTGCTAGAAAGGAAAGGCTTTAGTATTCATTAACTTTTATTCACTTATTTAAATATATCTTGTTTCAAAAAGTACTCATGAAAAACATGTTTCTATTTTGTTATCTATTATATGTCAATAGGTTGCGTATTATTTTGGAAGTAGTGTCTTCCATTTTTTCCTCCATTAATTGGGAAATATTGCTGATTTCTTTTATTCCTTTTTTCAGAGTTGGCATATATAGAACACACTGCCTTGTCCGCTGCTCAATTCAGTATCTCTAGGGAGTTCACACCTTTGATAACATTTGGTTTGGGCTTTAGTCACAGTGACAAAGACTTAGTCATCATGTTGACTCTGGCTTAATTAGAACCTCTTGCATGGTAGGGAAACCTGGCCAGTTATGTTCTGACTTCTGAGCAGAACAATCCTGTGCTTTTGTTTTGGGAAGATATCATGTTCTTTAACTGTATTCTAGAGGAAAGAGAAGGCAGTGACACTTTTAGAGCATCTACCATGTGGAAGGAAACCCTGGTGGTGTAACGGTTACATGCCACAGCTGCTAACCAAAAGGTCGGCAGTTCAAATCCGCCAGGCGCTACTTGTAAACTCTATGGGGCAGTTCTACTCTGTCCTATAGGGTCTCTATGAGTCGAAATTGACTTGATGGCTGTGGGTTTTTTTTTTTTTTACCATGTGGTAGCTTTCCCATTTTCTCAATAATCCTTACAGCAATCCTCTGTATTATTACTTTCTCCATTTTACAGATGAGTCAAAAAGGCATCGACATGGTAAGGTGGGGATTTAAATCCAGGTTTGCTTTCATTTATTCAAACAGCAAACATGTATTATGTGCTTCCGTGTGTTAGGCATGATGTTGTATTCTGGTGATTACGACACCACTTCATGTTCTACTACAGCATTGCTGAACATATTGTAGGTGCTTCCTTGGGATTTCCCAACAGACTAGAATCCTAACATACTAAGTCAAATTTAATTTACAGTTGAATCATGTACAGACGCAAGGGCAGCAGAGAATACACTGACTGTGTCTACTTTGGCATTGTCATCCCCAGAGACAAGGTTCTGACGCAGGTCTAGTTCAGTCTGAGATTCTGTAGGGTCTGGAAGATTCAGTATGGACTCAAAGCTGATAATCTCGAGCATGGTCATAGCCAGAGGCAGATTTTTCACGAAACTAATAAAGTTTAAGCTTCCAAGGTCCTGGGAAAGGCCTTACCCGTGATCTTTCTTAATTTTTTTTTCTATTTATTTGCAAAAGCAAGGCACTGTTGGATTTATTTTCATATATAAACTTTATCATTGCCACAGAGCCAATTCTGGCTCCTAGCAACTGTATAGGACAGTAGAGAACTGCCGCATAGGGTTTCCAAGGCTGTAATCTTTAGAGAAGCAGACTGCCACATCTTTCTCCCTTAGAGAGGCTGATAGGTTCAGAACATCAGCCTTTCAATTAGCAGACAAGTGAATAACCATTGTGCCACCAGCTCCTGCATAAAGAAGATGAGTGATTAAACACCAGGTCACCAGGGATCCTGTATAAACTTAAAAAAAACTAAAAACAAATCTACTGCCGTCAAGTCAATTCCGACTCATAGCGACGCTGTGGGACAAAGTAAAACTGTTCCATAGGGTTTCCAAGGCTGTAAACCTTTACAGCAGCAGTCTGCAACATCTTTCCCCCAAAGAACAGCTGGTGGGTTCAAACTTCTGACCTTTTGGTTAGCACCTGAGCGCATTAACCACTGTGCCACAAGGGCTTTGTGTAAACTTTGGACCATACAAATTCTGTATCTGCTTCTGATTGTACCAGTTGTTAAATATTAGCCTGTTCACATAACTGGTTAGTTACTAGTCACATCCCAAGTCTGCAGGGGTCGTTCCTACCATTCTAACTTCTGTGGCTTATTCTTGGGGACCTGGACCTCTTTATAGTCCAGCAACTGAAAAATTTCACCAGTGCAGTAAGCAGACTACAGGAACTTCCTCCAGAGCCATGGCCAGGACCTGCTTGGACTAGTTGTTTCCTGTGCTATATTGGTGATTGAATATTTTGAATATCACTCTCTGTAAACCTGAAGATCCAACCAAATTTCAAAATTCCCATAGCTGTCGAAGGACAATCTCAAAGCAATTCCAACTATTTTCTCAGGTTCCTGTTACCTTGGCTTAGTAAATGAGTAGGACTTGAACCCATCTAATTGCCTAGAGTTTCTAAAGGAATTCGATCAGCCTTAGTCTGTATGGAATCAAATACTTATTTAATTCATTACATTTGTTACATTGTGATACTTAACTTTGAGAATATTGAGGAAGAGAGAGGAGTAGGAGGACTGGATAATGGCTAAATCACCCTTTAATTTCCTTTCCTGAATTACAGCATATTTTGTGAAATAGTTGTTGTCTTCCATCCTTCTTAATCGTGGCCCCAAGGACTAATTTTAAGGCCTATAACACTAATAGTTAATATTTTTAATTTAGCAAAGCATTAATTATATTTGGACCTCAAATGGAGCCTGAATTGGATCAATCACAAATCATTGGTCCATAAAGTAATAAAATATTTGCTGTAAAAATGGCATGGCAGAGGTGTCTGACCTCTCCTAACTTCACAAGGGGAGAGGAGAATCAAGACCAGCAGCCCAAGGCTGATTCTTATGAGTCGAAGATCAGACATACTTCCTCTCTCCAAAAGTTTTTACCAATTCTGATACCAGCTGTCCCTTCCATGGCACTCTTTACTTCTCTTCTGGGTTCCATAATTGCTTGCAATGGCCACACATAATTCACAGGTAAATATTCATGGTTATGGGGTTTATTAGGGAAGTAAAACTCCCAAAAAATCCATTCATGATGAGTCGATTTTGACTCATAGTGACCCTATCAGATGGGTAGAACTGCCCCATGGGGCTTCCAAGGAGCTCCTGGCAGATTTGAACTGCCAACCATTTGGTTAGCAACCATAGCTCTTAACAACTATGCCACCAAGGTTTAGCAGGTTGCAATTCAAAATAGACTCAGGATACAGGTCTTTGGTCAGGACATCTTCTCAGCCACGTCCATAGGCACACCTCTCTTGGCCTCTTGGCCCCTTGTCCTCTTAGGCCTCTTGGTCTTGCCTGGCCTCTGCCTGGCTTGGGCAAGTGTTACAAAGCTCTTTTAGCTCTGCTGGTAAGTACCCAAAGCACCCCACTCCACCAATAAGCCTCGGCCCAAAGGTGCTCAGCTCTCTTACTGTGCAGTCTCACAGATCTCCTGGTTCTGCTACTTCTGCTGCCAGTATTTCTCTCCCGCTGCTTCTTGCTGTCTCTCGCTGTCTCTAGCGTTACAGCTCTCTGTCTCCTGGGTCTTAGGAGGTTCTCAGTGCAGGGACTTTGGATCTAAAGGACACAATTCTGGCTCTTCTTTCTTGGTAGTAGTAGGTTCCACCTTCCCACCTGTGGGAAGCCTAGTGGGATGGCAAAAGTGACCAATCCTCTTGTTAGAGCTTATTGGCGTGTTCCCACCCCTACAATGTTGCTATGAACCTTACTTGTATTATTAGCAAGCTATCCATTCCCCTTAGTGGGCCACAATCAACCTCATTTGCATAGTCTCAGCCAGTCATTTGGTGGCAGTTACAAGACCATGATGAGAAAGGCCATATAAAAGTGATCCATCACACCACATTTGCTCATTATCTTTTTTAATATTAATTAATTAAAATATAAGGATAACCTATGAACCCACTGCTCAGCCTAAGAGCTAGAGTCTTACCAATAACCAGGGTGACCCATGTCCCTGGATATCCTCTGTTTACTACTATTGCCCTGATTTAGTTATTAATACTGCCCTCTCACTCTCAAAATTGTCGTGGTTTGAATGATATATTACCAAAAACCTCACTTTTTTGTTTATTCCTGTCCAATTCCTTTGCTTCACCTCAGAGGAAAACACTATTTTTAATTTTGTGATTATCATTGCTTTGTATTTATTTGCTTGTCACACATTTATATGACTAAACAGTGTATTGTTTACTTTAAAATTTCATAAGAAGGGTGGTTTGTCCCAGGTAACATTATATTTCTAGATTTATCCTGGTTTTTGTGACTAGAGGTAGTTCATTCATTTTCGTTTTTCTCTCCCATATTATATTCCATTGTGGAAATACACCACAATTTATTTTTTCCAGGTGATTGTTATATGAATTGCTTGCTATTTCAAGCACTTACAACCAGTGCTGTTCTGAACGTTCTGGTACAATTCTGTAAACTGCATGCAAGAATTTCTGTTGGAGATATGTGTGTGTATGTGTGTATATGTATATGTATGTGGAATTGCTATAGAGTAGGTGAATGTTCAACTTAAAAAATATAGTATCAGAGGAGCTTCAAGGGCACTGTTATTGTTCTGTTTCTTGATCTGGAGGCTTGATTACAGGATGCATGTTAAGTTTATGAAAATTCAAAGGGCTGTACCCTTATTGCAAGTTTGGTATTATTATTCAATACAAAGTTAAAAAAGTAATGCCAAATCGTTTTCCAAAGTGGTTGTACCAATTTACATACTAACCAGCAATGTATGTAACATAGACTTTTAAAGGAAATTTTAGAAGAGAATATAAACTTATCCATAATTTTATCAACAAAACACAATTATTTTTTATTTTCATGTATTTCTTAAAATTTTTGCCAACTAAAAATATCATTTTGGAGATAAAGTGGCATGAAGGCTATTTAGGTGAAATTGCATCTCATTTACCACTTTTCTGCAAAGAGTATTTGTTAATGGAATAATAATTATAAATTACACTTCTGACTACTTATTAACTACATCACATGAAAATGGCTGGATAAAGTTTCACCAAATATGGAGACTATATTTAAGATGGCCTGACTGCAAACACAGTTTACCAGGTGTGATGGTTAATGCTGTGTGTCAACATGGCTGGGCCATGATTCTCAGGAGTTTGATAGTTATGATGTAGTTTGGCAGCTATGCAATGATGTAATTACCTCTGTAATGAGATTTGATATAATGTAATCACTCTATGATGAGATCTGCTATGAGCAGCTAATCAGTTGAAAGGGAGTTTACTTGGGGGGGTGGCCTGCATCTAGTATATGTGGACTTTCTGGCAAAGCTTACTGGCTTTTCCTTACTCTGGATCCTGTGTCTGGCTCCTGTTTATCTGACCTCTGGTTTTTAGGAGTTAAGCTAGCAGCTTACCTGTCAATCTTGGAGTTTATCAGCCTCCACAGCCTGTGAGCCAGAGGCCTGCTGTCTGACCTGCCATTCTTCGGTTTGTCAGTCCCTGTAGCTACGTGAGTCAGGAGAAGCCTCTAGCCTGAACCACAGACTTGGGACTTTCCAGCCTCTACAACTGTGTGAACCATTTCCTTGGTATAAACCCCCTCTCTTTATATACATACATATATATGAATTTAAAAAAAAAAAAAAAACCTCATTGCCGTTGAGTCAATTCTGACTCTTACCAACCCCATAGAACAGAGTAGAACTGTCCCATAGAGTTTCCAAGAAGCTCATGGTGGATTCAAACCGCTGACCTTTTGGTTAGCAGCCAGAGCGCTTAACCACTATGCCATATATATGTATATGTATACTTAACCACTATGCCATATATACTTTACTCTTTACTGGTTTTCTTCTCTAGAAAACCTAGGCTAAAACATCGAGCATACAAATAATTCCTTCTGTAAGTCATGTAGATCCTCAAAGAGATATGTAATTATTTTCCAGAGCAGCTCATGTGATACCAATTGGGAGAAAAACAACATATAAATTCAGAAATTAGTGGGAAACAACAACAACAACAAGACACCCAACTGTGTTTTAAGCAACAACTACAAATGGATGGCCAAAGGCAGACACTTTGGATTGACATTGATTGGTGACCAAGCAATTTACTATAAGAGCGGTCAACAGTTAAGGCTTTCTTTTTTGACTCTCTGTTCTTGAGTTTCTTAACACTTCACTCCCCTGATTTCCTTCTACTTCTCTGGCCCCTCTTTCTAGGGTTGTTCTTCTGTGTCTCCTTCTTATCCTGTTTGAAATTCTTCCAGGCTCTGTCCTGAGTCCTCTTTCCCCCCTGCATACTTTCCCTAGTTATTTCTTCCAGTTTCATTTTCCAGATGCTCTCTGTAGATTGGTGACTTCCAAGCTGCTTTCTCCAACAAATCTCTCTTTTGGCCTCCTGACCGTCTATCCAGATGCTTCTTGGTTACTTCTACTTTGATACCTCAGGGGTAATACCTGAAGCTAACTGTTGATTCTCTCCCATCTCCAAGCTGGTCCCACTCTCCCTTTTGTTTTCCCATCTTGGTAAATGATACCATGACCTACCTGGTTGTTCAAGCAGGAAGTTCTCATGTCATTATTATTATTTAAATAATATTTTATTGTGTTTTTGGTGAAGGGTAACACAAAACCTTCGATTCCCAGTCAACAATTTCCACACAAATTGTTCAGTGACATTTGTTACATTCTTCACAATGCATGAACATTCTTAATATTTCCATTCTGGCTGTTCTGTTTGCATTAATCTAGTTTCTCTGTCCTCTTATACTCTTAGTTTTGTTTTAAAGTAATTGTTGGCCGTTTGGTCTTATACAGATGATTTTAAAGGAGCACAGTACTCATGGTTGATATTCTTTATTTTGTGAGCTGATCTATTATTTAGCTACAAGCTGACCTCAGGGGCTAGTTTCAGTTCAAGGTTTAAAGAGGGCAGTAATCTCAGGGAGTCTTCCAGTCTCAACCAGTCCAGTGAGTTTGATTTTTTTTTTTTTAAGGAATTTGAGGTTTTGTTCTGCACTTTTTCCTACTCTGCCAAGGTCTATATTATTGTAGCCCTGATCAGAATGGTCAGTAGCGGTAGCTGGGCACCATCTAATTCTTCTGGTCTCAGGGTAGATGTGGCCATGGTTTATGTACATTATTTGTCCTGTAGATTGGTTTCTTCTTTGAGTCTTCAGTTTCCTTCTTTCTATTTTGCTCCAGACAAGTAGAGACCAGTAGTTGTATCTTCGATGGCCATTTGCGAGCTTTTAAGACTCCAGACAGCACTCACCAAATTACGATGTGGAACTTTATAAAGTATATTATGCCAATTGACCAAAATGTTACACGAGACTATGGTCCTAATATTTCAAACCCAGAAGTCCAATCCTGTGAGGTGTTTGGTTATATCTAAGAAGCATCTGTCACTGTGCTTTCTATGTGCTTTATTATGTATATGAATATATGTGAATATCGTCACGTACATGCATATACATAAACACATGCATACAGCTGTCTTTATATACATACATGTCTACATACACACATGTATACCCACACATATTTTTTTGTTGTTTCTGTGGTTATTTCAAAACTATATATGCCATAGCAATTACCAACAGCTCCTTTTCTTGTGTGTACTTTTTAGTGACATTGTTTACCTTTGTCTGGCTGTGTATGCTTCACCCTCATTCGATGCTACCTTTCCCATCACCAAAAATAGGAAGTGTCTACTGTCTACAGAATGAGCCCCTCTCTCCTCCCCTAATCCCTGGTAACCACTAATGGCCATTAGTTTCTATGACCTGCGTATTATTTTGATTCCTTTCTCTCTCAAACTCCGTGTCAAATCCATCCCCAAGTCCTAAATGTTTGGATTCCCAAGTATGCCTCAAATGTGTCCACATCTTTCCATGTCCACTGCTGTCTTTGCCCAAGTTGAAGACAGCACTGTTTCTCAGAATAATGCAGTATTTTCCCCTCTGCTATCCCTATTTCTATATTTATTCTTCATTCTCCAGCCAGAATGCTCTTCTTAAAAGAGAATTCTGATCATGCCACACCCTAATTCAAAACCCTGTGAATGACCCCACAGTTCACAATATACAAGTTCAAAATTCACATCAGACCAGAAGGATCTACATGATTAGGCCCCTGCTAACTTTCTGGTAACTGCCCTCCCCAACTCCATATTTATTACTCTTCTATCACACTGGTCTTATTTTAAATCTTCAAATTAGCCTGCACTTTCCCCTTCCCTTGCTTGGGCTCAATCATAGCAATGATTGTGAGGAAGGTGCAGGACCAGGCAGTGTTTCATTCTGTTTTACATAGGGTTGCTATGAGTCAGAACTGACTTGACGGCACCTAACAACAACAGCAGCCCTTGATAATTCCAACTTATCTTTTCGGCCTAAAATGAAGTGCACGTTCCTCAGAAAAATTCCTCATCTACATCAGGTCCACTGATAGACATTTTCATGGCATCCTGTGCTCCTCCTTCACATCACTCATCCCTGGTTGTAATTATACTCGCATTTCTGTGATTATTGGCTTAATGTATCTTTTTCTACTAGAAATATGCATATGTGTGAAGACAAGAGACCATGACTTTTTTTTAACCTGGCCCATGTTGTTGTTAGTTGCCATCCAGTCAAGTCCAAATCATACCGACCCTGCGTGTTGCAGAGTAGAATTGTGCTCCCTAAGGTTCTCAAAGCTGTGACCTTTTGGGAGCAGATCACCAGACCTGTCTTTGAGGTGCCTCTGAGTGGGTTTGAACTGCCAACCTTCCAGCTGGTAGTCAAACATTTAATTGTTTGCCTCACCCAGGGACTCCCATGCCAAAAAATAAAAACCAAACCCATTGCCATTGAATTGGTTCTGACTCTCATAGTATGTGCTTAATAAAACTTAATAAATGAGTCAGTTAAAAATGATTATCTTCTGTTCAGCACAGTAATCATCTTGAAAGAGGAAGAATACAAATTAATTCAAAGTATGTAAAAATTCCCAAAACTCAAATACTTAGAGGCTAAAGCAAGACAGTATGCAATTAAGTGATAAAATGTGCGGTACGGATTGAAACTGCTAGAGGAATGCAAGGAACAGAGAGAGAAATGGGGGTTCCAACAACTGGACAAGTCCCCACAGAGGGGGTTTGCATGTGTACATAGGGTTTGCTCACTTCAAACAGCAGATATAAATTGTTACTCTTCCATAGCCTAAACATTAATTATAACAGTTATTGATTCTTTTTACAGCACTTCTTTTGCTGTTGGGAAGGCCCTCATAAATATGTTATTATTTAAAATTCCTTTTTTCATCTTGCCATAGTCATGTATTTCTTTGCTCTTCGTACCACCAGTTTGAGTGACATCAAGAAACGCTTGGTTTTCTCTAGAGAGGCTGCCCCAAGTCGGAGCCTTCAGAAGAAATGGTGTTCATGGCACCAAAGTGACACTCCTCCCCTCCCCAAGCAGCCGATGAAATATTTCAAAGGGGACATCTGCCACCACCACTGAGACTTTATGGAGTACCCACACATGTAGACTCGCTAAAGTGGGCATGACAGCTGAAAAATATTAAAAGTGTGTGTGTTTTTAAAAACAACTTACGGTTAGGAATTAAGAAATGACTTTAAATAAGAACTTTTTTTTTTTTTTTTTTTTTGCAAGTGTGCACTTATTTCTTTTCCTTTTTTTTAATGAAGACCCCACACTTGCAAAATCTTTTAGGTCATGTGTTTGCTTTACGAAACATTTGGCAAGTAATAGGTGCCATGGGGCTATATCCATTCCATCTGGAATCAGCAGACCCTCCTGGTTTCATTGTACCTGAATTACCACCAGTCCCCATGGCTCACAAATGTTTTTGTTTTCTTACTTTAATAAAATTTGGATGCAATAATTAAATGGAGGGGCCTCAGTGAAGTGAGTTCTTCCTTAAATTTTGTAAGGCAAATCTTGGGGAAGAAAGTAGAAGCATATTTGCCAATTTCATGTTTACAAAAACAAAACCTGCAGAGAATGTAATTACTGACATTTCTTCTGAGTAGAGAATTTTCTTGTATAAAACAAGGCCTGGTGATCATACGTTATTTCTGATTTATTCTGCCCCACTTAGTGGAAAACTTTTTAAAGGCATTTAACTTTATTTAGGTAGTAACAAGTGATGGGTCATGTTGTCCTAACATTTTTGTTCCTTTTAAAAATTGAACAAATATTAAAACTAGAAAAATGACTTGATTACCTGATCCGTTCACTGTCAGAGTGAGGCTGTTTCTTATGGTATCTTTTCTGATTTCAATTTTTGTCATCGAGCAACGATTGTTGTGTCACTTCACAAAGAGCCTTCCGGATTTCCACGCCTCCAATTATTTTGTTTTATTCTATTTTATTTCACTTTGTTTTATTTTAAGGCAGAGGTCATGTAGAAAATCAGGCTTAGAATCTTACAAATACAGCATCCCTTGTTTGATATTTGGATTTTTCTTCTTTCATTTTGGCAAGAAATACTGTGGGAATAAGTGTTTCTGCCAAGTATCAGTTATTTAAATATTTCATTACCTCACAAAATAAAAAGGGAAAAAAACCAAAAAGCCTAGTTTAGCTAAGACAATTGGACAAAGATAAAATTCTAGATCTCTGCAAAGGCTGAGTTTCTGCCCTTTCTTTAGAACAACACTAGAATGTTTAAAGAATCCTTTTTGTAACAGTTCTGAAGATATTCATACTATTGTTAAATGAGTTCAAATGTTGACAATTAAAGTCATAATTTTCTAAGTAGGAAAATTTTGATATTGAAAAAATGACTTTTCCACACAAAAGCAAAAACAAAACAGAATAACAACAGCAACCAAGAAATACAGTAATAAAGTAGCAAACTAAGTATACTATTAGGAGAAAGAAAATACAAATACACATTCACACACATGGACACAAAGATTTTCATTGATCTTCATTGTGCATACATTTCTGGTTAAAAGTATTGAGGGGAGAGTTGTCCTTAGAACAGTTTGGTGTTTGTACGCGTGTGTGCCGGCATGTATGTATGTACCTGTGTGTAAGCAAAGACTATGAACAAAACCAGCTGTTCTATGTAGTAATTAACTATTTTGCATGTGCTAATTTTGTTTGTTTGATTGCTACAAAATACAAAATCATTTTTAGTGAAGAGCTATAAGGCTGAAGATTTTGGCCTTCCAATTTGGGAGAAATCTAAACAGGTCTAAACCAAAAAAAAAAAAAAAAAAAAAACCTGTTGCCTTGGAGCTGATTCCGACTCCTAACGACACCATAGGACAGAGTAGAACTGCCCCCATAGGGTTTCCGAGGATGTAATCTTTTATGGAAGCTGACTGCCATAGCTTTCTCCTACTACACAGTGGCTACTGGGTTTGAACCATGGGCCTTTCCGTTAGCAGCCAAGTGCTTAACCCCTATGCCACCAGGGCTCCTTGCTGAGCATCTAGGTAGGTCTAATTCTACTATTGAAAAAATATTGTCTGATTTATCTGGCAAGAAATGTTGAAATCATCTTTATAAAACACATTTCTAGTTTCATATTTATTTCGCCCACCATGTTATGCTGTGGACTTAATGTCTTCATTGGCAAACTGGCCCAGACATGACTTAAAAAAAAATAATAAAGGCTAATATATTTTACAAAAGGAATCTCATTAAACCGCTTCCTGTAATGGTGGGTTATTTGATTTAGAATAGTTTCTTTTGGATCCAGCTTAAGAGTCTTCATTATTGATAGTTTTAGAAAGTCCTTGCCTTCAATGCATGTGAGCCATCTGACAAATGTATAACATGGGTGTAACGGAAGCATATTGTCAAATTGTGGTGTATTATTATTTAATTATATTTTAATTTCCTAATGACAGATGGAATCCCCTTCATGCCAGTCTGTTGTTCCATGTCCTATTTTAGATTTCTACGTTAAAATAAAGTGAATTTCTCCACCAGAATTGAGAATAATAGGTTTCTGAATAAAAAGCATTGAGCCTGTGAGAAAGCTAAGATAGTCAAAACTCTTCAGGGCACAGTTTTCTGTGAACTGTTGGTTATAATTTGAACACCAGTAGCTTTCCGTATCAAATATAAGTCTCTTATTTTAATGGACAGAAAGGTTATATTTTTAGACATTATTGTCTAGAAATAAAATCTTTCAATATCTTATCATCACATGTATGTTTGTATAAGATAATACTATAACCCACTGCCATCGAGTGGATTCTGACTCATAGCGGCCCTGTAGGACAGAGTAGAATTATCCCATAGGGTGTCCAAGGAGTGGCTGGTGGATTCGAACTGCCAACATTTTGGTTAGCAGCTAAGCTCTTAACCACTCTGCCATCAGGGTACTACTATAAGAAGATACAATAAAGATGAAAAGAATATGTGATTATCCTAGTAATTACAGGACAGTTCTAATGGTATACCTGGTACTCTAGCTGATACAGGATTTCTTTCTTAAAAATTATTTTTAGGGGCAATCTCCTGAAGCCTAGTTATGATAAACTCAAAATATTTCTATATAGAGATCAGAGAACACTTTAGTCTGATCACAACTCTCAAGTCTTAGATGATGTAGAATATGTTTTATTAAATCACAGAAAGAAGAGATCAGTTCTCATTCATTTAAAAAAATGGAATTCTAGTTTATTTGTTTATATTTGAAAATAGCTTACTCTCTCATATAATGGCTCAGAAGGTGTTCCAAGAGATAAGCAACATTACCCCCCCAAAAAACCCCAGTGTCATTACAAGGTATAATTTCAGTAATCTCTGGATTATCTTTTTGTTTGGGATGGTTTGGTCTAGTCACACACACACACAAACTTGGCATGTTATCAAATGCACGTGAGCATTTTTTCATTTTATTCCCTTCACTAATAAATTTGCCCAAGACAGTCAGAAGTCTGGATATGGACAAAGGGAGGCGAATGCAGGTTTTTGAAGCCTGAAGCATATACAATTTGGTGGACCCTCCTTAAGGAAAATAATACAAAATTACAAATATAAAAGTAGGTACAGGACATAGGAAGGGACTATTGCTGGTGAGGTATCCTGAAGCTTAAGCTTCATAAGCTTCTTGGAAATATCCCAGTGAATATGGGAATATGGAAACCCTGCTGGTGTAGTGGTTAAGTGCTATAGCTTTTAACTAAAGGGTCGGCAGTTCGAATCTGCCAGGTGCCCCTTGGAAACTCTATGGGACAGTTCTACTCTGTCCTATAGGGTTACTATGAGTCAGAGTTGACTCACGGTACTGGGTTTAGTTTTTTTGGTTTTAGGGGAATATAGATTGTGGCCTCTGTTTGAGGCTTCTTTACCAAAGGGATGTATTAATGTTGGTAGTTAAAGACGTTTATGATGCTAATGTACTGGTTTCTGCCTCTTTCCCTCCCTCTCCCTGTCATTCACTCACTCGTTCTCTCTCTCAGGCTCAGTGTTTGATGTTTTCGGAGAATTTTACCATCCCTTCTTCTCCCCAGTGTTTTGGGTTGGAATGATCTGGGTTGGGACAATTACATTGTTCTCTTTGAGTAAGAAACTCTTACTTTTTCTTCTCTCCTTTGAAGTGTTTTTCTCCATTCTCATTATTTTTTGCCACTGAAGTTTTCAGATACAGAAGGCCAAGACTCAGTTGTAGAGTTTAGGTCAAATGTCTCAAATCCAAACCAGGCAGTTGATAAAAGTCAGTGAAAGAGACATGGTATAAGAAAAACAACAAGTGACAGAGAATGGATATGTTTGCCCCACGGACAGGGCAGCCAAGCTTTGACTATGGACAAAATGTTCCCAGATAGGGATATGATGCCAGTGTCACCAGATCTTTTTTTTCAAGGAAAACAGCAATTTGGTGTTTAAAATATGAAATCTTCTGATTTTGAAATGTTTGCAAGTCATTTAATATTTTTAGAAATTCACTGGGCCAAAACATGTTTGAGGCTATTCCAGGTAATGGACACCAATTTGTAATCCCTGGTCTGCAGGCAAAGGGTAATTTAAGGCTGTTCAGTCCACCTATTCTGTAGGCTATTTAAGTCTATTTCTTAGGGAAAAGGAGTCTTCTCCTGGTCCAGCATAGATCTTTAGGGCTGTTGACCGACTGCACCTGAAGAATAAAAAACATATCTTAGTTTGGCCATATCCTCTGCACCTCCACGTCCTCAAGAGGCATCAGATAAAGAGAGGATATTAACTGAGAGATAGTGACTGGTGGTAGAACAAGATTCAGGTATTTAAGATCCTGGGTTTCTAATAAAATGCCATTTCAACTGTGCCTTAGATGTTACTGATATTGCACAGACTTTTAGATTTTTTAACATCTCCTTGGTCTTTAATCTATAGAAGTTGTTCCTTAACTCTAAACTCTGTAGTTGTGGCATTTTGTGGTTTTGTGTCCATCCAGGGATGTCATGCTCTTGAGGATTTTCACATTCCCACATTAAACATGGAGAGCAGCACGATTATAGAGAATGCATTTCCTGTCATTTAGCCTCTTGACATTTCCAGTATGCTCTATAGCTGAGTCTGGATGGGTTTTTGTATGTAGTTTAAATCACTTGCCAAAAAAAAAAAAACTCAAATCTGGGATCTCATTTCTTTTTTCTCTAGGGAATATCCATGGTCTAAATTGACATCAACACATGATAGAAATTGGTCACTCCCTGATATAGTCATTCAGGAATTTTTGCTATTTTAAGGCCTATTATTATTTCCAGCAGTTGCTACTTCATCATTCAGCAAAATACAGTCATCCAGAACTTCCTGACATATCAGTAGTTCTTTTTCTGGCCTTAACTCACAAGTAGCCAGTCCTGCCACTTAACACAGACATGAGAGGGGGCAAGAGCTTACTGGCTTTGGGTCTAAGAAGAAATGCAGTACGATCTCTGTTTCCTTCCTCTTTCTGTTTTCTTTTCCTAGAAATCTGGATTTGTCTTTTGGGAACTCCGAGCAGCCTTACCTGAATAAACCCAAACAGGGTTCAAGACGGCACCCTGACTCTGCTACTTCAACTGCATCTGCAGCTTCTTTTTCTGCAAAATGGGGGTTGCAAGCAATGAAGGAAAGGAAGACTAGAGCAGGAAAAGACAACACATAGAGTTTGTAGCAAAATACACAGGAACACAGACCAGAAAAGATGGAAAAGGGAAAAATATGAGCCTCTAAGAATGACGAAATAGAAAGAATTAGGACGAAAACAAGTATGCTCAGTTATAAGCTTCTCTTTTTCTTCCGACTTCTAAAGAGTACCTGAGTACTTAACAACGCTTTTTCATTTTACATGAGGGTTCTTAATGGGTTGAGTTATTATTATTATTATTTTTCTCTCCATTATGCTAGTTCACTACAGATTTTACATTCACCTAGTTGCTAAATTAATGCTTCAGAAGACATAGTACTCTCTGATCTTACATTCTCCTTAAAAATGCTTTTGTTGTTATTTTTTACACCCAAGGTTTTTGAATCTCTAAGATTTCAAAGCATGGATAACAGAAGATTCCTTAACTTATGCACTAATGAGTTTCTAAATAAAGGTCCGTGTGGATGTAGCCTTCCATACATAAAAATTTAGCCAACTTCAGAGAATAAATCAGCCAAGCATGGCAGGAAAGAGCATATGAGGACTTTGTAGCTGTGAAGATTTTTTTAAAGAAGTAATTTGAAAAGAGGTTGTATCAGACCATAGTTTATTGCATTATCACTTTACAGTAGGTAGTACCGCTGTACTGATCTCTGGACTAGTGCTTGCTTAGATGACTAAATTGTCATTTTTAATTAGTATTGTGCTTTTCTTAAAGGTTATTTGCTTTATTTTTTCTAGTCAAGAATCCTTGATGGCTAATGACAAGGGTGCTATGATTTTTTTTTTATTTTTAAAGAAAATTTCCAAACTTAGTTTATTGTACAGAACCATATTTGCTTTGTATTTTTTGTTTTTACAAGAAAGTACATATTTTTAAAACCAGAAAACACATATTTACTAATAATATTAGTAAAACTAAATGTTTTTGGCAAGAGTACCACTGCTAACATATTTCACAAAACAAACAAATATTTTTGACTCTATTTGGCTTTGAAATATACTTTATATTTCTCTTTTCTTATAGCTGTCTTAACCTGCTGGACAAAGGTACTACAGCAACTGAATACATGGGTCGTGTGTGAAAATGTTTTTAGTGATATACCCTATTGGTAGTGTACATGCCGTGAGGACTTCTCCCCCTCCGGCTCATGCCTTGAATCACACCGTGCCGTCCATATCCTCTTATCTTTGTGACGTATAGTATACAGTGTTTAGAAGGAGGGATGACATTAAGGTGTATTCTTCAGGCTGTGGAACAGAGATTTTTTTTTGGTAGAGTTGTTTTGCCAGAGATTAAATAGGTGATTTGACTTGTCACCACTCTAGGAAGCAGTGAGCTAAATTAAATTTCTCAGATCAAGAATGTTCTTAATCAAATTCTCACATTTTACTCACAGGGTGCACATTTTCTGAACAACTACTATGTGCCAGGCGCTGTTCATAGCCGTGAACACAACAGACAAAAGTCCCTGTCCATGTTGTGTGCCGTCAAGTTGATTTTTGACTCATAGTGACCCCATATGTTAGAGTAAAACTACCACATAGGGTTTTCTTGGCTGGAATCTGTACGGAAGCTGACAGCTAGGCCTTTCTCCCATGGAGCTTCTTGTGTAGTCTCAAGCTGCCAAACTTTTGATTAGCCCTGTCCATAGGGGGTTTATGTTCTAGAAAGAGCAGATAGTTTATAAATAAGATGAAAAAGTGAATTATGTGGAAAATAAATGATGGTAAAGGATTGAGGGAAAAGTGAAACAGGAGGGTAGACTGGAGGTGGGGGAAGGAGAATTTCAGTTTTCAGTAGAGTGGCCAGAGCAAGACTCTATAAGACGGTGATACTTGAATGTAGATTTGAAGGAAGCGAGGAAGTGAGCCATAGGGATATCTGGGGGAAAGCACTCCAGATAAAGATGATAGGAAATGCAAAAGCCCATGTGTAGGAGTGTGCCTGGTATCTTCAAGGGAGTCAAGGAGAGAACACAGGGAAATTAGGTTACAGCAATAAGGTGGGGTGGACCTTATAGGGTCTTGTAGATCCTCATAAAGATTTTGGATTTTACTCTGTAGGAGATAAGAAGGATGGTGCTGAGCAGGGGGCTGCTAAGACCTTACTGAGCAATCTAAGAATAGCGACTAGACAGAGGAGGACAAAGCTGAATGCTGAGGGATCGTTGATGAGGCTACTGCAATAGTCCAGGCACAACAGGGGAGTTCCATTAGTTGTCCTTAATAGTTCTCCAGCTATCATAGTTGAGAACTTTATGCTACCCTCATACAGGAAATATGGTCAAGCATCAGGAAGCCACTAAGAAGCACTATGTGTGAATCCATTCTTCATATTTTCCTCTATCACAGAAATGGCCAGGGGGACATCCTCCCCATCAACCTTGTGATATTTTTGGTAAATATGCAATTATACATGCAGAATCTTCATATGTTATTTTTGTGCAACCTATTAATATGAACCAGATGTATGGTGAGCCAGAATACTCTCTGGAGGTTGTACCGAGAAAATGAGGACACATTGATTTAGAGTCCACACCTGCAGCTCTTGCTGCTGTTTGCTGCTTCTGCTGCAGCTTTGACGTCAGCTGCTTAAGGAAAATCTCAGCTTCCAAATCCTCTCTTGTTGATTAAATAGAGGAACTCTGGGTCAACAAGATCTTTTAATCACCTCATCGAGAAGCACAGAGTGTCAGGGAATGGCATCTTTGTATAAGAGGTCACTAAATCCACCTGGTATTTAACATGATCTGCTTGCTTTAAAGTGAGCTTGAAGCAATCACTTCCAGTTATTTGTGAAAATAAAGGCTCTGAAAATGTAAGTATAGGTAGGAGAGGATTTGAAATGTTGTAAGTAAAAATGTAACCTCGCTTGTTTTCCCAATAAACCAAGAAATAGTGAGCTTTCACTTTATGTAGGGTCATGGACATAAGGCATTTAAAAGAGTGATAAAGAAGAATGGCTTTGTTCGGTCGAGAAACAGTCAAAGAAAAGGATGGAAATTTTGGATTTAAATCACATATGAGAATAATCTACAACCATACCCAAAGAAAGTTCTAAACGTGGCTTAGATCAAAATATTTTTGTTTTTGCATTTTTAATTTCTCATTTTTGCTGCTTAAGTGCCGACTGGAACTTGACTTTATAACTGGTGAAATATGCATGGTTAGAATGTTCCTCTTAAGGATTAAAGATTCAGTAATATTCTCTGATAATTATTGTTATTGGCACAAATTCTCTGCCATCTCGGGCATTGGTTTTGTCAGATTTTAGTTATGCCTACCTAAATCATTACATCCAGATTATAATATAAATTATTTCCTTTATTTTTAATAATACTTTGGTAACAATGATTTTGTTACCCTACCACCCATTTTTCAGCCTCATTGGATCTTCTTCTGCACAAAAAATTCTAATTTCCTATAAACCGTACAATGTACAAAATGGAGTAATTTATACACCTACTAAGGCAAGCAAATTGGGTTGCTTTTCATTTGATCAGGATGAACTTACAATGCACTGTTTTAATCAACAGCCCAAGAATATTTTGGCAATGGAAGTGATAGGTCCAAGAATGAGCTTAGTCTTCTAGGCCGGGGGAGGAAACATACCCATATAGAAAAGCAATCTCTTAGGACTAGAAAGCTAGACTTCTCTTCAGTGATGTCTACCACTGCCTGTGGTGTATTTATGAATCCTGAGAAGTATACTTAAGAAAGAAAAAAAAAAATTTTTTTTTTTTATACTTAGTACTGCAAAATTTCTCTACTTCTTTCAACAGAAATCATTTAGACTCTGTTCTTCCATATCCTCTTTTAATAGAATACGGTAATAGCTTCTTATTCCACAAATATGAAGTGTGATATACGTGATACTGCTGTTTTTTTTTTTTTTTTTTTTTAATCTCTGGACAAGATAAATGGCTTGACAGTAAAGAAGTGTCTATTCTTTCATATTTTTTAAGAATAAAAGAATGAATTAATTGCATTTGGAGAAATCCAGATGTCCTCAAAAGAGATCCTGTCTGCCAAAAGAGTTCTTTAGAAATTCTCTGATGAGTCAAAAGTCCAAGGTTCTTTCCCATGTTGGCTTGTGTAAATCCCTAATATTGCTTTGGGTTAGGCCAAGCTGATAAGGCATCTCTCACCAAAGTATTCCTACAATTCTCTCAAGTGTCAGTTGGGATCCCTGAATCCAGGGTTTCTCCAAAAACTTATCCAACCAAGTCATTCATTCCCAATGATGCTTGAGCTGAACCACAAATTGACAGAGCATGAAGGGAACAATACTTGCATGAATGTTGACTGATTCATATACTAACTAGTGATAGCCGTGTGTGGTGATTTCCTTCAGTATATGCTATATTATGCTTAACTAGTCTCCTGTCTAGGATATCAGATATTATGCATTTGGACAATATTTGCTATAATTTGTTTAATTATCTTTTATAGATTATCAATACAGGTAGTCCCTGGTTATAAACATCTGACTTATGGAAAACTTGTACTTTTTTTTTTTTTTTGTACTTAAGAACGGACTGCCATAAGCCTATTTTGTTAAAAATTTGAGTTAAATACAATAGTTCATAAGAATGAAAGCATGCACTGCTTTGTGACACTCATGAAAACATTATGCACTTTGGAAGTGTTTCTTAAGTGTTTATTATGCATAGAAAAGTAAAATACATACTACATACTAAGACAAACATTTGCCTAACCAAAACCAAACCAAACCCATTGCTGTCAAGTTGATTCTGACTCATAGTGACCCTATAGGACAGAGTAGAGCTGTCCCATAGAGTTTCCAAGGAGCACCTGGTGGATTTGAATTGCTGACCTTTTGGTTAGCAGCCATAGCACTTAACCACTACACCACCAGGGTTTCTTACTGATGCTAAATAAGAACCGAATCTATCTGTTCTGACTTACCTACACATTTGACTTAAAGACAGACTTAGGAATGGATCTTGTTTGTAATCTGGGGACTGCCTATAGTGCATTTTTTAAAAATGAGTGAAAAAATATGTGCAAAGTGCTGCTTCATAACCAAATGAATGTGTATAATTTTCTTCTTGGTAAAAGTTCCCAGGCATCCTTCTCTGAAGTAGTCATTTAAATGATAGTGATCTCTAGGAGATGCTGTTAGGATTAGATAATAGTGAGGGTATGACTCACAAACATGCCATTTAAATCTGGGAACAAGTAACTACAGCCCACTCTTTCTGACCAAAAACCTCCCAGTTTTATGGGTTTTCCACCCCCACATGAAAGCATACACCTCCAGTCTTCAAACTGCCAGGTCTTCTTAGGAAAATGATCCATTCTATAATGAAGAATACCTAAATTCCACAAGTAAAAGGAGCAGCCTGTTATTACTTCTCCTATTCAGCACATGGAAAACACAAGTATGTGAGAACCAGACACAACCAGTAATTTGGTAGCCAAACAACAGATCTGTGCTGTAACAGGAAAAATAAAAATGTAGCTCTACTTTGGTATTCTTGAATGGTCTGCCCTGGAAGGAGTAAAACTTGACTTGATTTTTGCACTTCCAGAACTATGTTCTTGTCTGCCACTAGATTCCCACTGAGAAACTCATGCACAAGGGAAATTCTACTTTTGCTTCTATTCTAATGACTGAGATTAAGCAGTATATGTTTGCATTTGCTCTGTCACATATAAGAGCTTCTTTGACTGACACACACCTCATAAATACGTTTTAGAGTTGAACTACTTTAGGCTGTAATTTATTTTTTTCCTTTAAGCAAGGAACACAGTTCCCTCAGTATTGGAGTAACCAGAGTTCTGAAATCTGTGTTTGACTCTGACTTGCTAAATGACAAAGGACAGTTCTTCCTACTTCAGTCTATAATACAATGAAAAGGAGATTGATGATGACCCTTGTTTCGTCAATACCACTGAGGCATGCTGGCCCCCTTGAGAAACATAATATTATATTTAGATCTATAACTTTCATTATTGGATTCTGTATATCTGTATATATACACACAGATGCATGCACACACATATGTGTGTATATATATACACACACACACACACACACACACACACAAATAATTTAGCCGGGGATACTGACATTTGCTTTGGTCCCTATAATAATAGCAACAAAAATAATGAAGACAGTGTTGTTATTGCATAATTGTTATTGAAGACAAAATTTTGTCACAGATAAGTGGGAAAAGGAAAAATTGACACAGCTGTAAGAGAAATAGCTTTTAATCCACACAGAATCCCCAGAGCACAAATCATTCTTCAAAATGCTAAGAATGTGAGACTCAGAGGAGAGACTTGGCGTCTCGCTAATACTCCTATATCTAGAATGTGATTTGGAGTCAAAACAGGAATTTGATTCTTAGGCCAGTGAATTTCCTTGTTCCAGGTTGCCTTGTCACCAGGGGTGTTGAGATCCCAGGTGTTACTAGTTCATTATTTCCTTAGAATTCAATTCCACTGACCTTTATTAAGTAGCGTGTATACGACTTTGAGTGATGTTGGCAAAGAATATTGAATATACCATGAACAGCCAAAAGAAAGAACAAATCTGTCTTGGAGGAAGTATAGCCAGAATGCTCCTTAGAAGTGATGATGGGGAGACCTCGTATCACATATTTTGGACATGTTATCAAGAGGGATCAATCCCTGGAGAAGGACATCATGCTTGGTAAAGTAGAGGGTGGGCAAAAAAGAGGAAGACTCTCAATGAGATGGACTGACACAGTGGCTGCAACAACAGACTCAAGTATAACAACCATCGCGAGGATGGCCCAGGACCGGGCAGTGTTTTGTTCTGTTTTATATTGAGTTGTGATGAATTGGAATTGACTCAATGGCTCCTAACAACAACATATGCTAATAAACCATGACATTTTAAAAAATGTACAAAATTGTTTTCATCATTAAATGAAATTATGTTAACATCATGATAAAGTTTTGTGTGTGGTAAGACAGTATCATAAGATAGATAATAAACTATTTTCTCTGTAGACACAAAATGTAAAGAACCTTTTGGTGGGTTCATGTGTTGTGGGAAGAAATACAATATTACTAATTCCAGCAAGCCTTTGTATTTAAAATATGCATAACAAGATGAGACAAAACTAGTTTCTTTTTTTTTTTTTTTCATCCTTTCCCCAGTCTCACTCAAAATTTGTGGAGTTCACCTCTGTGATTTTGAAGCGCTAAGCTACCATTATTTCCCCACTCATTTCTTGGGCTAGAAGGGGTCAGGGAGTAAAGCACTTTAGCATTTTAGGACCATTGAAGAGGATTAATGCAGGTGTCAGAGTTGAGCTACTGGTTTGAGTTGTTGAGGCTTTATAACAAGGGCATTTGGGGAAGAGAGATTTTTAGTATGCTTAAAAGATTTTCTGAGGCTATAAAGAGGTATAAACCCCCTCATCTTCTCCAGTGATAGGTACACATGACCCTGAGAGATGCCAATATTGCTTACAGGATACTAGGACCTCACAGCACCCAACAGAAAAGGCTCTTGACTGGACTTGTCTGAGATGAATATAAAAACAATGTCCTATGTGTGTTAATGACCTGAGTACTCTGCTCTCGATGTTCTGAGATGACCCAAGGAAAAGAAAATCATGACCAAATTAAAACTTCCTACTAGCTAAGACAGCAGGAAATTCTGAGTATATTATTTGATGATTAAGATAAATTAACAAAATGGACTAAGATTAATTTCCATGACAAAACCCTAGCCCATTCAGATGGGTTCTCTTTCCCATCTTTTATGTGTGCATACCCTTCATCATAACTTTGTTTGAGGTGAGAAAGATGAGTTGAGGGGAAAAAAAAACTATGAAAGTTATTTCCTGGCATCTCACCCAGGAATGAGTGATGAATAGAGCCTGAAAACAGCTTTAAAAGCCATTTTCTTTGCTCATATGAGGTCATGAGTTTGCTCCTTGCAACTCTCTGGGCACCAGAATGAATGAAAGTGGCACAAAACATACCCAAGGTCTATCATTGATTTAAAGTGATTGATGGCTGGTCTTATCTGATCGTGCTATATTGTCAAATCATCCATCATTCCAAACAAACCCTGTACTCCATCGTCCAATATACAGTTCCATGTGGCCAAAGGGTTTAGGGTTCTTTTTTCCCCAGAGAGCAGTTGGCAGAGGTGGGGGAGGGGGGAACATCTTGCTTCCTCTTACCAAACTACCAAATAGTTGTCTGTTAGGAAGAAAGTGTTCTGATGACACATGCTAAATTCTTGTTAAGTTTATGTAGGAGTATGCTCATTTCCATTGAACGAACATTTTCCACATTTCCCACACTTTTCTCAGGAGTTTTCACAACGTCCAGTATTTTTGTCCTTCTTAGAGAATTAGCTGTTCCTAATTCTTGTATCAATCCTGGTTTGAGACAGGAAGTTCAAATTTTAGAATACCTTAAAAGTGATTATAAAAGTATTAGAGGTTCATTATCCAAAACAGAAGATACAGAAAAGTACAAAGAAATAAAAGTCACACGATTCCCTCTTATCCCGCAACTTAAATTGTATCTCTGCTCTTTCCTTCTACTATGCTTTCTAACTATTGATATTCATGTCTATTTAGCTATATTTACATCTTTTTTCCCTTTAATAAAAAGCTAAGATCATATGTAATGCCAGATGCTGTTAAGAATAGAACTATGCTACATATGGTTTTCAATGACTGATTTTTTTTAGAAGTAAATTGCCAGGTCTTTCATCCAAAGCACCTCTGGGTGAGCTTGAACCTCTAGCCTTTTGGTTAGCAATTGAGAGGTTGAATCATTTATACTGCCTAGGGAGTCCTAAGATCAGATAAAAAAAAAAAAAAAAAGATCAGATACGACCATATAAATCACATATATACTACTGTATAAGTAGTTTTCTATTCTTTTTTTTCTCCAGTTATGTCTTGAGTGTTTTAACCAGGTCATTGCAAAATCTTCAAAAGCATGATTCTTTAGGGCAGACAGGGAGTGCATTAGCATCTCCTGACTCACATCCATTGGGTTAATAGGACTGCCTTGGGTGTGCCACCGTAGCACTAATAGTGAGTCTGCTCATTCTGAGTCACCATTGCTACTTTTCTCACACATAGCATGACTTCTGCTTACACCTGGGCTCCAAGGTCGAACTCAGAGTCTAACTTGTCACTTTTGCCTCCAGTCACATAAAATTTCAGGTCCAATCCTTCCCTGGATGCCATAGTTCCTAGAATTTGTCTTCCTCAGCCATCATTCATTCAGAAGTCTTCTTTCAGATTCCAGTATTGTGTGGTCGTCCAGCATTTTGTCATCTGATGTGATTTTTCCTATGTGTTGTAAATCCTATCTCTACGATGTTGATGAGATTGGATTCGTGGCAGTTATGTTAATGAGGCAGGAATCACTCTACAAGATTAGACTGTGTCTTAAGCCAATCTCTTCTGAGATATAAGAGAGAAAAATGAGTCGAGAGACAGGGTAACATCATAACACCACGAAAGCAGCACCGGGAGCAAAGCATGTCCTTTGTACCTGAGATTACTGCGTGTAGAAGCTCCTAGACTGAGGAAAGAATGATGACAAGGACCTTCCTCCAGAATCGACAGAGAGAGAAAGACTTCCCCTAGAGATAGCACTCTGAATTTGGGCTTCTAGCCTTCTAGACTGTGAGGGAATAAATTTCTGTTTGTTAAAGCCAGCCACTTGTGGTATTTCTTTTGTAGCAGCGCTAGAAAACTAAGACAGTGACATCTTGGCTTTCCAACATTTTAAAAATTTACCCAATATGATACATCATTTGATTTCTTGACTGCAGCTTCCATGAGTGTTTATTGTGGATCCAAGTAAAATGAAATCATTGGCAACTTCAACATTTCCTCCATTTATCATGATGTTACTCACTGGTCCAGTTGTGAGGATTTTTGTTTTCTTTATGTTGAGGGGTAATCCATACTGAAGGCTGGAGTCTTTAGTCTTCATCAGTAAGTGCTTCAAGCCCTCTTCACTTTCAGCAACCAAGATTGTGTCATCTGCGTATTGCAGGTTGTTAATAAGTCTTCCTCCAATCCTGATGCCCCATTCTTCTTCATATAGCCCAGCTTCTTGGATTATTTGCTCAGCGTACAGACTGAATAAATATGGTGAAAAGTTACAACCTTGACACACACACTTCCTGATTTTAAACCAAGCAGTATCCCCTTGTTCTGATTGGACAGCTACCTCTTTGTCTATGTACAGGTTCCTCATGAGCACAGTTAAGTGTTCTGGAATTTCTAGTCTTTGCATTATTTTCCATAATTTGTTATGATTCACACACTCAAATGCCTTTGCATTTTCAGTAAAACATGGGTAAACATCTTCCTGGCTTTCAGCCAAGATCCATCTAACATCAGCAATGATATCCCTCATTCCATGTCCTCTTCTGAATCCAACTTGACTTTCTGGAAATTTCCTGTTTATGTACTGCTGCAACCACTTTTGAATGATCTTTAGTTAAATTTCACCTGCATGTGATATTAATGTTGTTGTTCCATAATTTCTGCATTCTGTTGGGTAGCCTTTCTTTTCAGTGGGCATAGATATGGATCTGTTCCAAATGGTTGTCCAGGTAGCTGTCTTCCAAACTTCTTGGCATAGACAAGTGAGCACCTCAAGTTATGAATCTGGTTGTTGAAACATACCAATTGGTATTCTGTCAATTCCTGGAGCCTTGTTTTTCGACAATGCCTTCAGTACAGCTTGGACTTCTTCCTTCTGCACTATTGGTTCTTAATCATATGCTACCTCCTGAAATGGTTGGACGTTGACAAATTGTTTTTGGTACAGTGATGTTGTGTTTTCTTTCCATCTTCTTTTGATGCTTCCTTTGTTGCTCAGTTTTTTCCCTGTAGAATCCTTCAGTATTACAACTCGAGGCTTGAATTTTTTCTTTCAGTTCTTTCAGTTAAGAAATGCCGAGCATGTTCTTCCCTTTTGGTTTTCTGAACTCCAGGTCTTTGCATATTTCATTGTAATACATTACTTTGTCTTCTCGAGCCTCCCTTTGAAATCTTCTGTCAAGCTCTTTTACTTCATCATTTCTTTTACTTATTTATTGTGCTTTAAGTGAAAGTTTACCGTTCAAGTTAGTTTCTCATGCAAAAATGTATACACACATTATTATGCGACCCTAGTTGCACACTCCTTCTTTTCACGCTGGATTTCCTGTGTCCATTCAACCAGCTCCTGTTGCTTTCTGCCTTTTCGTCTTGCCCCTGGACAAGAGCTGCCCATTTAGTCTCGTGTATCCATTTGAGCTAAGAAGCATTCTATTCCTGAGTATCATTTTATGTCTTATAGTCCAGGCTAATCTTTGTCTGAAGAGTTGGCTTCTAGAATAGTTTCAATTCTGGGCTAACAGAAAGTCTGGGGGTGATGTCTTCCAGATTCCCTCCAGTCTCAGACCATTAAGTCTGGTCTTTTTACTAGAATTTGAGTTCTGTACCCCACTTTTCTCCTGTTCCATCAGGGATTCTCTGTTGTGTTACCTGTCAGGGTGGTCATTGGTAGTAGCCAGGCACCATCTAGAGCTTCTGGTCTCAGGCTGATGGAGTCTCTGGTTTATGTGGCCCTTTATGTTTCTTGGGCTAATATTTTCCTTGTGTCTTTGGTGTTCTTCATACCCCTTTGTTCCAGGTGGGTTGGAACCAGTTGAAGTATCTCAGATGGCTGCTCACTAGCTTTTAAGACGGCAGATGCCACTCACCAAAATAGGATGAAGAACATTTTCTTAATAAACTTTGTTATGCTAATTGACATAGAAATCCCCAGAAACTGTGGTCTCTCTTTTGCTTCATCATTTCTTGGTAAGAGAAACTTCCTAAGTTCCGGTCATAAAATTATGGTTAAAACAGCAACTGTTTAAAAATTGCCTATTGAACCAGAACCAGAGGTGTGTGTTTCAGGAGAATTGGGAGAATTTAGGAAAATGTTAGAAACATTTAGAGACATCAAGTTTGAGAGAATATTAAAAAGTAAATGTTCTTTTTAAGAAAGTGTAAGTAGGAAAATGAGGTGGAATGCTGATGTTCAGAGGGGGCAGGGAGGGAACACAACAAAAGCAATAATTAATCTTTTTAAATATATGAGACTGAAGGAAATTAAAGTAAAATGAATACAAGTGACTTGAGTTTGTTTTGGAATAGAGAACCTATTTAATAATGAGGCAACTGCCCAGACTGAAAAGAAATATTTGGGGAAGGATGAAGAAAAGTTTATAAAGGCCAAATTTATTGAGCTCTTAAAATATGACCATGTTGGAGTGAATTTTAGAACTTGATTATTAAGACTGCTTACTACTTCCCTTCATTTTTATCCTGCCAAAGCCTGCCGGTTAAAGAACACACAACTTAAGCTATTGTAATGGAATTTTGAGAATCTATGAAATTTCATTAAATATCCTGAAAAATACAGTAAAACTAACAACAACAACAAATCAGATTTGCCCACCTTATAAATGTTGCTCTCATCTGGAAGAGTCTTGCCTTCCATATGCAGAGTTTTAATTAAAAGAAGAGCTGGTAAGTGGTAAAGATCCTGGTGACACTATATTTATTTCCAATAAGGATTTGTTCTCCTGTGCCCCTCCTTGCCTCCAGTACTCTAGCACATACAGATGATATGTATATAGGATTACAAAATCCCAACAGAATCCCTATCCAAATATCTAATAATAATTCTTTAAAAACAGATAAAAACAAAACAAAACAAAAAAAACAACAACAAATGAGTTTTCTTCTTTTTGCTTAAAGAAAAATACTAGCAGATGAATTTTAGATTCTGGATCTTGACATAAAATAAAATATCCAAGTTCAGTGGCAAGAGATGGGGTAAGAGAAAAGACAAGACAAGACAGAGGCAGTGTCATTGGAAATGCACTGATATATGAACAATTAAAAAAATTAACCAGAAGGAAATTGCCTACACATTTTTATGAAACAAGGTTAATCTAAAATGACACCAGACCTGAAGAGGTTAGCTGTCACATTCGATAGCAGGGGCATACAGTGGTCACCAGCTACCTAAGGGAACTAACCTAGAAAAGAAGTTGGTAAATTACTTTCACCAGTTCACATACTTTCTGGAAAGATTGGCTCTTTGGTGTCTTTGCCTGGCCTGCATTAGGAAGGCCTGCCATTCCATGGAAGGTTTTGTTAACCTAGCTAGCAGCAGGTCCTGATTGGTCATGGGAGAACCTGGGCTAAATGGTATACATTTCCGATGATGTAAAAGTAAATTAGAGAACAGGGCAAGTTATTACACCAGAGAACGTGGGGCAATGGGGAATAATAAAAATCAGGCTACTCTAATTTCCTTTGAACAACTAAATATGTACAGGTCATTATTTCCTGTAATCCGCAGGCCTCCCAGTGCAAGTCCTGACCCTGCGCTAAAGCCTCCGAGACAAAAACAACAAAATGCAGTATGGAGAGAAATGAAAAAGGCTGTAATGCTATTTAAAGAATGGATTAAGTACAGTTTACAGATGCCGGATTTATTCCCATATTGGAATGTTAAATCAGACAACTGAGGAGAAAAACTCACCTTGTTTGAAAAATTCAGATGTTTCCCTCACAGTAAGTTCATTCATATTCCCTGTAATTTGTTCCTGCACAACGCTGAGGTGGCCGAGCTGCATTTTAACTTTTCTTTGCCAAGCCTGGTCATAAAGGGAATCATAGTTCTTCCCTGGATAGGGTTTAGACTCTACTTAACATTATTTCTCTGGAGAGCGATCCTAGTCTCTGATTTTACATATATGCCCAAGTTGGTCTATTTTTCCAGGACATAGACCGTGCCACTTTTTAAGCACTGAGGAAGTCTCTTTTTCAATCTTAGGTGGATCTGAGCATCCCGGTCAGTATATGAGCACTTCTAGGATCAGCGAAACGTGCCTAGGTGCTACAAGTGGTTTGCCATTAGCTGCTAACTCAAAGGCCAGCGATTTGAACCCACCCAGTGGCTCTGTGGAACACTGGCCTGGCAAACTGCTTCCGTAAATATTATAGCCAAGAAAACCCTTCGGAGCAGCTCTACTCTGTAACACATGGGGTTGCCATGAGTCAGAGCTGACTCCACAGCAGCTTACTACAAGAGGCTCAGCAAAAATGAAGGAAACCCTTAATAAGATGGATGGACAACACAGCCAAAATAATGGACTTGAGTATACCAACAACCACGAAGATGGGGCAGGACCAGGCAATGCTTCATTCTGTAGGACGTAAGGTCTCCATGAATCAGAACTGACCTGATGACATCTAACAACAATGACAGAACAATCAGAAAAAGGTGTATATAGACTCCATGGCATCCTCTGTGTTGTCAAGACCAAGACTAAGAAAGATAAAATCTTTATTGTGTTTTTGGCTGCATCGATTCATCACATCCATATAGCCTTATGGGGTTATTAAACACACTGACTCTTAGGCCTCTAAGCAAACTGGCTGAGAGTGAGCCTTACACATACTAAACTTTGAAACCCATTACTAGCCATCCTGTACATTTTCACAAAATTTATACAAATGAATTGATAGGGATCTTCTTTATTATGTTTGTTTCTGGAGACATCTAGAACTCAATTCATTATGGCAGTACGAAGCTTTTGCTTCATGCTCTATGATGTTGTGGAAGAAAGAATTTTCATCCTAATAGTCCTTAATTCTTTTACTAGTAAGTCAGTTTGTAAGGGCTTCTTTTTGCATTTTCACATGTCCATATTATTTCACCCTTGGAATGAGGCATAACTGATGAAGTTTTTCTTATGTGGAGGATCTGGGCTCCTGGGAAGGTAGACTGGGACAGAAGAGGTGGGGGATAGGCAAGAGCCCTTGCTTTTATGGGCTGGTCTGGAGCCACTCGAAACTCACCTGAGTACCAGCAACTCTATCTGGAAAGGCTGGGAAAAGCCTGGTGATGACAAGTTTGAGATGAGCCCGTAGGGAGCTGACAGTATGGGTGGAACCCAAGAGGTCAAACTGCAGAGAAGGGACATAAAGGGAGAGACAAAGAGGTGGTCTGCCTAGGAAAATGGCAAGTTACATACATCTCATGTATGCCTAAAGCTGAGTTTGTTCGCTGCGTATATTTTGATAAATACATAAAGTATCCCGTTTTGCCTGTAATAGTTCTGGCACAGGCCCCTTATCTCAGTGCAATGACTACTAACACTCCTTTCACTCTCAAATTTGCTCCAGTTTAGATAAAAAAAGATATGCATATGCACTAATGTCTAGTCCTCCTATTACCTTTGTTAGTTTTCAAAAGAGCCGTTATATCCATATCCTATTATAAAAAGATTACCAGTCCCCTTTAAGCCTTTGGTTCAGTGGTAGAATTCTCGCCTTCCATGGAGGAGACCAGGTTTAATTTCTGGCCACTGCACCTCAAGCATGGCCACCACCTGTCAGTGGAAGCTTGCATGTTGCTATGACGCTGAACAGATTTTAGCAGACCTTTGAGACTAAGGCAGACTAGGGAGAAGGCCTGGTGATCTACTTCTGAAAATCAGCCAATGAAGACTCTGTGAATCACAATGGTCTGATCCTGTAGTACATAGGGTCACCATGAGTCAACGCCCAATCTGAAGGCAGCTAACAACAACAATAGTCTTAGAGTCGGTTTTAATAGGGTGATTTGAGATTGTGATGGCAGTGACATTAAGTGAAGGAATAACAGGTTCCACTGGTAGTGGGTGTGGAGTAGGGGCAGGGTGACACTGAAGAGAATGGTGCAGAACAGGAAGACTGATTCCTTAAAAAAAAAAAAAAATTGTAATTCAGAGCATCTAAAATGTTTAGAAACCCTGGTGGCATAGTGGTGAAGAGCTGAGGTTAAAATGTTTAGAATATATATATATATATATATATATATAATGTATGTAACCCATTTAATGTACTTATTTTTATAACTTCTTGATTATTATGGAAACCCTGGTGCCATAGTGGTTAAGAGCTATGGCTGCTAACCAAAAGGTTGGCAGTTGGAATCCACCAGGTGCTCCTTGGAAACTCTATGGGGCAGTCCTACTCTAAGCCATAGGGTGGCTATGAGTCAGAATCGACTCCACAGCAACAGGTTTGGTTTGGTTTTTCTTGATTATTAAATAATTTCTGAAAATTTATGACTATTAACTAATATTTGAAAATCAGACTTTTATTCTGATTTACCTAGTACTAATATTTTTTCTTAATATTTAGCAATCTTTTCCAGGGTCTTTTTCTTATCATAATTTTTGGTAACAGTCTAAATATTGTCACCGACGTTTTAGGAAAAGAAAAGAAAAAAAACCTCTTTTCAGCAGATAGTGGTATTCTAGAATCATAGAAAGCTGGGCACCTTTATTTACAGAGAAAGTAATTGCAATAGGTTCTATTAGGTCTGGGAGGCAGAGAAGAAAATTAAAACAGGGGGCTAACATTTAATACTTAAAATTTTTGGGAAGGGGAAAGGCACTTTCATAGAACTAAGTTCTATTCAAGACCAAAAGTGTCTCTGAAAAAACAAACATATGCTCCCCTTCCGATACAGGAAAAAAAAGAAAGAGAGAAAAAAGTGAGAAGAAAATTCTTTTTTCTTCTTCTTAATTTGCTGTTTGTTTCTAAAAAAAAAATCCACCCCCACATAAGTCACTCGGAATTCATTTTGTCTACATCCTGGACTGCACGTAGGGAGGCAAAAAAAAAAAAAGGCCTGGGATCTGAAAACAGGAATGCGGTAGGGCATGGGAATTGCAATGTCGTGGTGGTCACCAGAGCATATTTTGGCTTGTCTTAAAACAAGCAAGCACCGTTGGACCCTTGAAGCACTAGCAAATTAGTCCCGCTATCAGGCTACCTATCAGGGGCTAATGCCTGAGAAAAAGTGTGTGGGTTTGTAGCTGCAGCCCGAGGCGTTGGCAGGCCCTTCTGTCAGCCGCTGCCCGCTTTCTGACTTCCAGTCCTGCTCAGCGACCTCTGCCCCTATCCGGTGTACTGTTACAGTTCATTTCAATAATTAAACAGTTCAGGGATGGCAAGACTTTATGCTGTCAAGAGAAAATCAGGGCAGTGGATTTTTCTTCTCCTGAAATCAGGAGTGTTTGGGCTTAATTATATTAGCTAGAGCCTGTTCATTAATTTTCCCAATCAGAGGGAGACATGTTTGCAGGAAAGATTGGCAATGGGTTAAAGTGGTTATTAAAACAGGGCATTTCCAAGGAAAGGGATCCGAACTCTGACAAAATCAGATGTCTGAAATTTCAGTCAAGCACCCGAGGTTCCAGTGGCAGCTTTGCTCCACAAAATAAGACAGCTTCTCTCCCATCTGGAATCCCAGGTTGCTCAAGGAGCCAGGCTAAACCATTGGATGCCAACTACAAATATGCTGATTTCCTCATGCCAGAAAAATAAACTGCTCCCTCTGAACTCCAAGTAATTGGTTGATATGCTACTTTTAAAAAGTCTCTCACTACTGCTCAGTGAAGCTTTACCGCCTCCCCACTTCAAGGGGAGAAAAAAAAAAAGGCAACGTAATGTCCTTAGTGAAACCAGAAATTTGCCATTTTTGCTACTTTAGCAAAAAATGTTAATACTTCAAGTTTTTGTTAGGAATGTCTTAGAAATTTTGCTTATTTTTTCCCCTTTGGAGAGTTTAATGTATACCTTAATGTCCCCTTTCATTATCTGCCTGGCCTTCTTCCCAGCTCTTCCCTGCTGACTTCAGACCTATCCTGGTTATTTTGTGGTGGTGGCTGGCTCTTGGTCATTTAGACATGTTTGTGGCTTATAACTGTATCAAATTAGATGCTACAGTCTCCTAGGTCCCTTCCCTAGGCCCTGACAAAATTTGTCTTGCTCACAAACCTTCACTGGCCTCCCCGTACTTTTTATCACCTCTCTACTTTGTGAGCATAAGTAACTCCCAAGGCCTGCTTCTACTCACAATGAAAATGGCCAGATCATAATAATTCAAAAGGACCATGCTAACCTTTTCTAATCTTTGAGGATACAGTTCGCCAGTGAAGAGCCTTGATGTTTAAACTTGAACCAGTCATGTTGCATATATTGAAGGCTCTAGAGAACAAAACTATATCAGCTGAGGAATTATATGCTTTTCCTGACTAGGTGTAGAGTCAAATAGAGATGACCCACGAGAATCTCTGTGATATTTCTCATGTTTAGCCATGCAGGAATTCATTTAGATTAGCTATATTTCTTGTGCACTCGTGAGAGCTATATAACAGAGAGTTAAGAAAATGGTTTTTGGAGCTAGATAAAACCTGGGTTCAAATCTTAGTCCTGGCTCTTTGTATCTGTGGGACTTCAGGCAAGTTACCTAAAGTCTACCACCATTTTCTGATCTGTAAAATGGACCTGATAATAGTGCTTACCTCAGCATTACCGAAGGATTAATGCCGTATCTATAGAAAAATGTCTTTTGTAAGGTAATAAATGCCAACTCTTGTTATTAATAGCACCATCAGTCAATTTCTATCATAGCACCAAAGACTCTGATATATAACTTTTGTTTACCTTCCTTTGATCCTTTGTAAGCTCTTAAGACTAAAAACTTGAGTTCTGCTCATCTCTGGATCCCTGGTGTACCATCCCATTGCCGGGTTCAAGATTACTCAATAAACTCGTGTTAACAGAATGGGTAGACGGAAAGATGGAGGAATGGGTAGGTGGGTTGGTTGGTGGATGGAAGAATGAGTGGGTGGGTGCGTGGAAGGTCAGACAAACCGATGGATGGACATATAGCATCACCATCAGGTTTCATCCTTAGCCATTATTTTAGGATCATGATGGGTGTCTTCAGTGATGTCTCCCTTGTTATCAGTTCCTTCAGCTGTTAAGATTGTACTGCCTTTCCCAGCTTGGACATGCTCCAAGCCTTGTTTTTCTCCCCTTTTCTATCACAATTTTCCTCTCTTTAGTTCTTGTAAGTGACTGATTATCTAACTTGATCAGTAAGTGAAAAGGGCTTTATGCACTACAACTTTTAGATTGTGTATTTTATCAGAGTTATTTCTTTTTTTCCTCCTCACTGCTTCATTCCAAGGAAGTGACTAATATGGGAATTTCAGTAAGGCTATTAGGAAAAATATTTTTGGTAGGAGGCTTTTGGACTTCCTTTAAATTATAACCCATAAGCATCTGCCTTTTCTACCTGGGGCTACAGCCGACCCAGAACAGCACTTTGTTCCAATTCATGAACAGCTAAACAAACTCATTTTGGGTGAAAAGGTAGGGAGGAAATACTGAAAGACCAAGATGCCACCAGGCTGCTCCCTCTGGCATATGCTGAGTTACAGTTTAGAGAGCTTTAACACATGGAGTTTAGCCTCCTTCCCCCACCCCAGGGGAAGTAAAGCCAGAGTGTTAACATGAAATATTCAAGTCTCATATTTTCCAGGTGTATGCAGGCCAAATCTGACAATGATGCTCGTGGCTTCTCAGAGTTGCAAAATCATGGAGAAAATTTCAAGTGAATGATTCCATGGCTAGCTTAAGAAAATCCCTTCTTTCTGCTTATTCTTTCAAACTTGGTATTTCAACACTGGTAGGAGGTCGAAGTGGAATTCAGACAAGTGTTAATATCTTGCTGAGGCAGCAGGTATATAATGAAGACATTCTAAAGCAGAAAATATAACAGATGAAACTAGAATTAAAAAAAAGTCTGAAAGTTAATATATATGCTGTCGGGGCATTTATTCGCCACGTTAGGAATACCACCTTACCATTTTTCCAAATGGCTGACTAATGGCCATTAGCAACCATCTTAATAGCTTAGTGCTGCCATAACCAAAAATACCACAAGTGAGTGGCTTTAAAGAAAAGAAATTAATTTTCTCACAGTGTTGGAGATTATAAATCCAAATCCTGGTCTCTGCCATGTCAATTCCTTCTGTGAGCCTCTCTCCCAGTTTCTGGTATCTGCCAGCAATCCGTGTCATTCCTTTGCTGGTAGACAGATCCTCACGTGGCATCTGCCTTCCCCCTGTGTGTGCGTGTGTCTGTGTCTGTTCTGCTATTTTTATGTGACACCACTTGGAAACTATTAGGTTTAGGGCCCTTAACAAAATAGAACCTCTATCTCCAAACAGAGTCAGACTCATAGGTAGAGGGTTTAGAACTTCAGTATAACTTTTTGGTGGACACAATTCAATCCATAACAGTAACTAAGAATGTATTTGATGCACTGTTGAAAGAGCCCCCAAAGCACAGAGCAAAGGGAAGGGGGAACCATAGCAGGACACCCCTGGGGTCATGTTTTTTCCTGTAAGAAATCTCCACTCATTACATATGCTCTGAAAGAAGTTTGTGGCAGAAATGTAGAGGAGAAAAGAAAAAAAAAAAAACAATTTTGAAGTTACCCATGGTAAAAGGGGAGCCCTGGTCATGCAGTGGTTAAGAGCTCAGTTGCTAATCAAAAAAGTTGGCATTTCAAATCCACCAGCTACTCCTTGGAAACCCTTTGGGGAGGTTCTACTCTGTCTTATAGGGTTACTATGAGCTGGAATCAACTTGACAGCAGTGTTTATTTATTTTTTAACGGTAAAAGAGCAAGGACTAGACTGGAAGGGGAAACCAGCATAGAAGGTGGTAAAGAAACTGTCACAGAGATAAGTGAAAGGCCCAAGAATTTAATTCTACAGATGCAGAAGATAGAATGAACCATCAGGAGAGACAGAAAAATACCAAAAATAAGGAGTCTCTACTCCTTATTTTTAAGGAGGTATTTATTATCTACCTACTGTATTCTGGGCAGAGTTGGCCATATTTCTTACTACAACCAACAATCTTCTAATATATTTATCTTTCATCCCCATTTCATAAAAGAAGAAACTGAGGCTTATAGAGGTAAAGCTACCCACCTGAGGTCCGTGTTTAGTAAAAGCAGTCCCAGGATTCCAGTGCATGTTGTCTGGCTGCAACTAAACTTTTTCTGTATGTTCTGTACTTTTCTTTCTGCATCCTCTTCCTTTCCATAAGGACCTTTGATTTGGCTGTAATGTATCCCTTAGTTTTCTAGGTAAAGGTAGAAACTCCAAAGGGAATAGCATGGTATGGTGAGGAGGAAGCTGCCATAAGGGTTTATGGATCCGTTAGATCCAGTAGAAGCTTTGTCACTAACCAGCCATGTGCTTTTGACCATTAGTCTAGGATCCTTTCTTCCTCATCTGTGAAATGAGGGGCTGGGGACTCACTGTTGTCTTAAGGTAGCTTTCTGGCTCCAATAGTCTGTGGTTCAATTGAACTAAATGAAAATGGAAATAACTAGATGAGGACTGGGATTCTAAAAGTAGTACATAAATATATTCCCAAGCAAGTAAGGGTTATTAAGGTCATTAGGAGAAATGCTTTAAATTTAGGTAGCATTTAGAATTCCATGTTAGTAGAGGCAAAAAAAATTACATGAGAATATTGAATAAATGTGAAATTCAGAAGACAGATATTTCAAAACTCTTTGGAAAGTATTAGAAGGGAAGAAAGAAGGGAAGTCGGTAGGAGAAAGGTTGAATAAAAGTTTTTTCCCCCTTTGGGGAAACAGCTGCACCACTGATGTTTCTTTCCTCACAACAGAATTGTGTACTTATTTCAAAATATGGAACTACTTGTAGTTTTTTTTTTTTTTACTCTTACTAGTTCCAGTGGGTAGATCTTTCTCTAGCTAGGTACTTTCATGGTCTTTGTTTATTTCACAACTTGCTCGGAATGGCTTAAATATTAACAGTTGATCTAATCTATTTTTGTATTAAATTGAAATGCCTCTAAACTAAATCCCTACAAGTTATAGTTATTCTCTGCTTAATCATCAGACCTTAAATCTGTAACAGACTTTATAAATTTCTAAGCTATCTCGTATATACCAAAACCTCTCCAGATCCTTCATGCAATGAGGTTGGCATGGATAACTGGGTTGAATAACAAATAATTAATGAAATTTTACTTTCACAACCATCTCATGAAAAAGACAAAACAGGTTTTATTAGGCACATTGATAGTTGATGAATCTGAAGCACAGAGAGGTTAAGCCACTTGCCTAACTTCCTCAGCTAATTAGCTAATTCTGATGTGAGTCCTCCACTGGTTCTGACCTGCTTCATAGTTCTGTTTTGTACTCTGCTCAGTCTCGGGTATATCACAAAACAGAAACATCAGCCATAAAGAGAGAGGTGTGGTTTGAAAGAGAATTTAAACAATAAACTCTGGGCACTAATGTGATCTTCATCACTTAGGAGCTGTTAGGTTTGGGCTAAACTTGCTCAACCTCTCTGAAACTTTTTCTTCACTTATAAAATGTGGATGATTATCCCTAACTTGATGGAGGGCAGTGGTAGTTCAGTGATAGAGTTCTCACCTTCCCATCAGGGAGAAACTAGGGTTCAATTCCCAGCCAAGGCAAAACCCATGCACAGCCACCACCTGGATGTCAGTGGAGGCTTGTGTGTTGCTAGGATGCTGAATATGTTTCAGTGGAGCTTCCAGTACAGGGCCAGGTGGTGTTGTGCATGGGGTTGTTGGGTACTGAGTCACTGACAGCTAACAACAACCCGTAACTTGAAAGGTTGTTGTCTAAAAGAAATAAGATGACGTTTTTGAAAATAATTTTAAAAGGATATACTATTGATTACCCATATTATTATGAAAAAAAACCCGTAAAGCCAAACCAAACCCGTTGCCACCTAGTCGATTCTGACTCATTGCAGGCCTATACAGAACTCTTCAATTACATATGTACCTTTGTAGAATAGAAGTGGTATACATAATTTAAATAATTTCAAATTTATTTACTGATCTTTTAATTCTAACAGATTTTCTCTTTTAGTATTCAGCTATGTATTATGGCCACATTCTCATAAGGAAAATAAAAATGTTTTAAAATTAAACTTTCCTCTCTCTTCCTAGCTCTTGCCTTCTTTTCTGTGGTTATACAGAATCTTGAGCACATTTCTTTAAAGTGTGGTTCCCCATTAGCCTCATCTGTATCACCTGGCAACTTGATAGAAATGCAGATTCTAGGCTCACCACACACCTACTGAATGGGAATCTCCCGGGGGGTGGGATACAGACAGCTGTAGTTTAAAAAGTCTTCTGGATGATTCTGACTCCCGCTAAACTCAGAGAACCAATGTCTTAAATCAGTGTACAGCACTATCTTGAAACAATTCCTGCCGAGTCCACAAATATTCATGGAGTGGCTACTAAATGTAAGACACCGGACATACCACGTAGAAGAATAAAAGGATAAAACAGACCTCATAATCTCTGCTTCTGCTCATCCACAGTCTGTAAAAGATAAGTAGGGAAGGAGAAGGGACATAGGCAGACAATCCAAATGTTAAGCTTAAAATTCAGCTTGTCTGGGTTAGAAGTGGCAAGTAAACCTCAATTTAGTATACAAGGATTGCCCTATTATGTAAAAAAAAAAAAAAAAAGTAACATGTGAAAAATAACCCACACCAAGAGCGGGGTCTTGACAGGATGCATTTGTCTTTCGTATTAGTGTCACTGATTAGGGGCATACCTCAAAATCACTCAGCTCCCCTTAATAAGGGGAGAGGGGAGGTGTGTGTGTGTGTGTGTGTGTGTGTGTGTGAGAGAGAGAGACTTAGTCACAAGATTTCCCCCAGAAGGGAGAGAAATATCTTTATTATGTTCAGCGCCTTCAACAAAGATGAATTGGAGGAGAGGTGGTGGAAGAAAGGGAAAGACCACAGAAAGGAGGCAGAAATCTTGGCACTACCTGCAAAATAGATCCAGTGAAAAACCTTGATAAACTCCCAGGACCATAACTGTATGGGGGTTAAACGAGGAGGAGAAACTATCATTATCCTAAACATGTGGCCCAGATGTAACTTATCAGAAAGTTATTCAAGAAAAGAAACTTCAAACTATTTTGAAGCCATAAAATTATTGGGCTTATAATATCACAATCTATGTTTATTTATACATTTATTTTTATGACTTTTGTAAATGTACAATTAATAAAACACAGACAATAAAATTTAAAGGATAGGATAAAGCAAACAGACATTTGTAATATTTTTTCTCCCCACAATCCATTGGTCTGTCTTGCTCATCCCACTTTGGAAGTCACTAGTTTAGTCTAAGGCATTAGAAGTTGCAATGAGGAAAGAAAGATGGATCTACTCATTATGTCCCCAAACATCAGTGATTCAGATAAACACGCAAAGACTAGGGCTTTTGATGGTCGACATATGTTTTAATCTGATGGATCCTCCACCATCTAGTAGCATAAGATCCACTTTTCCTTCTTTCCACAAAGTCCATCCTGATGCTTCTCACTAGCAAAGCTTCTTCTAGTGGTAAGGTGGTCAACGTGGCATTTAAGGAGAGAAAGGCCCAATGAGCGCTTTAAAGTTTTCTTGGCTGCTTCAATGCCCCTCACCATGAATCACGAACCCACACCAGAAGTTCTGTCAACAAAACAGAATAGGCAATGTGCTTGTGGGTGCTTTGAGAGGGCAAGAGGTTAAGGAGAAACGACTTTAAAGACCCCTCAGCAATTTAAAAGTACAGCTTTAAGTAGCAATTCAATGAGCAAGAATGCAGGAGAAACAGGACATTGGAGGCAGAAATGATTCACAAATGTTGAAGAAAACTTGGGTAGGTTTTTGGACTAATTTTTATTTGTTTTTACATGATGTTTTCAGTCATATTTATATATAGCACGGTCCAGACACATGAAAGAGATCGTTTGATTAAAACAAAAAGGATAAAGGACATATTAACTCTTTGAAGAAAAGTCTGGCTGCCAAACCTTAGCTCTTAAGTTCTTTAGGCTGGAGACCTAACCTATCAGGGAGAGAGTATAACACACTAATATGATATCTGTAATTATGACCCACAAGTGAGCAAACCTAGAGCATTTCCTAGGTATCTATTTTCAGCCTGCATGACCTCTTTGAATAGTCAATTGCATAAGTTTACTGCCAGTTATTAATCTTAGTTTATTGCCAGGATCAAGTCATTCAAATCCTCCTGCCACATGACCCCTCTCTATGTGTTGACTCATTTGATTTGCTAAACATCATATTTGTTGTGACTATGTGGCCAAGATCAGGATCTCTAAATTCTTGAATTCAGCTATCTATCTCCACAGCACATTTTCAAGGGGTATAAGTAGGAGAGAAAACATGCTAGACAAGTCTATGGTTATTAGCAGTTATGGATGGAATTCAATTCCCTGTGCAGTCTATTAATAATAAACTAGACTGGATCATGTGTGACCCTCAGGCATTCCCTTTGTCTGTAGAAGAAAAGAAGACCTCAGGGCCCACCAGTGTTGGGAGAGAGAAAAGAGAGACGAGATGTGATTCAATAGACTTTACCAGTTGCAGCCGAGCCAGTTCCCACTCATGACAACCACATGTGTGTCAGTAGAAACTGTGCTCCATCAGGTTTTTAATGACTGATTTATAGGAAGTAGATCACCATACAGGCCACCCAAAAGAGGACTTTCCATATAGAAGTAACAGTTTCTTACAACTTTTTTACCTTCCACGGGCAGATGAAACCAAATCCCTCTCCTAGCATTACAGCAGGTCTTGAAGATGGAATGTGAGTAGGCAGAAAAAAGGGCAAGTGCAGAGACTATATTTCTTTTTAGAGCTTACAATACAAAATAATATATTTCTTTAAATTTGTCTGAAAATTACCACTTTGAGAAATCAGTGGGAATCCTCAAGGACTGAGTTCATATGGATTTGGAAAATAAAATAGGAGTCAAATAGAAGATAAAATATTGCCTCCTACAACAGATACTGAACTGAAAATCACTTTTGTTATCATAATCTTTCCAGGTATAAAAAAGTGTATATATATATATATATATATATTTTTTTTTCCACAAAATGCTTATCAGATAAGTTAGATTGAGGAAGTTTTCACATTCCTGAGCCTAGATGCAAAGCACATTTCATCTTACTTTTAAATTCTGCTCTGTTGGTGGTGACTTCTTGCAACATTTATTGAAAACTATTTAAATACCATATTTGGCTCTCCAAAGACGATCTTCATGATTAAGTTGCAATGTCCAGTGTGAGTGGTGAGTGTGGAAACAAGGAGTGATAGTATGCATTCATGTATTTGTCAACCCTGTCCTGGGTACTAATACTTGAGAAAAATAAGAGTAGAAAGTTTTAAGAGAAAGGAGAATATGAAAGGAAAGTCTGGTGGATATTTGTGATGTTTACAGAAAGGAAGTATGATGAGACAGTAATACCATAGGAAGAAATGAAAAATTCCCAAGAAGAAGGCAAGGCTTATGCTTCTTGATAATATGATAAAGAATATCAGATACTTGATTTAAAATAATTTTAATATTTTGGTATGAAAAATAAATTTATGCACATTTAGAAGGTAATAAACACAAGCTCAAGGGAGAAAAAAAAAGCTTATGCCTCTTTGAAGTAGGACACATTCTTCCTTAGGAGCCCTAAGAGCAAGTTTTCCCAAAGGATTAGAAAAGGACACAGTGCCGAGCCAGTGCACATTCCTTCTCACGGTCTCCTTTACCTTTTCCCTGCTTCCTTTCTGATGTCTCTTGTTGTTTATGGCTGAACATTTAGGCCTTCTTCCTTGTGACAAATTCTTTAGCCTTTGCCTTGCCTGTCACCACTGAGTTCTATGCTTTTGTTATAAGGCAGTGAGCTTGCTCCACACACAGTCCAAATTGAGCAAAAACCCCTTGAAAAAGCCCCCCAAATGATGGCATTGTGCTTTTAATGTATGCTTAGAGAATGAAACAATCTGTTTTATTTCTTGTGTTAGAACAGCTGGAATGAAATGAATAGAGAAGGCTGAACAGTTCTGCAAAATCTTTGATAATAGAGAAGTACAAGCATGCCTCGTCACCAGTAGGATGATAATTTCTCTGGTATGAATGATGTAACCAAGTAGTTGTGTATTACTGCCCCATTCTTTCTTGTCCTGAGACACCCTTGGAAACGCGATGCTACATCTCAATGGGATTTTCCAGTACAAAGATTCTTTTCAAATAAAATAATTGTGGATACACACCATTCCGACAGAGGTAAGTATACTGAAGATGTGCCAAGCATTAGGGCAAAAATTCAGTTCCCATGGAATACAAGCAGGAATCCAACCATTTGCAGCAATACTTTTTTTTTTGTAGACTACAAGATTATAAAGTGTACATTCTCCATAAGACTCAGTTTGGTTATTTGTTTGATTTGGAGTAAAACAATGTGATAAATGAAACAAGAGGGAAAATTAGATAGGAATGTATACACTTTTTGTTCCACAGGCCAAATTTGGCATATTTCTATTGTTTTATATGAACCCAGTAGGTTATTAAAAAAAAAAGTATACATATATTTTTTTATAATATATGAACCCAGTAGGTTATAAGTAATAATAAAAAGAGATAACAATTCCTTATTTAATATCTGTTGAAGTTTTATCTCCCCTAACTTACTTTCTGAGAGATATAAGCAAAACAGAAAAACAAATAAAAAATAAGGCAAAATCAAAACAACAGTAGCAATTAAAAATAATCCTCCATCAGGTTCAAGAAAAAATGAACTCCAGAAGAAAAGAGTAGCATGAGTTGGAGACGAAGTAGGCATAGATGAAGAAGGAATTGGAAAGCAAATTTCTGGAAATCGTGCCGTATGTACAGCGGTTGAAATAACCTGCCTTTAGGCATATGCCTAACACGTATGGGCATTATCTGGATAGCACTAGTGAGAAGAATTAGAGCCAATGGATGAACTACAAAGAGCCAGATACCAGCCCAAAATAAGAAAGAAAATTTCCACTACATTTAGCCAACAATGGTAATGACCACTGTTACTGGGAGTTCTCAAGCAGAGCCAGTGATAAGTAAGACCAAAGAGCTCCCTGCTATCATTCTGAATCGTCATCCCCAGGCTTTGACATTGAAGTTATGACAGGTAGTTTGTACTGGAGGAAGTGTATTCACCTAGAAGCACCTTGAAGAATGAAATATAATTCTATTTTTTTAGGGAACAGGATATAAGGAAGGGTCTAGACTTCAGATGACTTCAGAATGATGGAATTTAGTGGACATTTGTCTTGAATTATTTATTTATCTTCTTTTTTTCTATGAAGGTCAGCTTGATTTTCCTAGGAAAATTGACACTCCTCTACTTTTAATCTACTCAGGAAAGGTTAACATCCTCAAGTTTGAATCTTGGGACACGGGTCTGCTCAATAAAACCATTGCAACAGTGATTGAGCGTTGTTATTCAAAATCTGCCAGTTTGGACCAGATAAGCCTAAGTAGAAGATGTGTCTAGAGTTTTTGAGAGAGCATGATGAAAGTCATGGAATTCATCATGTCATCATGATGGAAGAACCTATGTAAAAATAAAGTCAACCCAGAGAGAAGTGGAGCTGAGATGGAGGGCAGAATGAAAAGGAATATAAATTCATGTGAGCTCTTGAAACCAGTCATACCTGTAACTAACTCTACTCCTAATCTTAAGTCCATTTGAGTTGTTTTTCTGTCACTTGCAGCCCAAGTGTTCTGATTAATACATGAGTTTTAAGTAAGAACCACGATGTGAAGTCCTTGGACACTCAACAGTCCCCAAAGACCTGGAGAAGGACAATGGCAAACTTGACCTCCTCATAATTCTTTTTTTCTAGGAGCCAGTACTGAATATCACACACTGTTGATTTTAGTCACATTCTCTCTTCATAGCATTGATAGAATCTTAATTATTTTTTTTCTTGATTTCTGCTAAGTAATTTCATTTCCTCAAAGCCTTTCCACACAAATCACATCTGATTTCAGTCATTCTAGACTTTGGGCTACCTCATTTCTTACATACTTTAATACGTGGATGTAATTTAGTGCATTGGAAAAATTGATGATTGAAAATATTCGCCTGTCATTGTCTTATTGTATTCTATACTTATTTCTTTATTCCTATACTGAGTTATCATTATTTATCAAGTTTTGTATTATCTTTGTGTTTCATTTGAATGCTCCAGGAAGAGAGGGATTTAAACTGTGCATGCCTAGAATGATGTAGTTTTCATATACCCACTTCATTTCAACATTGATACATTACTTATAATTTTATTATTCTCTTTGAATTTTTTTATTTACAAAGAAATTAAAAAAAATACTATTAAGCATAATTTCTAGTATAAAATGAAGCCTCGGGTAGTTGCTATTCCATTTTGTTTCCTACCAAGTGTGCATTATAATGACTGAAGGCAGTGTGATAAGAAAGGTAAGAGAAACAAGAAAACTAGAATTCAGGGTGTTGAGTTCTTAAGGTAGGAAAATGTTAAAGAATTTTCAACTTCTCATTTTATATTGTTGGGGGGGGAACCCTAGGAACTCTCCCCTTTTGATATAGTAAAGAGAATCAGTACCTTTTTTTTTTCTGATTACAGTGCTTTTTAACTTTTTAAATAAGAAGGAACGTATAGAAAACAAGAGCATGTATTCTGTATGCTGTTGTTAAACCAAAACCAAACCCGCTGTTGCTGAGTTGATTCTGACTCATTGTTGTTGTTAAGTGCCATTAAGTCAATTTTAGCTGATAGCTGCCACATGTGACAAAGTAAAACTACCTCACAGGGTTTTCTAGGCTGTCATCTTTACAGGAACAGATAGGTCTTTCTTCCACAGAGCTGCCAGCCTTTCGGTAGCAGTCCAGCACTTAGCTGTTGCACCACCAGGGCTCCGTGTATTCTGTATACCAAAAACCAAACCAAACCTGTTGCTGTTGAGTCTATTCCAACTCATAGCAACACTATAGGACAGAGAGAGTAGAACTGTCCCATGGAGTTTCCAGGGCTGTAATCTTTACTGCAGCAGGTTGCCATATCTTTCTCCTGACAAGTGGCTGATGGGCTCGAACTGCTGGCTGTTCCATTAGCAGCCAAGTACTTTAACCATTATGACACCAGGGCTCCTGTATTCTGTATACTGGGGATAATAGACAAGATTGCTGGTAGCCTGAAGTCACTGCCACAGAGTTGCTCTTCCTCCAGTCTTATCTGACTACTCTGAGGGCAATAGGACAAAGTAGAGCTGCCCCATACAGTTTCCAAGGAGTGCCTGGTGGATTCGAACTGCCGACCCTCTGCTTAGCAGCCGTAGCACTTAGCCACTACGGCACCAGGGTTTCCCTATAAACAACAAGCAAACAAAAATTTTTCCCTGGTCATCTCACCCAGGGTCTTTTCTCTGCTCTCTAACAGCAATACTTTACAAAACCAAAGAGCCGAAGTAAAAGTCAAATTGTGTTTTAGAAAATATAATTATTTACACTTGCGTAACTTAAAGAGATCTAATTTAGAATTCAGGGGTTTAGTCCTGCTCTGCTTCAATACTCTGTTCTCTACCACTAGGCAGTCTAAACCAATGCTTCTGAATGACACATTCCTAGAGCTCGCAAAGATTCATTCCTAGAGCTTGTTAAAACACAGGTTCCTGGGCTCCACCCCCAGAGACTCCTATTCAGCAAGTCAGGAAGGCAGATCCTTGAAAAAAATCACTAGTCTAGACTTCAGTTTTTCTAATACTTATAATGCAGAGATCAAATGAGGCCTATCAATTATAAATCCAAAAGTTAAAATGTACCAAAGATTTCCACGTTTTAGGAGAAATATGTGTCACCTGCTATTATACCTTCTACCAAAATCTCAAAGACTTCAGCTTAGAAGTTTTTTTCTTTCATCAATAGAAGATTAATTGACCCTCAGAATCGCCGTGTGAGAAATGTAGAATGAATATTGGCACCATTGTCCAGATAGAGAAATACAGGCATTGGATGTTTGCATCATTCAGCTGGATAGCAGGAGCATTAAGACTAACCTCTTCTCTGAACTCATCGCCCTCTTTTCTTTTGTTTATACTTTTGTCTATAAGTGAGCAATCAGCCCTCCACAGGTTGTAATCATTCAAGATATTTAGGAGAGGGATTCTGTCTTCCTTGCATCACACATTTCCCTTGAACATGGCCTTGTAGCAGTGGCAGATAGTAGGTTAAAAAAAAAAGAATAAAGAAAGAAAGCACAAAAGAAATAGCATTTTCCGGAAAAAGACACTTGTCATCTTTGAAAGTATCAATGTGCTAACAAGATAGCTGGAGTCTGGGTTCTTCTTCAAGAACTCCCAACCCTTACACACTCTTGTGGTATAATATTTTGTCTTCAATAACTGAGATTAGACACCAGCTATGAACAGATTCAGCTAACATTGCAATTCTGTACCTTATGTCTGAACCTAATTACTGTCCCACACTACCAAATGTTTGCTCTTACCTCACCTTCAGTATCTCAGCTGCTGGAAAGTAAATCCCCAAACATTCCCTGATTAAGTTCTTGTTTCATGCTTGTAAGTTAATATTGAAATGCTAAGCCAGAAGGTGGAGGCATTGTTAGTGACAACTAAAATTAAAAGCAAAGTGAGAATTAATTTATTTCTATAGCTGTCAATGGGGACTTCTCTGAGGGACTGCCGGTTTATAACTCCAGTTCCTGTGTTGTGCTAACAGGGATTCTATCAGGCTGCTCATCTCTAATAAATACCAGCCATTTAGCATAAAATGGGATTTCAAGCCATCCAGCAGTTTGGGCCTCATGATGACTTAATTCCTTTTTTTTTTTTTTTCAGATGTATTTTTATAGATGCTTTCATTATATTTTTATAAATATTAAAACAACCTGTTTTCTTTAGCTGTTGCATCTTTTACCTCACTCTTTTAATCCTGAGTTTAGCAAATAAGTTTTGAAATAATCCATGAAGGTTAGACAAGACCAAGTGAATAACAATACTTGTTTTGTAGCGTGGTTCCCTGCCTTACACTTTATAGACCAATAAAATAAAAAATGGGAACTGACATAGAGTTAGCAGTTTTTTATTTAATACAAAGAGCATTGAAAATATAATACTTCCTGTTATATTCATTTACCAGCAGTATGGACTTTTGAAAAATAAGAAACTAGAAAAAAATACATCAAATTTTTAAAAAAATTGCTTAATGAAAAAACAAGTGTTCTTTGTTAAAGATATACCCCTGAAAGTTTTGTTGACCACAAAGAAATGTCAAGAACCAGTAATAAAGGGAGAGAGGGTCAATCATCTGCCCAAATGTGGGGCAGGGACATGGTGCGCATGCTGAAGGGGTAATTTTGTAACCAGGAAGGTAGTATTTCAGAATACTCAAAAACAGAGATCTGCTCAGTGACTAAGTCTAGAAATCACAACGTTGCACTTGACATTGTGCTGACTAGTGTGCATGGGTCTGGCTAATAGCTCTATGGTTTCCTCATCAAAACTCAAGAGGCTGTAAGTATTTTATCCCTATGAGCCTTCTGGGGATTTCATGTCCCATTTGATATCATAATGGCTATCAGTGGGAAAACAAGATTTGTTTTTAAGGAATTTAGGTTGCTGTGAAAGTTTGCTGACTAATTTATTTTGTCATGTGAGATATACCGGAAGAAAAAATGTTACGCTTTCAGATTGTGTATGGACTTTGCATATCACTTTACTTAATCTGGTTGAACCCTATGTGGCACAATGCAGGACAGTTTGGTGGGCCTCAGCCTGGGCAAGGCCAGAGTAACTGGACTTCCTGGCCAGTTGCCCCCAGGCTGTATATCATTGACCTTAAACAGTCATGTCAAGGTGGAACTGATAGTAAAACCCTGCAGTTGATGAGTAATGTCCAGGTCCAGTATTTTCTGCTTTATAACGATGCTCCAGACTCAGCCATGAAGGTGCTGGGCAATTACTCCAGTGGCTAGCTGCTGAGCTCATCATGTGTATTTTGAACAAATAAAATAAAGGAACCTGGGATCTCTAGGTATTATTCTTACAACTTTACATGTATCTGTAATTATCTCAAAATTAAAAGTTAAATTTTAAAAAATAAATAATAGGTATAAGACTCAACTTTCTTATTAAATTTTATATAAGATTTTATTTGGAAGTTTTATAAAATTCAATATTTAGCATTTCTCCTAATATTTTAAAATTGTTTTTATTATAGGTATATAACCTAAAGTGAAATGTAATTATTTCCACTAAGCCTCACATAGATGCTCCCCAGGTCCCTTCCAGTTTACCCCAGCATGTGTTCAGAGGATCCAAGATGTCCAGTATAAAAGGGTAAATATCAAAAACTTCCAGTTAATAAACTTACAGAGTTTTAAAAATATTGTTTTGCAGTCTCCAGTAAAATAATTATTTTTGTAATATGCATACCAAAACATTCATTTATGTTTTCATGGGGAATTTTGCAATGGATGTGTCAGTCTGGTAACACCTGACCTATTGAGAAAACTTCTCTAAAATCAGACTATCAAAAATAGTTACAAATGGGCAATTGGATCTTAAGTGAAGTCTGATGTGATGAAACAGGGAACACATAGTAACAGCCATGTGGCATTCTTACCCTACAAACCTACCCTCTTAAAATATTAGTCTGGATCTATTCAAACCTCTAACTCTCTCCACTAGTTTGCAGGAAACCTAGAGGATGGAGGAAGAGGCTATGCAACAATATAATGAAACGATCAAATCAAGTCAAGAGTGAGAGAAATTCAACAAGAAAAATGGTCCTATTTCTTCAACAACAGCAATAAAATGGAATTTTGAAAGCGGGAGGGGCAATTTTTAAATAAAGATTAAATGAAATTTAAGAGATATAGTAACTAAATGAAAAGTATAAATCTTGCTTGGATTCTTATTTAAACACATCGTCTAAAAACGTTTAGAGAAATTTAAACATGGACTGGGTGATGATGACATTAAATAATAGTTTAATCATTTAGATGTTTAACAGCATTGTGGTTATGTTTAAGTGGTCCTTATTTGTTAGAAATACGTGTTGAACTAGTTATGGGTAAAACAATATCAAGAATTTGCTTTAAAATAGTCTAGCTAAATAAGCCAGCAACAACAACTCTGGGAGGATATCGATATATAGAATAATATCAGTGGTTAAGAGCTTGGCTGTTAACCAAAAGTTTGACAGTTCGAATCCACCACCTGCTACTTGGAAACCATAAGGGGCAGTTGTACTCTGTCCTATAGGGTTGCTATGAGTTGGAATCGAGTCAACGGCAACATGTTTTTTTTTTTTTTTGATTGGCCAATAGTTAATAATTGTTGAATCTAGAGGACGGATACATAAAAGATTGCACTATCCTTTATGGTTGTGTCTATGTTTTCCAATAAAAATAAAAATACATAGATAAATACAGATATCAGAAATGACTGTCAGATTTTCACAGAGTATTTTAAAATACTTGAAGAAATACATACCTGGATTATTCAGAGCCTGCTTCAGATTTTGTCAATCACACAAACTGAATGTCCTTTTATTGGTTCTAATAGTCTTCTATAAGAGCATTGCTCAACTGGTGGCTAAGACTTTAACATGCCCTTAGTTTTCATACTTTATCAGCTTTTACACACTCTATTGTATGTGTATCTTCAGAAGTATCTGACTTCAATTAATTTCTGAATTTTAGTGGTAATACAGTCAAAGGTGATTTAATCATATTGCTATGAAGGTTCTCATGATCAAAAAATGATAACTAAGCATGAGTGGAAAGACATTATCTCTTGGGCATCCCCCCTACCTCTCCTGCTTTCTTTTTCTTTCTTTTTCCTTTTACTTAGGGGGTCCCCTCATACTAATTTAGGGATGGATATATGTTTAATAATGGGTAATATACATTTAAAAATAGTTCCCCAGGGCAAACACTTGATCCAGAAAAAAAATTTTTTTTTCGTTAAGCATACTACATTATCCTGCTGAGTTGTCATATAGTCAAGAAAACTTATTCTTGTTTAAACTTATGAAGTTAGGGGGAAAACATGCCAATTAAGTGTGAAACATAAATTGTTCTGTAAACAAACAAGAATAGTAACATTAAAAGAACAGGGTCATCAAGGGAAATTAAAATCCAGGACACAGCTGTGCAAAGCCTTAGACAGTAAAGAGTAGCAACATTCATGTAAAGAAGGAAAGCGATTACATGCAAAGAGAATGTACAATAAAAAAGAAAAAAAATAAATAAAGGACTAAATCTGTTTTAATTTAGAGAAGGCTATTGCAAGATATTTTAATTACTGATTAAAAATACCGTGAACAGTTCTCACTAATCTTAATGGTAATAAAATTGAATTTTTGTTGAATTGTTTTTTATAGGTATAACAACAACAGCAAAAAAAACTGGTTGCCTTCAAGTCAATTCCAACTCGTAGTGACCCTATAGGACAGAGTAGAACTGTCCCATATGGTTTCCAAGGAGTGGCTGGTAGATTCAAACTGCCCTGCCGACCCTTTGATTAGCAGCCAAGCGCTTAACCACTGCTCAACTAGGACTCGTTTATAACTATAAAAAGATAAGAATACATAAAAGGAATATACATCTACTTAACATGGTCAAAGAAGAGAATACTAATTCTTTCATTCATTAATTCAGTAATCTTTTGTTATTCTCCTAATATGTGATGGACACTGACCGTTGTCCTTGTGTTGACTCAGACTCATAGTGACCTGTCAGGCAGAGTGGAACTGCGCTACAGGGTTTCCAGGGCTGTAATCTTTGTGGAAGCAACCTGCCACATCTTTCTCCTGTGGAAGGGCTTTTGAGTTCCAACTGGGAACCTTTTGGTTAGTAGCAGAGTGCTTAACCACTGTGCCACCAGGGGTCCTTGTGGTGGGCACTAGTGGCTTAAAGTTAAGAAGGCACAGTCTTCCACTTCAAAGTGTTTAAAATCCTGTAGAGAATACTGGATAGTAAATATAAATAATGATTACAATGAAACATACTGATTGAAGTATAGCTAGAACACAAGGAGAGCACACAGAGACTTCTAAATCACACCAAGGACATAAAGAAATTAAGTTTTGAAGGGCTGTAAATTAAGTAACGGGGGGGCGGGGCGGGAAGATAACTCTGGTTATGCTAATGGTGAGTGGGGGGAGGTTCTTGGCTTTCTGAGTAAGGGACTTGATACTCACCAGGGGGACCAGAACTAATAGTGTGGAATAGGAGAAGCCCATGTGAGGCATAGTGATCTACAATGACATGGGACATTCTAAGGTTGCAAGTGGTTCATTGGAGTTGGGTCATAGGATATATGCTGATGGCTGGCAGAAGGTGCTTCTTTGGTAAATTAAGAATTTATGCCATAAACTGTGAAAATAAATTGAAGGAGACTAAGTTGGGAGAGGTGCCATGATCTTATCGGTATTTCAGAAAGATCTCTTTGTCATTGAGTTGAATGGTGGGTGAGCTTTAGGGTTCTAAACAGGTAGTAAGGATGCTATCTTGGTAATGTTCTTTTCCATCTAATATCTGTGGTTAATAAACTGTTATCATTTATAAAATTGTACTAGTCATTTTCATATTTGTTCTCATATCTATTTCCTGAATTTCTCCTGCTCTGTTCTGTAGACAAAGAGGCTGATCCCTGCAAAATACATTTCCCAGGCTCCTTTGCATACTGGACTTCTAAATACATTTGACCAATGGGAGTAACTGGTGGGAGATTGGAAGACAGAAGGATGGGAGAAGCCAGGGTATTTCTCTCTCTCTCATTCAAAGGCTCCAGTGTATCAGCTCCTGAAAGCTAATCCTGGCTGTGGCTGCCCCTACATTCAGGTGGTCCTTCATCCATGGTTCCAGCTCCTGAGATCGGGTAACCTTATCTCCTCCCTTTTTCTCTTCAACCTGAGTGATTGAGGGTAGGGGTACACTTGCTAATTTGGGGGTAACTTCATCTTCCTCTGTTTTCTCTTTCAACTCCCCATCACCTCCATAATTAATTCTTCATTTTCATTTTTCTTTTACTGCCGGTTGCTGGTTGCTAGCGTGGATTCTAGATTTCTGACTGAAACAGATACCAATGGTCGATGAATTAGAAAAAATAAACAAACAAGCAAATATATATTTACCACTAAAAATTAGCTCTACATAATATTTGGTATCTCGGAAGGCATGCTAAATTTCAATATATTTACACTGGATAAATAAATATCTATCAAGTGCTAAAGCTTTTGACTCAGGTGAAGCCTAGGAGTCTAAACATTCAAATATATTGTAGTTTAGAAGCCAGCATGCTTTATTTAAAAATAGCAATAATAATAAGTCCCCAAGAATATTATAGTTAAGGAAGGTGGTAAGACACCTCCCCAAATAGCCATAATACAAGATAGATTTGGCAAGTATCAAAATAAAGGTACAGAATGCTCTTAGGGCTCAGGTAGGGAAAGAGAACTACCAGCTGATCAGAAAAAACAAAGAGGTTTCCTGCACTGCCTTGTTCGAATTCACTCAAACCATAATCTAGTGTACTCTGGGGGCTACATTTGCAAACATCTGAGGATTATGTCCCCATTGCGCCACTGTCTGCCATAAGATTTATACTCTCCTGGTATTTCTCTCTGTCAGCTATGAGACTTATTCTTCCTGCTTTGGCCCTTATCTGATAGAAAAAGAGCTTATTAGTGCAGCTGTGGAGCTGGGGCGCCCAGGTGATAAGAGAGGCAGCCGGTGAACTTGTTCACCAGGGGGACCAGAACTGATGGTGTGGAATAAGGGAAACAGTTCTTTCTAAATTCTATAATTAATAAAAAAATCAGACTTTTGTTGAACGGTTATGTAACTGTTTTTTAGCTTTGCTTTTGATTATGCCCACTTATACGAGTAAGAAAAATACCACGGCAATCAGGTATAACAGAGGAAGAGAATGTTCATTTCTACTATGTGGATGGAGAGAAAATCAACCATTTAACTAAAACAGTAATATCAGCAACAACGAACATATCCTTTATAATAACACAAACTCTCTTCTTTTTAACATTAGAAGACTCATAGTGACTAGCCCATTCAGTAAATATTGGTGCTCAGTAAATATTGTTTTTAACAAATGAATGGCTACATAAATGACAAAACACATTTTTTTTTCCCCACAGTATTTGGGTGGAAATATAAGCATATTGCTGGAAATATAAGCATTCTTTTACTTATCCTCAATCTAAGTGTTTTCCAACATGTACACCCAAACCAAAATTATTATTATTTTAAATGAATAACTGTTTTCTTCTTGGATTTAAGTGTTGAGTCAACTTTTACAGACATCCCAAAGCTGTCCAAAAATTGTTTGCTCTTGAAATGCTAAAATCCTGAAGTGTGAACTACAAGACACAATGCAATCATAATCTTGACATCTTCGTTACCTTGCCAAGGTATGAAATTAAGCTTTCTTTTATATTAAAGATGAAAATATTGGATTTACAGTATGGAAGGGTAAACTTGCATTTCCTTAGTAATAAAAAAAATGCACTGTATTATTGGCAAAATGGCTATCTCCTTCCAAAAAAAAGGAAGTACAATAGACAGTATATTCCAATGGGCAGATGTTAACTTAAAGTGTGCATTGTTTGGAAAAGGAGTTAATTAACAACTTATTAATTGGATAAAAAATCTGAAACTGTTGTACTTCTAGCAAATACATAATTTTCTTCAAGTATTCTTAAAGCGTTTTTGTTGTACCTATTAAAGATTCTTGTCTCTAAGTTAATTTCATTATGCTAATAAGCTATCATCGTTACAGAACCTAAGCTTTGATCCATGTTAATTGTCGTGATCTTCAAAGACAAAGTCACCACTTACTTTAAATGAATTTTACATCTTTTTAAAGAATCACACGGAAATTAGGGGAAGTAATTAATTTTTTATTATGTGTCTCAATATTTTTAAGGGAGTAAGTCAATGGTATTGGCTAGAATTCATTTTAACATTTAACTAGGGAAAACAGCATGAGGCAAAAAAAAAAAGTTCGGATGCAAAAAGATTAAAGAAAATTTGAAACTGGGACCTAATTTGTCTTGATAAACTTTGGTGTTTAATATGCTTCTTTTGTTCTCAGTGTGAAACTGCTGGATTTTGATTTGTAAAAACTTTTTGAAGAATTAATTCTTTCTAATTTTTATTCTTTTCTTTGCCTTTCTTTTACAGTAAGACAGACAAGTTGACCTTCAAACCATAACACTTTTAAATATCTATGAACTTACAAGGTTAAATCTATTAGTGGTCTGATATTAGCTATTGTATGCTAACAGAGTCCATTTCTTTCTGAACTAGATAAGACCTGACTGTTCCTATATAAGGGCTAGTTATTTGAATTTTAAGAGGCATAAATAAATAACATCATTAAATTATTTGTGTTTCACTTTGTAATCTGAAAAGATTAAGTGAGGAAATATTAACTCTTTCATTTTATGAAAGTTTTTTTTGTATGAAGATAAAATATGCTTTAAGAACATGTCTTTAATAGATAATTTCTGGTAACATCTTTATGATAAACAGAGTGATGAGTAGGTGAGAGACATTGTTTAAAACCCCTGTCAAACTAGATAGAACAGTGGATTGAAAAGGAGAAAAGCAATAAGCATCCCATGGTATATTTTTCTTGAAAAATTCTGGGAGACAGAAGTAACTGCCAAAATTGTGATTTTGTAACCATTTATACTGTCTCAAGCCACCTGGCTTTCATTTTGGAAAGATAAAGGGTATGAGGGGATATTACGGTTAAACATGCTTAAAAAAAAAAAAAAAAAGAATTCAGTAACTGAGGTAAATAAGTGCTTCACAGAATATGAAAATGTAGCAAACATGTTTTTAGAGAAAATCTGGTGGCTCTCATACAATTGTTTGTAAATGGGCACATCTCCCATGATATAACGAACTAGCTAATAACCTTGCTATTTCTGAGGCTCAGTAGAGAAATGATGAACTACTCATAATGATTTTTTGATATGTAAACCAGTAGTTCTCAAGTCTTTGTATGTACGAAAATCACCTGTGATGGTAAAAATGTGGATTCCAGCATGGTACCCAAGGTCTATATTTTTAAGGAGTATCACCAGGTAATAATAGTTCATGCAGATAATTTCATGGACCACACGCCATGAACATGGAGACAATAACAAACTCAAATGTTTTTTTCTATCTTTATATTTTATATTTTTCCAGTTCAGATAATTCTTTGCTAGCTGAGGTGCCACTAATTTATTAATAAAAAAGCTATAGAAATGAATACGTTGATTTAATAATTTTCATATTAGTAAGATTGTATGTGTTATATTAGTATGACTAAAAACAATGCAGCCTAATTAACTACATTAATTGAAGTGTACTGAAACATACTTCTTCAAATTAGCATTGTCCTCTGCAAAATTGTGAACCTATACACACTTTATGGTAAGGTTGCCATTTTATGTTGTTTTCCTTGCATATGGTAGGCACTTAGTGAATGTGTGTTAAATGAAGAAATTAGATTGTAATTTCTGTACATTCTCTCCCGCTATATGGCCCAATCTAAGTTTAATCATTTTATTCCACAGACATAGCTATTTAAAAAAAAAAAAAGTATGAATTTTTGCTTTTCTTTTAGGTCCTATAATGAAATGTGAACATGTATTCAATGTGTCTTCTTACAAATGTTAGTGACAAACCACACAATTTCATGTGTACAAAGGTATAATTCCTTCCAGACCAGACCTAGGGCATCTATATTACATTTTGAGATGGAATTCCTGGCAAATGGAATATAAACTGAAAAGAATTAGAAGGGGGAAAAAAATCTACATTTCAAACAAACAAACACGGTGAACTCCTAAATTCCCACTAAACACTTCTTTTACCCTTTAACATTTCCCCCAAACACATTAAATCATACTTCAAATGCATCATAGAAATAATAATCATGTCTATAAAGTATTTTTTATGTTAAAGATACTGACTTTGGGCTACCCAGAAGGATTTTGGGACATGGTGAAAGTGGTAAAGTTCGCAGTTTTGAAGAGGACAATGCTAATTTGAAGATGTAAACTTCAGTACACTTTAATTAATGTCATTTATTAGCTGCATTGTTTTTAGTCATATTAATTGTCTTAGTCATCTAGTGCTGCTATAACAGAAATAGCACAAGTGGATGGCTTTAACAAAACGAAATTTATTTTCCCACAGTCTAAAAGTCCAAATTCAAGGTGTCAGCTCCAGAGGAAGGCTTCCTTTCTCTGTTGGCTCTGGAGGAAGGTCCTTTTCATAAATCTTCCCTTGGACTAGGAGCTTCTCTCAGCAGGAACCCTGGGTCCAAAGGATGCACTCTGCTTCTGGCACTTCTTTCTTGGTGGTATGAGGGCCCGAACTCTCTTGTAAGATAAAAGGTGGTACAGGCCACACCCCGGGGAAACTCCTTTTACATTGGACCAGGAATGCGACCTGAGCAAGGGTGTTACAATTCCACCATAATCCTCCTTAACATAAAATTACAATCACAAAATGGAGGACCACCATGGCCTAACCAAGTTGGCACATATTTCTGGGATACTTAATTCAATCCATGACACTAATATAACACATACAATCTTACTAATACTAAAATTACTAAATCAACATATTCAGTTCTACGGCTGTGTTATTAATAAATTAGTGACACCTCAGCTACTGAAGAATTATCTGAACCGAAAAATATGAAAATAGGAAAACAAAACATTTGAGTTTGTTATTAATTGTCTCCATGTTCATGGTGTGTGGTCCATGAATATCTGCGTGACTACCACTTGGTGATACTCTCTCAGGGGACTGTGTTAGGCTGGGGTTTGAAGAAGAAAGGGGAGCATCATTCATTCCCACCTCTTATCAATTTCTTTCTAACTTCTCAAAGAGGTCTGATGAGGATAAACTCGCCTTTTCTTTTTCCCCCTTTGTGGCTATAATGAGAGAATGAGGTGTGGACTGTATTTCTTAACAGATCTTAGCATTGAAATTCACAGGTTCACATACCTCTCTGTCGCAATCAAAGCTACCTGGACACTAATCCAAGCAGTAATTGCTAAATCTGATGGTTTGGAGCCAAATGTGCTTTACACAAATGGGCAAGTCAAGTGAGAAATAGCTGAAGATTCAAATCTTCTGTGTATAGTGTTAATAAATAAAACAATTACATCAATCTTCCATACGATAAAAATGATTAGGAAACTAAGTTTAGGAAAGGAGCTTAGGAAACTAGAACTGTTAACGAGTTGAATCAAAGACAGAATTTATTGCACAAAAGACCTTGTTTTAAGATGCTTTTTCTTTTTTCCTTTTCTTTTTTTAACATCAGACCAATACTGCAATGGCTTCAAAGAGATTTGTGATCGAAGGTGTCACAAATTCTAAAATTAGGGACCCTATCTCAGACTTTGTCAAATGCTATAAGCATTGAAGAGCAATAACTCCTAATAGCATCGGATTTATTTCTAAATATCCCTTGGTTTTCCATGCTGAGGAATATAATATTTGCTAGAGCAAAGAGTCATTTCCCAGGGTTTGCTTAACCTAGGAGATATTATTTATTGTCCTTTCAACAAAGGTTGCAAACTGGTACCTTAGCCATATTTTGTTGGCTTACACAATATTTTAAACATTTACAAATTAGTCTCTAACATTTAAAAATCATGCAATTTTATATAAGTATCTGGATTTCTAGATTTATGTGCAAAATTCCACCATCTGGCATTGGGCATTGACTTCTACATAGCAAAGGTGGACTGGAGCTGGGTAGAAATTATCTTCCTTTAGAGAGTGCACATACTGTCTTGCTTACCTTAGCACCTGTCTAGCCTCCTTCACTCATCAAATAATTTTCCCAACCTTTAAAGATACAATGGCTTGCCATATTTGATAAACACATGATCTGTTAGAAATAACAGTCATCTTGTATCCACCATTGAAGAGTCATGAATGTGAAAATCACTGGGATGTTTTGAAATTTAAAAATACATTAAGGATAACATGGTAAGGGATGAAAAGTGGAAAATAGGGAAGATCCCACTGTTGTCTTAAGAAATACAAGTGAGATGGATTTGCTTTCCAAATTACCTCTCTCAGCACTTCAGAAAACCTTTGGTGAGTCTGTATTTAAAAAATCCAAGATCAAGAAAATGTGAGGGTTTGCGGGAAATAGCCTTACCTTTCATATACACACAATAACATTCTAAGTGAAAAGTGTTCAAATACCTCTGACTGAAGATTGTTATAAGATGTTTGGGGTTAACTGTGTTAGATGCTTTCCTCTTCTAAAGACCTTTGCTTTTAACTAAATGCTTGCTTATCTTTCTAATTTAACATAGTCCCACATTCTTCTTTGTAGTAATTTTGGGCTATCTGATAACATATAATGGAAAACATGTTTATGTCTTCCACCAGTTCTTGTTGCATATTTCAAATGCTTAGAACAACAATTTTCAGAAGCTTTCATTAAGGTTAATTTAAAAACTACATTAAATACAAACAGATTTTCTCACAAACAAAATGCAATGTGTACTTAACAGACTTCTGTATGTTATATTTGATAAACTACCTCATATAAATGCAAATTTTGATTTTCTGCCAGAACCAGGTGGTATGGAAAATATTTCTATTAAACAAATAATGCTGGAAGAACAAACTTCAAGCACCGGTATGTAGCATAGGGAAAGAGGATGTTTTTGTTCAAGTTTGATGCATATTTTCAGGTTGACCTTTTCTTATACAAAATAAAAGAAACACAGTGAAGAATAAGATGTGGTGAGTAGTTATCTTTGGTGTGAAAGAGCATTCAGGAAAATATACTTGGGGAGGAATTTTACATATTCAGAGATACAGGCTAACATTTCTTTTTGTTTTGCATGGTTATTTGCTAGCATCATCTCATCTCTTCTGGTAGTTATCTGGATAGCTTTCATCTCAATCACTAAGTAAAATTGAACAAGGAGAGCTAAATAAAAGCAGGATGATCACTTTGACTCACATGGAAAGGCTTTTTTTTTTTCTTTTTAACTTTCCATGCTTAAACCCTAAGCTAGACAAAATACGATCTGGACATAAAAGTGAACAGAAGACCCCTCTTCCTTGCCCCCACCAGGAAAAACCTTGATAATCCCAGCCTAACCATGACAGAAACATTAGACAAACCTAACTGAAGGAAATTCTACAAAACACCTTACCAGTACTCCTCAAAATTGTCAAGGTCATCCAAAATAAAAGTCTCAGAAACTCACCAGAAGAGGCCATGAAGACAAGACAACTAAATATAATGCAGTATCCTAAATGAGATCCTGGACCAGACAGAGGACAAGGAGAAATTAGTGGACTACAAATAAAATGGGAAGTTTAGTTAATACGTACCCTTGATGGTTCATGTGTTCTGACAAAAGTACCACAGTAAGATGTTAATAATAGTAACAACTGAGTGCAGGGTACATGGAAACTCTCTGTACTATCTTTGCAACTTTGTTGTAAATCTAAAAGTCTTCCAAAAAATAAAGTTTATAAAAATTAATAATATATAGAATTAAAAGGTATATGGAGAAGATATTATTTACCCTGAAGGTACATGTTGATCTTTACTGGGATGCTTCATGTCCATTCTTAAATAGCTAAGCCTTTAGAATTGGTATATCAGGCACAGTGGAGAATGTATACACACTGTATACATATTCTTGCTTAGCCACACCCATGAAACATGCACAGCATCTGTCTGAAGCTTAGGTGTGCTATTTCAAAGGCAGTTGTTGTCCCCATGAAGCAAAATAGGAAAATCCATGACCTTGACCCAAATGGTACCGGATTCTAAAAATTAGGCTTAACGCACTTGCTCCTTGGTCATAGGCTATATTTGTGACATTTTATTATGAAATTGGTCATGAAGATTCAGGACCAGGAGTCATATTTAAGAATGTTGTATATCATTTAAAAGTGCTATTATAATAAAATATTAATAATATGCAAAACTAGGAATAACATGACAATATAGATAATTTTTAGATTTGACAAATTAGGTTAAATATCTAAAAGTAAAACAGTGAATCTAAAAAGTTGTCTAAAGAAAAATTATCTATATTCACATTTGATGATGAAGAAGAAAGTGATGATGAAAATGATAAGACCATGATGATGACAATAGTTTTTTTTTTTTAATTGGAGCCCTTGTAAGCACTGAGCTTAGCACTTTGTATACTCTTTCTGTGAGTTTGATGTTATTGTTCCTATTTTATAGATAAGACAATAAGATTCAGAGAGAATAAATAACTTGCCCAAGTAGTACTAATAGTACTGTAGTAAGCACTACAGTAATTTTCCTCCCATCAATTGCTCTTGACAACACACACCACCATCCTTGTTAAACTCCCTCTCCTATTAAGCCATCTTTTTGCCATTGTGTCCTGAATCTTCCTTTAGACTGATGACCCATGTATGGGCTCCGGCATCATATGTGGTAAAGCTGAGATTCTAACCCAAGCCCATCTAACGCCAATATCTATGTTCTAAAATCAGTGAATGAATGCCTTTGATCTTAATTAATTCTAGGATGGTTTGTGAGCCTGATTTGCCTTTGGAGTAAAAAGAAATTAACAAATTTTATTCCTGAAAATGTTGAAGGACTTTCTGACCAAAATGTATTACAAAAAGAAGAATATAGAATTAAGTTTTGTCTTTGGTGAAACATCTATGAACTTCAGAATATAAATGTTAATGGATATTGACTTCATAATATAAACTTTTGTAGGAATGTAAAAACAAATCCAGGACAGAGGAGAAAGGGTGAGGATGGCACATTGAGGCACTTTGCAGGGTCCTCCTGAAAAGTTATCAGAGAGGGAGTAGTAGGTTTTGTTGATGTCATTGTTCTTATTGGCATTGGCTGTTTGTTTAATATAAGGCCTTAGGCTTTATTCCCTCCAGAAATAATTAATGTTTTGGCAAGAAACTTAGCAAGTTCCTCATGCTGGAGAAGCTAGACATGGCTAGCTGAGACTTCTGGAAATCTCTTTAGACCTCTGATCTAATGTGTTATTTCTGCTAATCTGAGACTAAAATTACTGACTATTACATAAAATAACTTAATAACTGTCTTTCTAATGACAGCATCTGACTAAACATATAACTCTCAAAAGTCAACTGGTTTTAAAACAAAAAATGCTCATTAACATCATAACATACTTAAGTCTATTTCCTTTTAGAATCAAAATGGAGCCAAGGTTTTTAAAGTTCATGAACTTTCAGAAGAAGATCTTTTCTCTCCTGTGGCCCCATTGAAATGGGAACAGCAGGCACTATATGCTTCTCAAGAAATTCATGTCTTCAGAGGGCTAATTGTGTTAGGGTATATATATATATATATATAAAATCAACACAGCCAATATTCTAATTCAAGGAAAACTAAATTTCAAAATTTTAGGTGTTTTTATTAATTCTTCATTATATATATATATATATATATATATATATATATATATGTATTTCTAAATCCTTGAGAGAATTTGATGGTTAGAAATGGGTTTGATTACATAAAGTATGATTTCAGTGGTGGGTTAATAAAATCATGTGTACTTTAGCATATTTAATGTGAGGAAGCCTGACAAATGACATTGACTTTTTTTAAGAAAACCAATATTTGCCTTGTTAAGTTGAGTAAACTCATTTCTCTAAATCTTGTTTAGTATCAAAAGAATGAAATTCAAAGAATATGCAAGGCCAGAGGCTCCCAAAATTGAATATGAAATGAAATGCTATCAAAAACTTATTAAGCTGGTCTAGATTAGTTATTATTTGAAGCAGATAGTCAAAAGTATTCAGCTTTTAAGATAAAGTTCTCATATATTTAAATGTAAGTGACTTCACATTTAATGCTATTATTATTTCTTTACATAAATTTTTTTTCAGGGAAAATTTCAGATTTTGAGCCAAGTACAGAATTATATGGTTGGAGGTTACATAATACAGACCCACAGAGTGTTTTACATTATGTCTACGAGACAGAGCATTAGATTTCACAGAGAAAGCCATAGAGATGCCACATTGTTGAAATTTCTGATCTGGTTGCAATGCTTAGATTTGAATGACAAACCGAAGGGACAAATTCACGGACCAATTACATTTGCCTTTTGTGCCCTTGGTGCTCAAAACACTAGAATTTGCACTTTTAAGCAAGCAAAATAAATTCTCTCTTCCCTCCTTACAAAAGTTAAAAAATTACTAATGTTTCTTACCTAACTTTAAGTACTCTCCTTAGGAGCTTTGCAGGCCAAAGAAAACACAGGGCAGACAAGAGAAGGGCTCCCAGCTCAGCCATGTTTTTAGCTATCTGCCTAGCTCCAGTACTTTCCAAAACAGGTACATAAAGAATCCTACCAGAAGCAGCTATAAAATGTGTAGCATCACTTTAAGAAGTATTTATGTCATACTTTTCAACACTTTATAATTATTTCCAAGAAAAAAAAAAATTAGTATCACCAATCAGACCCTATTTCTCTTTAGTACTGAATACCGGCTTATATCTTTTTAACACTCACCTCTATGCATCATTGTCAGAATGAAGCATATATTGTCGGAAAGAAGTGTATATACACATATTATATGTATAATATATAATATATCCAAATTCTTAGTATTCCAAAACTTTTTCTTGATATTACAATTTTTTAATATCAGCCATCTATTCACAATCCCTAATAAAATCTACTAATTAAAAATTAGCAATATGAAAAGAACATAGCTTTTCTTGCAAATCAGAAACAAATAAAATGTTTTCGTTTTATTCAAACAATGATTTCATTTGTACAGATGCACACTTTCAAAGTCTTCCTTTCTGATTCTGCCCACTCACAAGTTGTAGGTACTACAGCAACTTTGCTGTCTTCAATTGCTCTTGACAGCACCTATTACCATCCTTATCGAACTTTCTTGTCTGTTCTCCCAGGTCTTCCTCCTCTTGGCATTGTTTCCAGACTCTCCCTATAGAATAAGAACTCATGTTCATCACCTCATATTCTGGATTTTAATTGTATACATCTCAAGATAGCTCTTCAGATTGTATCCTGTACTCCAGTCCACTTTTGCCTGGTTGAAGGAGTCTTCCACCATTGGGAAAACTTCATATCAAGTATGACCCATAAGTATTCCAGTGGTGAAATAACCAGTATTTATGGTGACCACATAACCTGGTTTGCCCAGACAGTCCTGTTTTACACCTGATATCCTCAGGTAATTATTACTAGCACCCACTAGTACTCTCAAAAATGCCCCATTTCATCACCATGTCAATAGCCCAGAGAGTCCGGCTTACTAAAACAAGCTGAGTAAGAATAAACTCATGATGCTTGATGAACAGAGTTACCATCTTAGACAGACACGCTTGTTGAATTACATGCAATGAATATCCCTGTACTCTTAATGAGAATAAATGCATAAAGATCAAGATTTAATGTAAATTCTATTCATGTTTTTGAATAAGGCCACAGAGAAGGTAAATAAATGGAGACTTTTCAGTCCAGAAGCTTTAGTGATCATGTAACAGTAATTAGTATTTATAAATTTAAACACTCCAAGTTGGTCTCAGTAACAAGATTCTGCTAAACAATAAAAATACCTAAGTTATGTTTATAGTGATAATATTATTCTGAGATACTGTCTTAGTTATCTAATGCTACTATAACAGAAATACCACAAGTAGGTGGCTTTAACAAACGGAAATTTATTTTCTCACAGTTTAGGTGGCTAGAAGTCAGAATTCTGGGCATAGGCTCTAGGGGAAGGCTTTCTCCCTCTGTTGGCTCTGGGGGAAGTCCTTATTCCTTGGCTCCCTGGCGGTCTTCATGTGCTGTAACATCCTTCTTGCCCCATCTCTTTTTGCTTCTCTCTGCCAAATGTATTCTTTATATATCTCAAATGTGATTGGCTTAAAACATCCTACACTGACATGGCCTCTTAACATAACAAAGAAAACCTATTCCCAAATGGGATTATAACCACAGGTATAAGGGTTAGGATTGACAACACATATTTTGGGGGCACATAATTCAATCCATAACAGATATCTCAAATAGCAACCTGAATTGAAAAAGGAAAATAGCAGGTATTAAAGCACTGCAGCATTTTTTTTTTTTTAATGTATCAGGCATTGAAATAGCCTGCATAATTATGCAACAGGACTCTAAATGCAGAAATCTCTTTAGATAAGTGAAAACTAAGGGGAGAAGAAAAGAAATAAGACAAATACTAATAGGATACAGTAGTCTTTCTCTCTACATGGAGAGTGGAGAAATTCAGCCATGACCACTGTGGAACCTCACCTACGTCATTTTAGAAGGTGGTATGGGAATTATCTAAAAGCAGGGATCAGGGCCCACTACAGAAGAGAGAAAAACATCTTAGATGGACCTGAAAAGGAACTCCTGGCCACTGCTAAGAAGTAACACATGATGGGAAACCTGAAGGCTGAACCGAGTCGCTACTGTGCCCCAGTTTAGCACATGTAATACTTAAGAACAGAAAGAGGATGGGATTGAGAAAGTTTTGCAGATTGAGGACACCCAGAAATTCCCAGCGTAAACATGCAGCATCTTCATTTGATGCTAATTCACCTTTTCTAGGTTATGTTTTCTGTATCACTGTGTGACAAGAATTATTTTACTATATGCAGGAGTTTGTAGATAAAAATCGACATAAACCCAATCCCTAAAATGTGAGGATTAATGAAATCCCCTTTCCCGCTTCTCAGCCATCTCTGACACCAGCCGCCTATGTGGCACTTTCTCTCTCTGACCCTAGCTATGCAGAGCTAGGTCAGGTCTCACAAGTTGAAAGGACACCACCCTTTAGACTGCCAAATAAGCAGACCCCAGCTGCAAGTTTGGGGACTCCACGTGACACCCCAAACTTCTGGCCTGCTTGCCTCAGACCTGGGAGTTCTCTCTACCCCTTTGGGATACCAGCTGTAAGCTCTGGGGGCCTCCCCTGGGCTCCCTCACATTCAGACCTGCTGGCTCCCATTCCTCCTTTGGGTTCGCTAATTTGCTGGAATGACTCACAGGATTCAGGGGGAATATACCATACTTACAGCAACAGATTTAATATAGCAGAAAAGGATACAAATGAAGAGACACATAGGTGGAGCTCTAGGAGAAATTCAGGCATGAGTATTCCATGTTTCAATGGACATGTGACCCTCCCACATGTATTGGTATCTTTCACCAACCAGAAAGCTCAAGAAACTTCCATGTGCCTTTTACTGGCTTCATTTCAGTCATGATTGGAACCTCACTGAATATACATGATTGATTAAATCACAGCCCCTCGCCTTTCTGAGGTTAATTGACCAGGTGGTCTTTGTGGGCTGGTCAGTTCCACTAATTTGCACAAATCCTCAAGTGTTATCTGGAGGTTTTAGGTAATGAAAGATCCAGGAAATTCCAAGGATTATCTCTCAGAAACCAAGGATGAAACGCTAACATGTTCTAGGTAAGGTAATTCATTACTGCACAAAGGGGAAAAAGAAATATGTTATGGAGTAATATACTATAAAACATATTACTTAAGGCTGTTCATGAACATTTCTGTGTTGGAGGAATGGATGTATTTCACAAACCCTATTTCATTCTATCCTCACAACAACTTTGAGAAATAGACATTATTATGTCCACATGACAGGTGAGGAAACTGAGTTTAGACAAGTTGAATAATGTACCTAAGCTTACATAATCAGTTAGTGGCAGAGCTGCTCTGACATCAAAGCCCTTTTATGTTAAAATATATTATTAAGATACTATACCCGTAACCTGTTGTCAAGTTGATTCTGACTCATAGTGACCCTATAGGACAGAGGGGGACTGCCCCATAGGGTTTCCAAAGAGGGGCTGGTGGATTCAAACTGCCAACCCTCTGGTTAGCAGCCAAGCTCTTAACCATTGGCCCACCAGGACTCCATTAAGATACTAGAGTATTGCTTTTCTAACTTAAATGTGTACAAGGGTCACCTGTTGCTTTTTGTTTGTTTGTTAATTTTGTTTTGTTTTTTAATGCATACTCTAAAGCAGGTGGTATTGGGTGGGCTTGAGATGTCATGATTCTACAAATGCCCAGGTTGGTGATAGCAACACTGTTGGTCTACAGATCGCACTTTGAGTAGTAAAGGTCATGGGTATGTGATTAAAACACAGAGTACCTTCGTTCTTGAGTTTTCCGGGTTATTGACGAACCTTTTGTTGCATGTTATTTACAGATTTACTTATTTGGAGCAATTTCTTTTCAGTTACATCGTTTAAGAAATTCCAGACCAGGATTATGAAATTGATCTCAATCATCATTTTGATTTTATCATCAAGAATAATATTTTGTTGGAATGGGTAAATACAGATGCAATTTTTGTGTGTTAATGATGTACTTTTGCAGTTAAAAAGGATCATAATGAGAGTTTGACTAATCTTAATGTTTCTCTCCAGTCTACAGTTTGCTTCTATCAGAGTCACTATCAGATCACCCACTAGTAATATTTTTGTTGCTCAACTGGTAACATCCGAAAATATCTTCTGTCTGTGGAAATTTTAAATTTTAATGAAACAGTTTCATGTTTCTTATAAATCAAAATAAAAACACAAGATAAATAAGTGTAAAACAAAATAAAAACAGAGACCCCCACATATGTTTTATAATTCAAACTGCTATCACCAATATGGTTTTAACAGGATTGTTTTCATGATAATAGAGATTGAATGTTGAAAGGATGTGTATTTCTTCCTCTGTGTACTTCATAGTTTTAATGTAATTTCACCAACATTATTTTTTTCTTTTTCGAGACCCTGATAATACCTGGTTCAGGAGGCTGGGCTGGTCTTAATCAACAACTATGACGAAAGTAGATAACTAGGCTGAGATAGGTAGACTGCTTCATTCAACTGCTTTAAAAAATATGTATCTGAGAATTTAAATACATAAAATAATATTAACTTCAATACTTTTATATGTATTACAATATAGCTTCTTTGAATATAATATTTTATATACTTCAAGTGTTTTATTCCCCAAATAGCTAATTGTACAAATTATTATCATAATCACTGGCATAAATCATTCATCTTTATCAACAATGCATGTTTTATCATAGCAAATGCTAAGAACGGCCCTACCCAATATATCAAACTAGCCATTGTATCTCTCTAATTGGTTCTTCCCTCATTTACAAAAGTTTTCTATAAAGGAGAATTTTAGCATTTGTGTTTATTAATTTATATCTTATCCAACATAAAAAGAGAACAGTGGCAATAACAACAACAAAATCCTCTAAAAGAAAGTGATCAATTTAATATAACATTATACACTTAAGAAATCTATAATTTTCTGGGTTTCTCGTTTTGTTTTGTTTTACTACTCTCACACAGGAGCATTCTTCTAACCCTCATTCCCAAAATATATACACACACACATGTATGCATGCACAGACACACACAAACACACACATGCGTGCACGCACGCACAGGTACATACAACTTTCCTCTGCATGCTGATGCTTATTTCACACAAAGCTACATATTTTTATAATTTTATTTATTTTTTTATTATTTGGGAGATGACTTTAAGGAACAATGTCTTATAAAGAATTCTTACAAATTTCAGGTCTAAGACATTGACTTTCCATGCCTCAGACCAGTAGAATTAGGCTATCTTCATGGCTAAATTGATCAGGGGATCAATTAAAATTTAGACTCTATTGTGGACTCTTAAGCTCAAAGGGCTTTAGTAGTAAAATGTCTCATGTATGTATTAAAAAAATGGCAGTTGCTCAAGAGCAAATAATAAGCATAGGCATGACATAATCAGTGTCAGAAGATTTTCTAACTAAAATGAGAAGGTGATGAGGGAGGGCTACAATGGACGAACACCTTGAACTTTAAGACACTCAGGAAGGACACTTTTGGGGAGATGGATGAATTCCTGGTCACCAAAGTTTTAGATTTCTCTTGGGGGTTCATTAATAAACCAAAGTATTGCCATTTTAGTATACATAGAAGTTTTCAGCAATGTGTATGCATTAGCCATTTACAAAGAAAATGTTAGCGACAGGGGTTTTATTTCTTATATTTTTTCTGCAGGCTTTAAAATTTGACATTTGTGGTGGGTCATGGATATGATAAGATTATATGCATATATTTCAGGCATATCAAAAAAACTCGGAAATAGATGCAATATGTATGAAATCATCTCTGGTGCTTTGCACTTTAACCAATTCATTCACCATTTAAAAACAATTAAAAAATTCATTAAGCTGGATTCTGCCCTTGGATACACACAACAAAACCCCCGTTGAAGTCAATGGAAATTGTGCGTGCATATCCAGGGGCAGAATTTGGCCCGCCGTATTTAATTCACTCTGATCATTCCTATTAATTCAATATTAATATTTCCCTTCATTTATTCAATTAGTTCTGTGGTATTCAAAATTCATTGTATGTAATACATTGGATCAGTCAATCATTACATTTCCAGTCCACTTTCTAACAATCAATATTTGAATCTAGTCAAGGCAAAATGCACTTAAAAACCAAATAGAAATAGAAGTCCCTCTGCAGAGATATCTCCTACCTTATTGCCTGGTTTCTTGGGCCCCATCTCTCCCTGTAGCTTTAGTCAGTATGAGAGACCTTAGCAAATTGTGGGGCAGAGTTGGTCCTTAAGTCAAATGTTACTTCGTGGGGCACCAAGAAGGGCTACTTAATAACAGCCAAACATGAAAGACTAAGCTCATGAAATACTCTTAATTAGGTCACACACTACCATTGGCTCCAGCTCAAATTTGGGCTCTCTTTATTCTGACTGGAGGAATCTCTTTTGTCCTCAAAGAACAGAGAACAAAATGGCCACATTACATTAACATGTGTAAACATCACATGCATAAGTAAGAGTGACAAAACTCAAGAAATGTAATGATTCCTATGATCTAAACTCATTTAAATATCACTTATTTATGCAGGAAGGCCTAATCTTCTTGTATAACTTCTGTTATCAATTGTAGCTATCTACAATATGTAAGGTTATCAGTTAATGTGTAGAACGGAGGAAGGTCTATGGAAATTGAAAGTTCAGAATTAAGTATTCATCAAACATTCTAAAAGAAATTATGTTCACCATTTTTGTTTTTTAACAGACTTTTTAGGTCTATTTGTCATACAATAAACCACATATTTAAAATGCACAATTTGACACGTTTTGATGTATATGTACAGTTGTGAAACCAGCATTCAGATAAAGATACTGAACATATCCATCATGCCAAAAATTTCCTCAAACCTCTTTGCAATCCCTTCCTTCATCCCCCTGCCACGTATCTCCCTCTAGGCAATCACTGATCAGCTTTCTGTTATTATCAATTGGTATGAAATTTCTAGAGTTTTAAATAATCAAAAGAATACGCACTTTTGTGTCTGGCTTTTTTCACTCAGCAAAAATATTTTGAGATTCAGCTGTGTCGGCGTGTGCGTCAGGAATTCATTCTTCTTTGTTGCTAAGAGTTAGAATCAACTCCATGGCAATGGGTTTGGCTTTTGAGTAATCTGTTGTATGGCTGGACTATTAGGAAGGTGTATGTTTAAGTTTATGAGAAACTACTGAACTGTTTTGCAAAGTGATGTGCCATTTTACATTTATGGACTCGACGGCACCGGGGTACTGACAGTATACGAAATTTCAGTTTGTTCAAATCAGTAACAACATTTAAGGATTACTCTTCGAAATTTTAGCCATTCTCGTATGTGTTTAATGATATTTTCATTTCACTAATGACTAATGATGTTGGGTATCTCTTAATGTGCTTATTTGCCATTCTTTTATCTTCTTTGGTGAAATGTCTATTCAAATCTTTCATCCATTTTCTACTGAGTATTGTATTCTTATTGACAAGCTTTAACAGTTATTTATATATTCTAAATAAAAGTCCTTAATCACATAAATGTTTAGCATGTATTTTCTGCCGGACTGTGGGTTGTCTTCTCATTATCTTAATAGTGTCTATTCAAGAGTAAAAGTTTCTATATTTGATGACATTCAATTAACCAGTCTTTGTTTTTTTTTTCCCTCTTTGGGATCATGTGATTGGTGATACATCTAAAAATATTCCTAACCAAGTGTCACAAATATTTTCTTCTAGAAGTTTTTTAGTTTTATATTTTACATTTTTGTCTATGATACCTTTGAGTTAACTTTCATAGGTGGTGCAAGGTAAGGACTGAAGTTCATTTTTATTTTGCATATTAATATTCAATTTATCCAGCTCCATTTGTTGAATAGATTAACTTTTCTCCACTGAATTTGCATTCTAACTTTGTCAAAAATAAGTTTTCCATATGTTTGAATGTTTGTTTCTGGTCTTACTATTTTGTTCCATTGATCTATTTGTTTATCTTTATGCTAATACCATTCTGTCTTGATTGTTGCAGCCTTAGAGTAAGTTTTAAAATTAGGTATTGTTGGTCCTTCAACTTTTTCTTCTTTTACAATATTGTTTTGACTATTTTGGTTATTTACATTTCCATATGATTCTTGGGATCCTGCTGGTCAGTATTGTAAATTGTAGCCATTAGTTTTCAATATTATTTTTCTGTTTACCCTCTCTCTTTACCCCTTCAGAGACTCCTATTACACATATACTAGGCCACTTGAAGTTATTCCACAACTTTTGCTCATTTTTTTTAAGTATTTTTATTTTCTCTGTGCTTCATTTTGGATTTTTCTATTGCTGTGTCGTCAAGTTCAATAATCATTTGATATGTTTTACCTATCAGTCCCATAGAGAGTAATTTCATTTTAGTCATTATAATTTTCACCTTTAAAAGTTCAATGTCATGTTTATAAAAATATCTTTTTTTATGTTTTACCTAATTTTTGAAATGCACCTATTAAAAAAAAAAGGCTTTTTTGTCATATTTGCTGATTCTAACATCTGCGGTAGTTCTGAGTTGACTTGTTTGAGTTTTTCCTCATTATGCGTGATAACTTTCTGCTTCTTTGCGTATATGGCAATATTTAATGCAAAGGCAGACATTGTGAATTTTATCTTGCTAGGCATCTGATATGTTTTATAGCCCTATAAACATCCTAGAGCTATATTCTGGAACACAGTTAAATTACATGAAAATACTTTGACCTTTTTGGGTCTTGCTTTTAAGATTTCCGAGGTGGGACTGGAGCAGTGCTCAGTCTAGGACTAATTATTCCCCTCACTCAGGCAAGACCTTCTGAGTACTCTACCCAATTCCCCATTAATCATGAGGTTTTCCAGTATGGCTTGTGGGAATAGGCACTAATCCCAGATCTAATAGAGCACTGGGCACTATTACTCTAACCATTCTGGGTCATTCTTTCCCTGACCTTGGGTAGTTTCTGCAACGATCAGTACTCAGCTGAACCTTAGAGAAGAAACTTCTGTGGGCCTCTGGAGTTTTCTCTCTGTACAGCTCTCTTTTCTCTGATACTCTCTCCTGGAGATTCTAGCCACTTTGGTCTCTCCATCTTCTCAATTCAAGGAGTTTTCTACATCTGCCTGGGTTCCCCTCACCTGCTCTACATCCTGGAATACTCTCAAGACAGTTATCTAAGGCAACTGTAGGGCGCATGTCATTTTTCTCCTGTCTTTCAGGCATCACTATCCTTCATGGCCTGATGTTTAGTGTCTTAAAACCATTGTTTCAAATATTTTGTTCATTCGTTTGTTTCAGCCACAAGGTTAAAGCTTCTTCCTGTTCCTTCTTCTCAGTTAGAAGTATAAGCCTTAAGTTCACCACTTAATCACATTTTGTATGTGTGTGAGTGTGTGTGCCATGGCCTAATTATTTGTACCTTAAACACAGCATAAGTGAAAAACAGTTAAAAGTCCTCTCCCGCCATGATCCATTTGGATTTTTGTAACATGAAGAACTGGGAGAGCTTGCAATTATCTGGTTGACTAACTGTAGGTCAGATGTATCATTTCTGTTAAAATGATGTAGAATCCAGAATAATTTATTTTAAAAAGTAATTCTAGTTTGAGTTAAATGACAGTTTTCCATGTGACTCAGTTGTTTAATGGATAAATTAATGTGATTCCAACCATCCCACAGCAGCTTAGAAGAACCAGTCCCAATAACAAGCTCAGCCACTTTGGTCTTTATTTGGGATACTATAGTGTACTACCTAAAGAATAAATTAATGATTCAGATGGTTATATAGGCCAATGAAGATCTCTACTGATCATTTTGCTTTTTTAAAAAAACAGTGTAACATTAACTTTGCTTTTCCAGCTCCAGGCATATCCATTTACTTTTCTTTATTATTTTATCTCTAAAAAAAAAAAGCTAAATAAGATGATTATACTGTTCATGTAAAAATTCTCTTCCTTTCTCCCACATCCCAAAATTACATAAACTTTTCCATTATTCTTAATCCAATGACTTAAACAACTGTTGTGATTTCATAAATGGAAGCATTTGACTACAGGTGGGGATTAATTTGCAAAAGCAGGAAAATGGCTGAAAACAAAGAGCTAGTGTCCAAGTATATATCTCTTGAGAAATTAGGAAGTACAAGCTACATTGCATGAGACGAATTGTTACTGAGTATAATGGTTTAAAGAATTCCAGGTGGTCTGCGTGGGTCATAATGCTAGTATTTCATCTTGGAATAATCTTTGTTCTTTCCAATACATTTTTTTAAACCAGTGCTGCTCCTACAAAGTGCTAGAAAATTTGTTCTTATTGGAGTAATAAGTATTTAGCTGTATGGCACAAAATAAAAAGTAAATGAATGATTTCCTGGATAAGTGTTCCTTTTATTCAAACCATAAATGAAGCAAGAGATAATTTTTTTTGGTGATGATAGATAAAGGTAGGCCTAAATTATCTGAATCAAACCCTAATTCACCATTTCACTTTCCTCATATGGGTAGAACTCTTGTCTCCACAGGTTAAAACTTTAGTTTAATCCTAGGGTTTTCTATTTTTTTTTTTTTTGGAGGAGGGTGGTGAGAGCGGTTACAGTTCTTCTTTTGTGCAGAAGAAGGGAATCTACTTTGGTGAATCATGAGCAGGTGAAGGAGTGGGGGTAGGTTCTACGGAATGATGAACAAAATATTCTATGCTTGGCCTTCATGAGCCACCATCTTTTCTCCATCTGTCAAGATGGACCTTATAACTCATTCTGCAATAGAATATAACAAATTCCACTAAAAGCTCAAGCAGCATGTACTTCCCTTTAGACTAATGAGCAAGTTTTACTTAGCTATTTATGACCAACTTTATCAAACCCTGCATAAAGCCTCTATTCCTCCCAATTGCCTGGAGAGTGAATTCCTTGGCATGGTTTCTTTACAGCCTCATCCCAATTTAGCTCTCCACTTGTATTTCATGTCCCATCTCTTCTTGGATTCTATTCTCCAGTCACACCAAACTGTGACATTTTCCCTAAATATCACGCAGTCTTATAACCTCCTCCTTCTTATGATTTTCCTTTATCCATAATGATGATTTTTTTTTTCCTTTTTCACCTCATATACTTTTGTTCCTTCATCAAGATCCACATCACATGTCTTTATTAAAGCCATTCTCAACTCCCTTAGGAAAAGGTACTGCTTCCCCTATTTATATACCATTGTTGTTGTTGTTAGGTGCCATCGAGTTGATTCCGACTCTTAGCAACTCTATAGGAAACCCTGACCACAGGGTTTCCAAGGCATGGTTGGTGGGTTTGAACTGCTGACCTTTTGGTTAGCAACCAAATTCTTAACCACTAGCCACCAGGGTTCCCGTAAACCATTATATTAATAATATTTAACATATATCATTGACTATCGACTCCTGGAACAATATATTGTATCTTCACCACGATACCTAACATAATTATTAGCACAAGGTAGTCCTTAAGTAAATGAGTATAAGAAAGAATAAGTAAATGAATCTACATATGGATGGATCGCACACAGAATGCTTACAGTTTTCGGCATTATTTCTCCTTTTCATGTTCATAAACAGTGTACTGGCCTCATCAGGAGGAATTGCTGTAGTTTATTTCAAGAAAGATTTTGCTGCTTTGGGTAGTCAATGCCAGCAAAGATGCCTTGATACAGTTGTGTCTTTACAGTTTGAATAGAGTAAGTGAAGCAAAAGAACAATCACAGAATATCTAGCCCCACTGGTAGTTAGATAGCCACCGACCTTTTTTTTAGTATTTAAAAAAATTTTAGTTTTATAATTGTTGTTGAGAATCTACACAGCAGAGCATACACCAATTCAACAGTTTCTACATGTATGTACAATTTAGTGACAGCGATTACTTTGAGTTTTGCAACCCTTCTCGCCCTCCTTTTCTGAGTTGTTCCTCCCCCATTAACATAAACTCACTGCCCCCTAAGGTTAGCCACTGACTTTTGATACTACCAAAAAAAAAAAAAAAATGTGGAAAGCAATGGAAACTTTATGTCAGGGAACAGGGAAGTCATGGGCATATTTATCGGCTTGAACTGCTAGTCAAAAAATTTGTGAAATTGTTCTATTAGTAATCTCCTGGTTATTACCATAGGACTGAAACTAAAAAAAACTTGACTAAACAGCTCTCAGATATTATAACTGCTACCATCTGGAACTGTAACCCCTACACTACCCTCCTTCAATATTTCTACATTCATTTATAGTTCCTGGAGGAAGAAAAATCCTTTCATAGTAGGATTATTGAAATTTATCTATTAGGTAATACCCGTAAATAATCAACAAATAAGTTAAAAAAAAAATCATTTCTGTTCCCAGTTTAATGGTTTGTTTAAAAAACTGACATCTACTTTCCTTGTCATGAGTATTAGTACATCAAAATTGTGTTTGTTCAGCCTAGCGAATTGATGATATAATTGTGATTCATATTTTGTTTGTTTCCAAGGCTAGAAAATAAATAAATCCAGGGTGTTGGAAACATCCTAGACCCACAGTAAGAGCTTATAGAGTGGCTGAATGAATAAACATCTGCTTTCAGCTTCCCCAAACCTCTGCCCTCTGGCTGAAACAATGAAGGTAAGGTAAATCAAAAGATTTAGTAAAGCTCACCTAGCACATTAAGGACAGAATTTGAAATTCAGTCCTTCTCATTTCTGTCTTGGCCCTTTCAGGCCATTTCCACCTCTCATATTCACCTCTTTCAGTAGAAGAAAGAGCAAAAAAAAAAAAAAAAAAAAGTGTGAGACGACTGCAAAACATTTTGCAAGATTTTAATATTACTAAAGTGAACTTCCATTCCCTTTGTTTAGTGGCCAGCTGTAGCTGACACAAATATATAGTTACTAGCTGCGAGCCCACCCTAAGTGTGAGATTTTATGTAAGGATTTATTTATGGCTAATTCCTTTATCTTTATGTTAAATATAATACTTGCTAGTATCTTTCAGCTTATAATTATTTTGCTTCACATCAAAGAACGACATTAGAAATTAAAGTCCATTCACTGTCGAGTGTGATTCATGGCCTATGTTGCGGATCTTATAAAAGGTGCTCATTTTTCTTTCTCCCCCGGACCTCCTCCTCTCTGCCTTCTGTTCCCTACATCTTTCTAGCCCCACTTTGCACTCTTCAGTTTTTTTGGTCTTAGTGTTGAATACGCTTATTTCCATTTTTGTCTTTCCCCGGATATCAGCAATAATATAAAGGTCAGGAAGAGAATCTTTTCCTGCCCACCAGCGTGATTCATAATCCAAGGAAACCTTAGTTCCTTTGGTCCTAAGCATAGTATTTTAGAGTTCAATTGTTTATGGCAATTTCCTAAAGCCCTTGCTGAATAAGACCAGCACACTTGGTACCAAGATGCCTTTACTTTCTTCTCCTTAGTGCAGAATCCTATAGAGTTGTAGAACTTATAAATAATTGAGTTATTTTTAAACCACTGGATGTTTTCCAGTCACTCTATTTCACACTGGATTAATTATGTAAGAAAACCAAATTGTTCCTCACCAGTGTTACAACTTTTAAAAACAACATGCTGTTTAAATTCAGGTTTGGCAACTGTCTCCTGAACCCCCTCAAATTTATGGCACCACACCCATAGCACAATAAAACCTTTAGTGGTCCTTTGTCTTTTAGCTTGCCTTCTATTTTTTCTCAAGGGTGTTTTATGCTGGAAGATGCAAACAAAAGTTGTCCAGATGTTATTTGTATCAGAGCAGGGATTTCAGTCCAGCTATCTGTGGCTGCAAATGTTTATTTTAATGGGTTATTGTGCAATCCTTGCTGTGTAGACCTTCACGGCCTTTATATGCATGTTTTCAACTATGCCAGGACATTGTTTTTTAAAATATATCATTTTCGTCCAATAGAATGATTACTGGTCACTAGGGGAGCAAAAAATGTAACACCTGTAGAAACACAGAGAGTATTTTTGCCAATGCCCCCATGTTGACACTGTGCAAACTGCCTGATTACGAAACCATGACTGATGGGCTTTAGGTAAGCGCAAGGAAGGTGTGGTCCAAGCCCTAGCAACAGGCCCAGTCCCCTGAGACAAAGTTACACTGCTGCAGTAAACATGCCAAGGGTGTCAAAAAAGGCCAGCTGCTACCCCATACAGTTTGATGGAATGAAAGCAGAGCTTAGCTAAATCACCATAGAGTGAGCTGCAAGTTTATTTTCAATATTGTAACAAGCAGAAGGCTGGGCTTTATTATTCATTTTTAGAATTCTAATAAAATCTTAACTGAAGTTTCCTCGATACCAAAGTAAATTGTTTATCCTGTATCTAAAAACACGTTTTATAGCCAATGTGCCAATTAGGAGTGAGAGATTTTGATTCCTGAAAATAAATGTTGAAACTAAATTACATCATGTGGAAATGGATTTGGTCTTTCAGAAAGTGCTAAGTTTCAGAGCTACTAGTTTTCTCTGACAGTGTATTTAAAATCAAAGAGTGCTTCTAATACTCATGTGAAGGACACACCCTCTGCTATAAAAAGACACTTTAAATTTAAACTTATCTTAGGAAGGAGCCCTGAGAGGAAAATTATTTTAAGATATTTGACATCACAGAGTTTAATAGCCTTATACTGAAAGTTTCATTAGGTATTTCTGAAGCGCTTTGTGAGTAAAACCTGAATGTTTAGTTGAAAATAAAACCTGAAGATGGTCTTTTATAGATCACTTTTGAGATAAATTAAATATTGGTGTATGTTTCATTGATACAAGCAGTCCCAATTATCAGAGTAATGATGATCCAGTAATTACAGTTAATCACGGGGAAAACAGTTTTTCAAAACTTTGGAAAGAAATTTAATTTAGGTCATTTCATGTATTAGTATGTATACGTCAGTCACCTTTGTAATAAAAACACTATCTTAAATTTGCCAAGTAGATTGTAGTTTGGAGATACTTTGGACATGAACTTATGGCTTTATAACTTTGGAGAGCTTATCTGGTATCGCACTTTTGTCATTCCCCATAGTCTGCAATGCTCTCGTCTACCAGACTTGTTATTTAGAGGTGTGGACATGGCACTGTTTGTGGGAGACTGCCCATCCACTCAAATGGTTTATTAATTGCATGGATCTAGACCTAGCATAGAATCAACATATAAAATAGTCATGTATTGCATCAATATATGAAAATACAGGAATATTTGTATATGTAAAATAAATCAATAGGTCCCTTTGATTTCTCTATTAAGGTCATAGTATAACAGTAGTTAAATACAGTGCATTTGGGGGTAAAATGAAGAACATCAGAGAGGGAGTATTGCACACCATTGTTTTCCTTCTTTCTGTGCAAGAAAATCTTTGACTACAGTAAATGCTCTGATAACCAGAATACTTGATGTCTTAGTATGGGTTCTCTAAACAGAAGCAGATCCTGAGATAAGGATGCAAGGGTAAGTAGTTTATTTCAGAGGTATAGGCAACACTAGTAGGGGTAGGGAGAGGGACACAGGGAAATCATGCATTAAAGGTGCCACACATTAAAGAGTGCTTTATTTAACCAAGCGTCACAGTGTGTGGCTAGGGCTTAATCCTGAAAGGGATCTCTGGGAAATAGCAAAACACACACAGAATTATCCCACCCCAGAGGTGAGGGGTTTGCAATATTTATACCATCACCTGAGTTGTTGTTGTTAGCTGCTGTTGAGCTGTCCCCAACTCATGGCGATCCCAGGCACAACCAAACAAAATGAAAAATACCACCCGGTCTTGTGTCATTCCCATCCCCTGCAGCCATGATTGGTTGCAGATCAGACAGCTGTGACCCATACATAGAGTTTTCATTGGCTGATTTTTAGAAGTAGCTCTCTCCAGACCTTTCTTCCACCACCTCCTGGGAGTCACTGGATAAGAGAGATATCAGATGGGGAGGATATCGAGGGAGCAATGGTAGTGGTGGTGGTGTGTTAGTTCTTGGCACTTCCAGACTGTCATGTCTTCATAGAGTGGAATCCCTTGGGCCAAAGACAAAGCCCTCGGGCACATAAATTCAAACAGTGGCAAGTGGAAGCTAGCCAGATCCCACTAAAAGTCTGGGGATGAAGGTGGGGTACTGACAGCATCTGCTACGTTTAGGAAGTAAAATATTCTAGGATTTAGGAATTCTAGGCACTGGGTTCTGGGTAGTTAGTTAAAGATTTTATTTAGAAATGGTTCTTTTGATTCATGTATCTGTCTCTAAAGGTTAAGGATCATGTGAACCTCTGGTCTGCATTTTGATCATAATTTCTCAAGGAATAATGTCCCCTAGTCCCTGAGTGGTGCAAACAGATAATGTGCTTGGCTGCTAACCCAAAGGTTAGAGGTTCAAGTCCACAGAGAAGCTCCTCAGAAGAAAGACCCGGAGATTTACTTCCAAAAAATCAGCCATTGAAAACTGTATAAGGCACAGTTCTACTCTGACACACATGGGATGCCATGAGTCAACACAAAATGGGTGGCAACTAGTGCTGTATTTTTTTTTTTTTTTTTACTATCATCCATACAGATCTCCAAGGTGGAGGGAACAAAGCTGATTCTTCACTGACCTCAAAGAAATATTTTAGCGGTTTGTTCTGAGTAAAAATCTAAAGCAAAATACGTTCCTTGTAATGTGTTAAATTACATTAAAGGTAGGATATAACGAAAAAAGAAAAAGTCCTAGTTACTTGAAGGCTCTGCAAAATTAATATCAGTTCTTCAAAATTTTAGTGTGGCTGCCACAATGAAAGCAGAGACATTAATTCAAACAATCATTCAACGCATTTTATACAACGCTCACCATCTATTAAGGAACTATGAAGTTAATAATGTGAAGGTAGCCCAGGCCAGCAGTCGAGATCTCAAGTCCAGCTGAGACCTGAGACTAAAATTCAACACTGCCACCGTTTAGCTAGGAGGCCTCAAGTAAGTTATTGTACTTCCTTGAGTCTCAATTTTCTCATCTATAAAATAGGAATAATAGTACCTATCCAAGAGGGGAGTTAGGAGATTATGAATAAAGAGTGCTTAAGTGTATACTTGGCACATAGCAAGCACTCAGTGCATTTTAAAATGGTGGTGATGGGGACCCTAGGATTGCTTTCTTCAAAGGACTTGCAATCTGCTAATACGCATCAGCAATATGCAGCCATTAAGATACATCAAAGGAAAGCAGATAAGTACACATATGTAATAATATGCAGGGCAAAATATAACAAGGGTTTTGTGATCATAGAGGATAGGGACAATCAGAGAAGGTAGTTTCAGGAGACGAAATGGATAGGTAGTTCTTGGAAGGCAAAAAGGTTTCCGATAGGTAAAGGTGGGGGTCAGTTGTGGGGGCAATAAATCAAGGCATAGTGTTCTGAATAAATCTGGTGTGTCTGCAAACACTTAAAGAGTACCAAGTACCTGGGACATAGAGTGCATGTATCTGACCTATTAATATTGAAGGGCCCCATGCCTTAGCTCTTGACTTTTCTCTTCTCTATCTACCTCTCCTTTAGCTAATCTCATCTACTTTCATAACTTTAATGCTATCATTTCACTGATGAACCCTACATTTGGGTTTATAAATAAACTACCTCCCCTGAACTTCATTCTACATTTAGACATGTGCACTTGGATGTCTAATGCACATCTCAGTTAACATGAACAAAACTCGCTTCTTTATATTTCCTCCTGAATCTTAATAATTTTCACCAATGTCTTTGCCAGTTCACTTAATTGCAGTTCCATTCTGCCAATCACTCAGACCCCAAAGCTTGGTATCTTCCTTCATTCCTCTCTATCTCTCTACATCATTTCATCCCCAAATCCATTATCCCAACTTTTAAAATACATCCAGAATATGAGCTCTTCTTACTAACTCTACTGTTACCACGCTGGTATCCTTTCTGATTTATTAAAATAGTCTCCTAATGTGTCTTGTGACTTCCACTTGAAAGCACCCACCTCCAAAAGTTTCTTCTCTGAACAACAGTCAGCTTAATCCTTTTAAGATTTGTTATAGCACATCATTCCTTATCAAAACACTGCAAGCGCTTGCAAGCGCCCATCTAAGATATTACCATTGGTCTCTGCTTGTCTGGTGCGAAGGAGAAAGAGGGAAGCCAAAGACTCAAAGGAGGAGCTAGTCTACAGGAACCACGGCCTCATCTACCCTCAGTCTAGAAGAACTAGATGGTACTTGGCTACCGCTATGGACTGTTCTGATCAGGGCTACAATAGATGAACCCAGATGAAACGGGGGAAAAATGTGGAACAGACCCTCAAATTAAAAAAAAAAAAAAGTTTACTGACTGGTTGAGATTAGAGAATTCCCCAAGACTATTGCCCTGAGATACTCTTTAAACCTTGAACTGAAGTTAACCCTGAGGTTGCCTTGTAGCTAAATAACAGATTGACTCATAAAATAATGAACATCACCTTTGAGGACTATGCACCTTTAAAAATCACCTCTATGCAACCAAACTGTCAACAATTTTAAACAAAAATGAGAATGTAAGGGTAGGGAAACTAGATTAATGGAAATGGAACAACCAGAATGGAAATAATGAGAATGTTCACATGTTGTGAAGAATCTAAAAAATGTCACTGAACAATTTGTGTGTAAATTGTTGGATGGGAACCTAAACTGCTGTGTAATCCTTCACTGAAAACACAATAAAATATTATTCAAAACAAAATGAAAAAAAAAGCTAGCAAGTTTCAATCAGAGTAAAATTCCAAGACCCCATAATATGCTAAAAGTCCCTCCATAGCCTTGTTTTGTTTTCTTGACCTCAATTCTTTATTATTTTGCCTTTCGCTTAAGCCACTCCAGTCACACTGGGCTCCTCACTCCATAGACATGCCATCTCACTCTCAAAGTGGGCCTTTGGTCTTCCTATTTCTGCAGTCCAGATATTCTCCTGGCTACTGTCCTTACCTTTTTCAAATCTCTGCTTAAAATGCACCTTTCTCTATGAAATCTGTACTGACCACCCTATTTAGTACTGTAACCTGCACCCCTCAACCCTACTTGCATTCCTGGTCACAATGACTCTGCTCTATTTCTTTATCCACATCTCTTAATGCCTTATAACAAAATGTATTATTTAGGAATTTTATTTAATATCTATCTCTTTCCCACCCACAAGGATATTTTATGGGAGCAGAGGTCATTGTGTGTTCTGTTCGAATGTTTACTGAAAAGGAATGGTCAGCACATGTAGATACTCAATGAAGAAAGAATGAAGAATGAATGTTCTTTTTTCTTTCATTTGAAATGCACATTTACTACGTTAACAGAAACAACCTGTTCAATGCACAGTGCCCGTTCCTCTTTACTATTTAAAGGTTCTTGGATATAATTTCCACACTTAAAAAAAAAATGCCTTTTAAACATTTTTCCCATTAAAAAGTGGAGTATAATATGAAATAAAAACTTGTGATTTAGTCTATATTTCAAAAGATTCATTTTCTTCCTGAAGAATTATTATTACTAGATTCATATTAGAAAAAATGAACTAAGTAATACACCAAGCAACTACAGTGTGACAAACATTCTATCTAGCAAATAAAATATCTAATTTTATTGAAATTCATGATAATCCAATTAATCATCCCTAATTAAATGATTTTAAAACTGTAGAAGAAAGAAGCTTTCAGAAATTTGCCAAGGGTCACACAGCTAGTAAATGAGGTGAGTTGGAGTTGGAACCTAGGTTTTTCTGACTCCATCACTCTTACTATTGACTGTTCATCTTAATTTGATAAATAAATATCTATTACATGAATGGCAGTTCGAATCCACCAGCTGCTCCTTGGAAGTCCTATGGGGTAGTTCTTCTACTCTGTCCTATAGAGTCACTGTGAGTCAGAATCAACACAACTGGAAAGGGTTTGGTTTGTTTTTGGTATATGACTGTGAGAGAAATTGAAAATGAATAAAGTTCTCTGAACCTAACAAGTGAAAAATGAATGTTTTTCTTTAAGGAAACTGATCATAATTTTAATACTTATCTTGCTCTCAGGCACCCACATGGAAGAGCTCCCAGGTTGTAGAGAAGAATTCTTTACAGATACACAGGATAATGAGAATTATTCCAAATACATATAAAATATACAAGCTTAAAAACCAAAAAAACTCCAAACCCACTGCCATTGAGTCTATTCCGACACATGGAGACCCTATAGGACAGAGTAGAACTGCCCCACAGAGTTTCCAAGGAGTGCCTGGCAGATTCGAACTGGGGACTTTTTGGTTAGCAGCCATAGCACTTAACCACTACACCACCAGGGTTTCCATACAAGCTTAAGTGGGCAGATATACCAATTTTTTTGAAGAAGCTACTTTAGAGTAGCATTTCATGATGTTAAAGGACTGAAAGTGGTATTTGAAATAGTTTAAGATTGGTTTAGCTGCTTATTTGAAGTTTGTTCAAAGCTTTAGTCCAGGTTGTCAAAACATTTCATTCTTGTATTCCATTCTTCGGAATACACCTTTCCCATTCTCTTGAAGATAACATTAACGTTTCCTAAAGTATTTTGCTTAAATTTTTTTCAACTGATTTTATTTTACATCTTTCAATCCCAGATTTACTAATTTGTGTCATTTGCTTTACTTTCTCCTGAATAAGTTTTATTTTCCCATTCCATTGCAACAAGCAACTCATTGTTGTTAGTTGCTGATGAGTTGATTCGGGCTCATGGCAGCCCATGTATGCAGAGTAGAGCTGCTCCACAGAGTTTTCATGGCTGCGACCTTTCCAAAGTGGACGGCCAGGCCTGTCTCTGAGGCTCTCTGGGTGAGTTTGAATTACTAACTTTTGGGCTAATGGTTGAGTGCTTTACCGCTTGCACCACCTAAGGAACTCTTAGTGAGGGGGAATTTCAAGCTCATTTAAGAAAAAGATATTGTGTTTCCCCACTTTATTTTTCCCAATCTCCTATCAGCCACCAACGAGACAGTATAGCCCCACTACTACTTTACGCACTTGCTTAAAAGCACAAAGTCTCACAGAAGAAAGGGCCTCTTTTCCACCAAGAGCCCATCTTGTTTATTTCTCCCACTTTATGCGTGAGAAGAGTGAGGTATAAGACTACTGATTCTCAATTCTCGTGTGTTCTATTTTGTGAGTTAACCAGTTGCCCTCAAATTGATTCTGACTCATAGCAACCCCATGTGTGTGAGAGTAGAACTGTGTGCCATAGGGTTTTCAATGGCTGGTTTTTCAGAAGTAGATCTCCAGGACTTTATTTTGAAGCTTCTCTGGGTGGACGTGAACCACCAACCTTTCAGGTAGCAGCTGAGTGCACTAGCTGTTTGTACCACCCGAGTCCTCTGATTTTATTCATTAGATTATCTTAGTTTTTGAAAGTAGGGAATTGAAGTTATAAAAACTCCTTTTTCCTACTATGTCCACAGAAGTGTAAGGGCATCAGCGTTATTAAGGACTTTAGTTTATGACACTCTCCCCCAAATGCACATGTTAGCACGTTTCAGTTTGGGATGGCAAAAATATTTACCTCTGAAAATTTCAGCCTTGTTTCAGTTCTACAAAGTTAACCTCTGAAAAGAGAAATTCATTTCTCAATTTCCAAATAAGATTCAACGTAACACTCTATGTGCATTTTTTCTTTTTTTAAATCTGTGTGAGTGTAATAAACAAAACCCATGGTTCGCTTCAGCTGCTTTCATTTAAAACATACTGCAGAAAGTAGGTAAAAAGAAAATCAAATTAGGTAGCAAGATTTCCAGGGAGATATGTTTGCACATCTTTAGTTTATCTTCTGCATATGAGCGTGTATAAGACAGTCTACGTACTGTTCTCATTGCTACGGTTTAATGCAGCTCCACTGAACGGTCCTGGTAGCCTAACCTTCAATTTGCTGGGGTTTGAACTCTGAATTACAGCTCACAAACATAGCTTAACAACTGGTACAAAGGCTTCTTTTCAATTTTTAATCACATGGATTAAAATTTACTAGAGATGCTTTTCAGACTTCTCCCAAGAGCGATCTAATGTGTAGAGAGTCCAGCACAGGTAAGCCCAAGAGAACTGAAGCACAAAGAGACTAGGGCTGGAGGCACTGAGCTTCACACTTTGGTCACCAAATTGAGAACCAGCAGCCAAGGATTAATTAAAAATTGCATCTTGAGCAACCATCCCGTAATCCGTTGCCATTGAGTAGATTCTAATGCATAGCAGCCCTATGGGACAGAGTAGAACTGCCTCGTAGGGTTTCCAAGGAGTGGCTGGTGGATTTGAACTACTGACCTTTTGGTTAGCAGCCATAGCTCTTAACCACTGCACCACCAGGGTGCCTAAGCAACCATAACATTATTCAAATATTACGCTGTCCTCAGACAGGTATTAGCCAAATAGAGGTGAACATAACTTCAAAAGACCTATCACATCAAAACCTTAAATTGATACAGAGACATATCAGGAGGTGTTCATTCAACATGCTGAAAGATTATTTGCTCATTATTATAGAACCAACTTGACGGCGCCTAACAACAACAAGATAGAATTTCTTAAAAACAGCAAATTCCCTTAATGTAGTATTTTTCAAATGATGAGATTATTATGAAATTTAATGAATATTGAAATTAATTTAATTTAGAGACTTTTGATCAGCAACCTTTTTAAAAACAAAACAGAATAGAGTAGAAAACATTGTAAAGCGTCTCATATAATACAGTTAAGTGTTATTCTGTGAGATTTTATGTGTGGGTGTGTTTGTGTATGTGTGTGTGTGCTGGGTAATGCTGTAAAATGTGTCTTTTTTTTTTTTTTAACTTTTATTGAGCTTCAAGTGAATGTTTACAAATCAAGTCAGACTGTCACATATAAGTTTATATACACCTAAAATGTGTCTTTTAGTCTATTTAAAAAAACGGCTTGGGATATTTAACTTAGACTTAAATCTCATTATGAAGTAATAACAAGATTCTTATTATTTCCATTTACCTTTTAGGAATATATCTAATACATATAATCAGGTATATATAAAATAACAATAGTAACACCTACACAAAGTTTTTTTTTTTTTTAGTAACTTCTAGAAAAATTTTCAGAATATTGCAGCTATTTGTAAGGTATAATCTAGGAGGGAAAAGAGGAAAAAATTTTAGCATTATCATTTGTTCCTTTTTCAACTATTAACATGCATGTCTGCCTCTTAACTAAAGCATTTCTTCTATCATTTATTTTAGCCTGAGCTTTCTTACATGCTAAACGTCACAGAGAATAAATTTAGTACAACTATATATACTCTTGCTTTACCATGTCAGCACAGGGGTGTTGTGAGGTGTAAGAGAATGCTTTGTTCTTTGGCGTTTAAGGTTTATGAACTTCGTAAAGTGTAAGGACCACTGTTCATTTGTTAGACTCTCCTAAACAAAATACAGAAGAAAGAGAAGCTAAACAAGAAATAAACCAACAAAACCAGGGCATTCACCAAGATGAATCATGGGGCTTCCTAATTCATAATGGTGAGTTCACTAGTGGGTTACTCTTCTAGTATATGCAAAGGGAGGCGATCTGTTGCTTGTCTGGAGTAGCACCGTTAATCTTCTTTCTCATAAGCGTAAAGATATATGTCCCTTTTTTTTTTGTTCCCACTTCACTTCCTCTTTTTAAGACTGAGTAAATATATCTGTGAGTAGCTTGGGTTGTGTATTAAAGATTCTGAAGGTTGAGAAAAGTTATGATGTGTTTAATTCTTGGAGAACAGTGCAACTCTTCCCATACTCACCGAGAATCTTTACATGGCCCACTCATTCCTCTTTCCACACTGAGTATTCCACAGAGCTAATGAGAGGAGAAATTTGCCTTTCTTTGTGACTAAGTATAGACTTTGTTTTTTATAATATGATATGAACAGGACCAAGCTAGAGAAGTACAATGGAATTAATGACTATAGTTAATTGAAAGGGCTCAGGACTGGCCATAGAACAAAAACATATTGAGACAATGTATTTGATAACTGATACAGCTCATTGTGGTGAGGCAATAAGGCAAGAAGCAACAGAGAACAGATTTTGGATCACTTTTGAATACTTTTCTTACCATGCGATGAAACAGTTGCTTAAAGGAGCTGGCTGCATTTAATTATTTTTATTTCAATTTTAGTTTAGTTTAGTTTTTTTTTTTTAATGTGGTTACTTCATAGACACATTTATTTTCCAACATCAGCTCCTTGGTAGTATAATATAGGATGCCTCATTAGCAATGGAAAATGGAGTTAAGTTCTTAGCAGGAATGTTCTGAATAATGTGTGTAGATATGGAAGGGCTTACCAAGGGAGATTATAGAAACTTTTTCTTCCTCCTGGAGAATTTCAAAACAAGTAAAAACTTTTTATTCAATCCACAAATTTCACATAAGTTCTATCCTCATTTACTGAGGCTGCCTTTGCTTCACTGAGTTCTCCCTCCTATTCTTCCTTAGGTTGCATGTGATTGATAGGTCCCTTGACAGAGCAGAAAGATACTTCAGCTGGAAGGAGAACCTGGGCGCTGCTCTACTCACTGGAGTGCCAGTGTTACTCTCTATGTATACTATTGCTCTAGTTTTCTCATTTGTCATTTAGGGGGTTGGATTAGCACAGTGGTTTTTAATATGTGGTCTAGTCCAGCAGCATTAGCATCTACCGGGAATGTGTTAAAAATGCAAACTCTTAGGTCCCTTCCCAAATCAACTGAATGAATAACTCAGGATTCAAAGGATCCTGTGTACTCAGATAGGGTATGTTCTGTCACAATTGAAATTTCTGAACAATTCAATCACATAAATGAAAAACACCATGAAAACTATGACAACAGCAGACAAAATTACTTAACCAGAAATGTCCCCTGTCTGATAAGACATAAATATTGTCACATTGAGTGTTTTCTCTGGAAACCCTGGTGGTGTAGTGGTTAAGTACTACAGCTGCTAACCGAGAGGTTGGCAGTTTGAATCCTCCAGGTGTTCCTTGGAAACTCTATAGGGCAGTTCTACTCTGTCCTATAGGGTCACTATGAGTTGGAATCGATTCAATGGCAGTGGGTTTGGTTTGGTTTGGTTTTGAGTGTTTTCTAGTATTATTTAACCCGGAAGAAAAAATTCCTTCTAGGTGGTTCCGACAAAAGTTTGTCCACTCATGCAACACATATTTTTTGTATGCTTGGTGTGTGCCATGAAATGTGCTAGTCAGAGAGAATGTACTATAAAGATGGCAGCTGTGGTGGCATCACACCAAGTCCTCTGCAGAGAAGAGGAAAAATATTTGAAGAGCTGAATCAGGCGTTTTTTTTTTTTTTTTTTTTTTTCCGTGGTTGCTGATGCTGGTGGCTTAGCTGCTAACCAAAAGGTCAGCAGTTTGAATCCACCAGCCACTCCTTGGAAACCCTTTGGGTTAGTTCTGCTCTGTCTTACAGGGTCCGTATGAGTCAGAATCGACTCAATAGCAATGGAGAATGACACCAATATTTTTTTTTTCCTAATAGTTTACATCCTGCAGTTGGAAAAGCCTTTTGTACCAGAGAGGATGGTTACATCTCCCCTGAAGAATTTCCTCAGCCTGACAATGTGTTTACTGAGAAAACTATCTTTAGGGCTCTCCAAAGAAAGACAAACACAGTAGCCAAAAGCAAGCAGCTGAGAACTTTGCATGTGCCTCTAACTGAGATCTGAAGGGTAATGCTGAAGCACCAGCCGCAGCTGGAAGAATAGGGAGCAGAACACTGGCAGTGGGCAGAATGGTTCTTCATTTCCTCTCTTGTGATCTTTCATCTTTCATTTCTGTGCATCTCAATACATAGTTGAGACTTTTCCCAGATTCACAATCAACCCTGATTATCTTCCTCCTCTCTCTACTTCTCCCTTTTAGTTTCTTGGATGCTGTTAGAGGAAGAAGATAAAAAAAACTCTCTGGCATGGAACATTTCTTGCATTTCTTTTTTTTTTCTTCTTCTTTTAGGCCACTTAGTATTTGTCTATGATGGGTTGAGAAAAGGGAGAGAATAAGGCCGAGGGATAAGGAGAAGCAGAAGGTTTTGTTTGGTGATAGTGTTTACCCCCTCTTATGTTCCCATTGTTTGATAGCTTTTTATTTTCCTTGGAATTTAATGTGTGTGGACAATTTAGCCTGAGTGAACAACCTAGCAACAATTAGGTTACTTTACCCAAACCAAAAACCAAATCCGTTACACTCTTAATGACTTGGACTCATAGCAAACCTATAGGACAGAGTAGAACTGCCCATAGGGTTTCCAAGGAGCACCTGGTGGATTTGAACATTGCTTTAAGCTACTTACAATTTTTCCTCACCTGAGCTTTTTATTAGCAACAAGTCTTAAATACTCTGAATCTTAACATGAACTACATACTTGTGGAGCACTTACTGAGTGCAGGACACTTTTGCTACAGCCCAAAAGCTCCATCTGCCTTGAGGTTTCCAATGGTCTGTGACAAGTCTTAACTGGTTAAGAGATTTATCAGGAAATTAAACCGAGGTTGGGGGGGGGGGTCAGCTAAAAAAAAAAAAAGAAATTAAATATGGGTTAAAAGTTTTGTTGCTAGATTTAGAAAAACAAAAATGTGAAGCCCTGAGGGAAAGAGAACATATGAAATAATAGAATCAAAATCCACCCTCTACTACCATTCGCCAACATAGATCCTGAAAAATGCTGAAAGGCTGGAGTGATGGGCTTACTCCAGTAAGATTATGTTTAATAGGAATAATTATTAGGCCCTCACCTGGAAGTGGAAACAAAATGCACAGAGATAGGACTGGTGGTGATGTGAATTAGTGACAGAATGTGCGAAATAGACTAAGGCGTTTAGTTGACAATAAGCTCAGTAGGAGTCAACAGTAATGTGGCTGCTGAAAAGTCTGATGGGCCTGAGGCCGTATTAATGGAGGCGTAGTTTTTTTTAGTGCTAGAATAAGAAAGATGATGGCTTTACTCATTATCTTTGCGCAAAACACCTGGAGGGTGCAGTCAGCCCTGTGGGCCCCAAATGAACCCCGTTGCAAGGAACTGTGACCAGGAAAATAGAGATGGTAGGAACTAAGGTACGTAAGGAACAGTTGTAGGAAATGAGAATATTGACCTTTAATTAGAAAATTCTTAACAGGTACACAGTGTCTGAAATAGATTTGTCAGAAAAGATGAAGAGTTACTCTGCTTGACCAGGGAGAAGAAAGACAACCACACTGTAGAAGTCTTGGGGAGAGAAACTAGAAAAATTAGTATAGGCGATGAAGTCAGACAAAACTGGGTTGCAATTCTGGCTTTTATAGTTACTTTGTAAGTATTAAAAAGTTTTTTTTTTTTTTTCTTCTCCACCTTTATTTCCAGACTGAGTCCAGTATAACTAGATGGTGCCCAGCTACCACCACTAACTACTCTGACAGGGATCACAAAAGAGGGTCCCGGACAGAGCTGAAGAAAAACGTAGAACAAAATTCTAACTCACAAAAATAGACCAGGCTTACTGGCCTGGGAGAGACTGGAGAAACCCCGATAGTATGGCCCCTGGATACCCTTTAGCTCAGTAATGAAGTCACTTCCAAGGTGCACACTTCAGCCAAAGATTAAACAGGCCCGTAAAACAAAATGAGACTAAAGGAGTACACCAGCCCAGGGGCAAGGACTAGAAGATAAGAGGAGACAGGAAAGCTGGTAATAGGGAACCCAAGTTCGAGAAGGGAGAGTGATGACATGTTGTGGGGTTGTTAACCAATGTCATAAAACAATATGTGTACCAACTGTTTAATGAGAAACTAGCTTGCTCTGTAAAGCTCCATCTAAAGTATAATAAATTTTTTTAAAAAGTAAAAAAAAAAAGAAAGAAATGTTGCTGAGACAGATGACCAAAAGAAACCTGCAGAGTTGAAAGTGAACAGGTGACTTATTCAAAGACCTACAGAATTTCTTTGAATCCTGAGAGCTATGATAAACATCTGATAACATAGTTGTATAAGAACACATTAAAACAAAACTAAAACAAAGAGCAGTAGATCTACGAAAAAATCCATGCCTTTTAGGCTTGTATGTTTTGTATATATTTAGAAAGAAAACATTTCCTTTAAAAACCAGAAACTTCTTGAAAGGACCACTTTAGAAGATATTTAAAACATTATTTAGAAAGGACTAGTTTTGAGAGAGATGGCTTAAAATTTCATTAACATTACAAAAGTTTTTTTTTTGTATAATTCATTTCATAATTCAAAAGTAACCCTTGTTATCCAGTTGAAATCCTGCTTTCTTTGATATACTGAAGATAAAATTCCTCAAGTTCTGCTAAAAACACTGTGCAAATTCTGTTTTCTTTCATAAAACCTTAAATCAAGTGAGTGGTAATAGAATTTGTACCATCAGTATCTACTTCCTTTCTTTATCATTAAGAGGAGACTGAAAATGTGTCTGGGATAAATTATGCTCCATGTCTAGTTTCTTAAATTATGTCCAAAAGTTATTTGTACTATTAAAAAAGAATTCTTAGCCAACTTTTTGAAATTCTAACATTACTTCAAAAGGAAATTGCCCACTAAAACCCAGAGCTGCTCAAGAACATAATCTGGAGTATGAAAATGACCTTTCTTAGTGTTGGAGGTTAAATGATTCAGTGGGACCGAAAAACTCAAGCTAGCCCCTAATACAGGCAGTTCCATTTTTTATGGCTCCAAATGGTAGAATCCTTAAAATATTAAGGAACTGTACACACATGAGGGTATATCTCATTGCTTGTTTATGAGTATATGTTAACTCATAGTACTGCACTATATATATTTATTTAAAAAAATGAACAAATGAATGGTAGTTTCTGTATCAGTGGTTTTCAATTCTAGTGACACATCAAAATCACTTGGTGAGCTTTTAAAACTGATGATTTTTGAACCCACCCTAGAAAAAAAACAGCAAAAAAGAGTCTCTGGAGGTGGGGCCACACATTGGTATTTTTTGAAAGCTCCTCAGACAATTCCAGGCTTCGGTTGAAAAGCAGGGTTAAAAATAACCATATTAAGTGATCATGTATGTATTTCTGGAATCTCTGGTTTTCTTCAAAATTTTAGGGACCACTTCTTATGCATACATTTGATAAGGGACACTAAGATTGTTTATAACTTAGAATTTTCAGACAAGCAGTTTTTGTTACAGTTAGGTAAATTAAAGAATATGAATATGTTATTTAGAAAATATGAATCTTAGAAGGTTTATTTATTGCCTTTATATCCAGTAACTGCATTCTCGGAAATTTTAGCAAATAAGTAAAGTAGACCTGAAGATTGTGTGTACTTTAATTTTAAACCAACTAACTCAATATTTAGAAGTGAATTGGTTCTGTATAGAATTCTTCAGGAGGGCTGTCTTAGGCTGCGTTCTCTAGAGAAGCAAAACCAGTAAAGCATATAAATATATATAGAGAGAGATTTGTATCAAGGAAACGGCTCATGCAATTGTAGAGGCTGAAATGTCCCAAGTCTTGAATCAGGATAAAGGCTTGTCCTGATTCACGTAGCTGCAGGGGCTGGCAAACCCAAGATCAGCAGGTCAGAGAGCAGGGCGCTTTTTCACAGGCTGTGAAGATCGACAAAACCCAAGATCAGCAAGCAAGACTGAAAGGCTTCTCCTGATTCATGTAGCTTCAGGGGCTGGCGAATCCAAGATTGGCAGGCTGGAGAGGCAGGCTCTTGCTCACAGGCTGTGAAGATCAATGAATCCCAAGATCAACAGGTAAGCTGTTAGCTCATGTCCCAAGAACTGGAGGTCAGACAAACAGGAGCCAGCTGCAGGATCCAGTAAGGAAAAAGTGAGACTGTCTGCTTGTATTTGGATACAGACCACACACCCAAGGAAGCTCCCTTTCAGTTGATTGGCTACTCACAGCAGATTCCCTAATAGGGGTGGTCACATAACACTGAGAATTCATAGCCCAAGCCAAGTTGACACACAATATTAACCATAGCGAGGGCAATTGTTTATTGTTTTTGTTTTCTGTTTTGTTCACTGATATATCCTAACTACCAAGAAGAATTTCTGGCATGCCATAGTTATTCAATAAATATTCATAGAATACATTAAAAATTAGTAGATGAATAATGCTATTTTCAACATTCACAGAAAATCATACTTATTCTGATTCTGACTCTAAGTTCACAGAACCAGAAATCACAAATTTAGGGGCATAGGACAGAATTTGGCCTCAGAGAACTTTCAACTGGCCAGCAGAGTATTTTAAAAGAAACTAATATGATCGGGTACGCTCTCTCTAATTCCAATGGACTCCTCATTCTTTATTACTTATCCTCAATTTGCAATAATAATAATAAACAATCAAATGTAAAGAGACCAAACTTCCATTCCATACTATTTATATCAAAATAAAATTGGTCTTGCCAATAAAACAGCATGTTTGAATCAATACTGTAAAAAAAAAATTTTTTTTTAAATACTGTAGAGGTGATAAAATCACTGTGTAAACTTAATACAAGAAGGAGGTCCTTCTTTCCTCTTCTTCCATCTTTTATCTCTTAAAGAAATTCCTGTGGCATAATGAGTGTAACATGTAGCCAAATACTGGTGAAAGCAAATGAGCACAGATCAGATTCAAACAAGATAGTTCAAATATTTGCTTCATTTAAGTAACATAAACTATCATTTTATTAGGTCATGATTTCATTTATGTAAAATGATGAATATAGTAAATATATATGCAATTATGTAATACAATATACATGTGTATGTACATATATACTAAGCCATGAGAGTTAGGAATTTAGAAAAAAATAGAGTAAAATAACATACAAGTATTTTAATTTTATATTTTCTATTTATAAATGAATTCATGGATTTTTAAACCTGTTTTTTTTTTTTTTTTTTATGTAAACCTGTTAATAACCAAACCAAAAACCAAACCCACTGCCATTGAGTCGATTCCGACTCATAGCGACCCTATAGGACAGAGTAGAATTGCCCCATAGAGTTTCCAAACAGTGCCTGGAGGATTCGAACTGCCGACCTCTGGGTTAGCAGCTGTAGCACTTAACCACTATGACACCAGGGTTTCCTGCCGTAGCAATAAACCAAAAAAAACAAAAAACAAAAAAACAAACCCAGTGGGGTCGAGTCGATTCTTACTCATAGCAACCCTATAGGACAGAGTAGAACTGCCCCATAGAGTTTCCAAGGAGCACCTGGCAGATTCGAACTGCCGACCGTTTGGTTAGCAGCTGTAGCACTTAACCTTTAGGCCATGAGGGTTTCCAGCTGTAACTGTAGAACCTCAAAATGCCACCTTTCCCTGGAATGCAAGTTTTACTACTGGAAATGATGCATTTGACTGGGAAAAAAAAAGTGGTAATTTTATTTTCCTTTCTCCAGACACCTTATGTTGATGTGTAATCAGTGTATTTTATTACTTCATAATAAGATGAAACTCTGGTGATTGGTAATGGTTTTTAAGATATTTTAATCTAACGTGTCCTGATTAAGGAGGCCTGCTGGTACTTGGCCGCAAACTGAAAGATCAGTGGTTTGAACCCACCAGCAGCTCTGTTTAAAAAGATGTGACAGCCTGCTTCTGCAAAGATTTACAGCCTTGTAAACCCCCCCCCCTTTTTTTTTAAACCCCTACGAGGGGGCTCTACTGTGTCCTGTAGGGTCGCTATGAGTCGGAATCCACTCAATGGCCGTGGGTTTGGTTTTGGTTTGGTATCCTGATTACTTTGAAAGTACTGCATACATACATTGCTACAGTTTTTGTTTCCTGAGTCCCACCCTTAGAACTTAATTTATATGCTATCTTTTTTAAGGCATTAATAGACTGACAGAAAGATGAATGAAGATGTTATATATTAATGAAAGTTTTTCTAAACTTGGTTTTGAGGAAAGAAGAAGAACAGAGAAGAAGGAAAAAAAAAAAAAATGCCAGAAGGATAAAGTGAGGACCAGGATTCTGCAACCTACTAACTACTTCCCATACATATATCGGTTTTTGGTTGCAGTTTCATATACTTTTCTCTCTGCTGATGGTGATATGCATCCACTCAACCCTTCAAAATTGCAACAAATATGGATTCAAATTAATGAAATTTAAGAAGCATCAAAGGGCTATGTGAATCAAGATAGATTGGGAATAGATATTGTGGCCTGTCTGGTACTTTGATGTTCTGTGGAGAAATCTGACCTGGATCCTTGGCTTTTAAATTAACACTTTGGACAATGACTGCTACATCTTCAAGGAACAGGAGTGATAACAGCTCAGTACCAGTGTAATTACTGCAGATATTTATAGAAGTTAGGCCAGATGGAATTTAGGACCCATGGGATAATTTTTTTTATACGACTTATGAATGAAACAATTTAGAATATAAAAGGAACGTATTATACATTCCACATATCAAATAACTGGATACAAATGTCACCATAATGCGGAGCTCTTATTCTCGTGAAAAACCCACCCCAGTGCTGTTGAGCATGAATGAATGCCTTGAAACCAAATCAGAAAAAAGCAAACCATTTAATCCAGTACATACAAGTAACTATCATCTATATGGTCAGCATAGTTGGAGAGGTAGACGCAATTCCTCTCACACGCAGAAAAAAGCTTATAATTTACTAGGGAGAAAAGTTAAAAATCATGAAATAAAAACCTATGTATGTATAAATATATATGTATATATTTTAAAATATATTACTATATATTATATATAGAGAGAGAGCATACAAACCAAAACCAAACCCATTGCCATCGAGTCTATTCTGACTCATAGCAACCCATACATATATTTATATACACACACACACGTATGTATATAGTGCTATTTGCTATGAGTCGGAATCGACTCATCAGCAGTGGGTTTTATATTTGTAGTATAGCCAATAAGTGCTATTAGAATTCAATAGACTGAATTATGTGTATTGAAACAGCTTCATTGAAAAGGTGGGACCATAACCAGATCTTTGAAGAATAGAATTTGAATAGGAGGCAGATAACTGACATTCCAATCATGAGAATACCAATATAGTGTAAGATAAAGTCATGTAATAGGGCATGCATTTTGAGGCTAGGATTACACATAGACTTTGCCAAGATTACCTATTGCAATGCCTGTCAATTTATGAGGGTGAAAATAGGATGCTGACAAATATAGTTCTGCATATACTCTAGCCCTTGAGCCTGGACTAATAAGGATAAATCTTACTATGTTTCTCCATCTATTTAGTACAGGAAAGCAAAGTAATATATTCCTAACCAGGAAGAACTGTATGCACATTTAAAAATATGTCCTGTTTAGGTATCATCTTACCTTTATGAGATTTCACATCATTATGATAGATTTTGGATAATGAAATTATGATAAGCGGTGTAATTTTAAAATATAAATGTTTATCTATGTCAGGCTACACATCTTGTATTATTACATGTGTACTATACAGTTCCCAGTAGCAACTGTAATAGTTCAGGCTGCTGTTCCTACTTCATTTCACTAGCTCTCAACTTTCTCCAAATGTTTATATGAGGGCGGAGGGAAGAACAGGAAAGTAATGTGGCTGCAATTATGAGGCTTTCTGGGACACTATAAAGCAAACAGCAATGCAGAAATGATTTGAAAACAAAGTCCTGAGAGAAAAGGTATTTTCCAGGAGAGGAAGGCAGGGCCTGGTGATCTGAGCACAGAAATATAGGCTGTAAACATATCCTCTAAGCAAAGAACTCAGAAAGGATGTGTGTTCAGTGGTTCCCAACATAGTCTCGGAGCCAAACTACTTGCATGTAGATCGGGGCACCATCCTTTGGTACCTGTGTAGCCTTGGGAATGTTTTTTCATTTCTCTAGGCCCCAGTTTCGCTACGAGTCGGAATCGACTCGACGGCGGCGGTTTTGGCAGGCCCCAATTTTGCCATCATAACCTCTCTCATAAAGTTATTGTGAGGGCTAAATGAGTTAAATTTTTTAAAAAAAATTAGCACAATGTTCATCATAAGGTATCACATAAATAGTGTAAGCATGTAATGTATTACCCAAAACAGGACACCTAATATGGATAAAAATAACATGATCCATCTATATGCTGCCTACAAGAGACACACCTTAGACTTAGAGACAAGAACAAACTAAAACTCAAAGGATGGAAAAAATATATCAGACAAACAACAATCAAAAAAGAGCAGGATCTGAATCCCACCTTGGAGTGTGACTTTTATGAGTGAAAGGGGTGTTAAAAGCATTATAATTTATATACTACTTTGAAAGGTTTATTTATTGATCACAAAAATGGTTTCCTTATATTGATGAGCTGATAAGAGTTTATTCGAAATTTATTTTCAAGAATAAAACTCTCAGCAATAACATAACCCAGGCAGTCTCCAGTTTACGAACGTCTGACTTAGGGTCATTCTTAACTCGTGCTTAAGAAAAGACTGCCGTAAAGCCTATTATATTAAAAATTTGTGTTAAATACAATAACAAATGCACTTATTACTTTGTGATGCTCGTGAAAACATTGTGTGGTCTTCTAAGTGTTTTAAATGTGTGTTGTTGTTGGTAGGTGCCTCCAAGTTGATACCAACAAAAGTCATAATTTAGTTTTTCACTAAAGCAGTTATTCTTAAAAAAATATTTAATTTATTGCACAGGAAAAAAAAAGACCACCAAACAATAGAAACAATATACATTTGCAGATTTACGAAATGTAATAACGAAAAAAATCAGTATAGGAAAAGCATTTATGCCACTCTCTATAATCTCAGTTGCTGTATACCAAACCATCCCGACTTTTCTGAATGCAACTATTAATAATAATGCATTGTTTGAAAAATGAAAAATTTAGAACAAATACTAATAGGAAGCGGGGTTAGCAAGAGTTAAGTCTGGACTCTTCAAGCCAACCTGGGAAGATGACCCATCAAAATTATTACTAGTACTGTCTGTGCGTGGATTAATTGAACCACCCATGGGTTAGCCAAAGCAAAGGATCATCACTAATCAGGTTAATCATGTATGTATCTTCATATAAACTTATATTTTAATATCGGCTTGCCTGTGTTTTGGTGGGGAAACACCAAATTCCAAATTGATTTAGGTCTAGCGTGACCCTCTCCACAGGTGCTAATCTGTTTTCTTCTCCAGACACTAAACTGTTTTCTATTCCATTAGATGAGAATTAGTTCAGTATTAAGGCTAAGCATTTTGTGGGTTGTGAGCACATCTATTGAGTGAAGACCTAGAACCTTTCCCTTTTGACTCTCTGCTGCTACGTATGGAAGAAGGGCAAGCAGATGGTGCTGACAGCATAAATTAAGGAGTTAAATAAGGAAGGAAAGTCTGTTTGTGGTTAATCTGGGTTGAAGATCAGAGGATGATATTAAGTAATATTTGGTGAGCACTGCTATAAACAAGGCATTAACCAGTTGTTCTGATTAGCCAGCGGCCCTGGGTCAGTCCTGTCATCCCTTCAACCAAATATCCTCATCTTGTAAGTAGACACACACACAGTATTCATGATAGGGGTTGGGAAGGTGTGCAGACATCTGAGTGTATTAGGAATATCAGTGATTCTAGGGAAAACATGTTTGTTGTAAAAGAAACAAAAAACAGAGTTTGGTCCTAATAAAGTGTTAGAGTGTTTGACCATATCTTCAATTTTTTTCTTCTCCTTTTTTTTCTTCCCATCAGCCTTGATGAGGAAACTGAACTGTAGAGTTTGGAATACATTCCACCAGGCCACACAGGGAGGTCTGATAGAGCCAGGGCCGAATTTATGAAATCCAGACCCTCCATCCGACTAATGTTCTTTTCAGCTAGACCTCCATGTGAGTCTCCCAAATGTAGGTAGGAATAAAAAAAAAAATAGCTTTCCCTAAAATGCTCATAAAGCAAATCAGAGCAATGCGTCCCGCCATGTGATTTCTAATTTGAAATGCAAACAATTGCCAATTTGTTTGACTTGTATTTATAATTATTTCCTTGTGAATTACTCATCACTAAATGCTTTATAAATATTTTCCCTTTTTCCCAATGTCTATGGAATGATCACGGCATAGAAATTGTTGGCTTTCAAGGATTTATTAATATCGCCTTTGGAACTAACATGTATTTGTAAGATGGAAGAAAAACATTTTAAAGAAACAAATCTTGAATTTGAATTCCCTCTCAATGACTCAATGTAGTTAGCAAAATGAACTGCATAGTGACTTTTATTTAAAAGTATCCATTATATAACAAGCGGAAAAGTAAAGACGAAAATTTGAATTTAGTTGAGAATGCTCTCCCCGCCCCCCCAGTTCCTTCCGATAGAATTTTAAACTTCACTAAGCTTGTGCAAGCTGAAGGCATCACTCTCTGTGCGTTACTTAATCTGGTTTCACTTTTGCTCATAATGAAAAAAAAAAGCTAGTGGCCATAATTTGGCAGTATCATCGTATGCTTATCATAATCTCAAAACTTTACATGAGGAACTGAGCCTTTTATTTTTCAGTCTTTTGAACATGAACACTGATTTAAGATGTTTTCTAGAAGATAAAATAAATATCTGTTTACTCAGCAACTTAACAAATTCAGGGTAGAATACAGAACTCAGTGACATGATTCAGAATATTGTTTTTACTCTGTGCTTATAATCATTTTGACCTGAAGTAATTTTTAAAGAAGAAAATAAATGTTCTCCCCGTTTATGATCCTAGTTGCTATCAAATGGCAATTGTATGTGTATGTTTTTAGTCTTTGTCATACAAAACTCGATGTAAATTTGAACCAGCCCAAATATTAAAATGTACAATAACTCTTTTTAAAACCAGAAATTTGAAATTGTTAAATATTAACAGCAATCCCCTAAGCAAGGGAGAGGAATGATTATAAGAAATTCAGAGAAGAGTAACACACTTATTAAAGGGCCGGAAGGATTGACTTGTAAGGAAAGATAAAAGAAAAAAGGAATACTAGATCAGTTGCTGGACAAGACTATGGTAAACCAAAGCTGTACCAGTTATATAAACAGATCCGGTAGAGCAGCTTTACATTTTGGTTTGTAAATGAGGGAGTGAAACGATCCAGCTCCATTTGCTAATGATAAATATTATTAGATGAAAGATGCAAGAATCAAAAGTCCTCAGCTTTAAATAATTATTTAAAATATTCCCAAGAATGACTTATTAAAGTGAGCAAGTGTGGTCATAACCAAATGGCTGTAGAATTTTAAAAAGTATTTACTCAACACAATCCATCCCCTCCGTCACAAAAAAAATAAATAAAATTAAAATCTTAAAAAAATGTGTGTTACTTGGATAAAAAAGTCCCAACTCTGTATCCCAATAGAGAAATCATTTTGTATGAGTGGACACAAAAACGCATACAGAGTGTTCTGGATTGAATTGTGTCTCCCATAAAGATATGCGGAAGTCTTAACCCCTAATTCCTCTGAACTTGACCTTGTTTGAAAATACAATCTTTGAAGATGTTATCAGTTAACATGAGATCATACCAAAGTAGGGTGGATCCTAATCCAGTCTGAGTGCTATCCTTATAAAAGAGGATATTAGATACAGAGAGACATATAGGAGGAAGACAAACTTGTTTATCTACAAACCAAAGAGTGCCAAGAAATTCCTGGGGCTACCAGAAGCTGGAAGAGACAAGGAAGGATCATTCCCTAGAATCACAGAATGAGAGCATGGCCCTCCTGTTGCCCTGAATTTGGACTCATAGCCTCCAGAACTGAGACAATAAATTTCTGTTTTAAAAAACCACCCAGTTTGTGGTATTTTTTTATGGTGACCCTAAAACTAATACACAGAAAGACAATATAATATGAGGAGCAAGATGGAGAGAAGAAAAATGCTGATTTTAAATGGAAAAGAAAAAATTGGGTGAAATGTGAAGCATCAGCCTTTATTTGAGAAAAAGTAAAAAAGAAGTCAAAAGTATCATCTTTTCCTTGCTTTCACTTACCTGTTTCTTCCTGCCACTTCATTGGTTAAGCTTTATAGGTTGTAATAACTGGCATGGAAGAGGCGTGCCTGTCAGCTGTTCACGATACAGAATCTTGAAAAGGTCAACACAGTAGCAGTATGACAGGCCATGTAAGTCATTATGTGTTTTATAACTCATTTGTAAAGAGAATGAGAACTAGAGAAAATTAATGTAAACTCTGCCATAAGACCCCTGAGAACGTGTTTGTTCTCTCGAAACCTAGGTTTTCACCTCTGTCTAGAAAGATAAATAGGTATTTTCTCATAAATGCATTGCTTTTCTGAGGAGCAGCAGAAACACAAAGTAAGTTCAGTTTGGTGTGTTAGGGTTTACAGAAAAGACATTGGCAACAGGGGGAAGGTAGGTTTTGGAGAAGCTATGCAGTAAAAATACATGAACAGGCAGTACATACATTTAGGTACTGGTTGTGCGATGTAGACATTATTTCCTGATCATTGTAATCTTTCAGTTAAGACTTTCAAAGTCATGTTTCAAGGAGTATTAAAATAATATTATCAGGTAAGATATTTATGACTTGCAATAGTTATATTCTGATAGATCTGTTCATTGTGGAGCCTTGCCTTGCATTTAAATAGTTGTAATTTTTATACCATTAATCAAATATTGGTTTTTAAAATAAATTAGTATATTATATGTATATAATATATGCATATAATATAGCATATTTTTAATATTAACATTTTAAAGTAAGTTTCTGAATATGCTACATGTGATTATTACAGGTGATTGTCGTGGAGTGGTGCAAGAGTCAATTATCCATAATGCCTCCCCGCCCAGAGGTCCCACTGTGCCCCCATTATACACTGAGGCACAGTTCCTAATGGCAAGATCTATTAGCATGCACGGTATTCTCCCAGGGGAGTTGGTAGAAGTCCTGTCACATGAGACATTTAAAACTACATTGGATAAAGCACTAGAGAGCTGGGAGTGCACGTGCTGCAACCCTCAGGGTAGAATGCATGACCTAATGGGTGCTTTTCCATCCTTAATGTCTGTGATTCATTGGGTGTTTTAATAGCTACATCGTATTTAAGTAGATGAGCAACAGTGTTTTTTCAATGGCTATTTGGTTTGGTCTATAAAGTCTCAAGAGAGAGGTGACAAGACAAACCACAAGGGGATGAAGGAAGCCTCATGAAATTTAATTGATTTGGAAGACGCTTGAGCAAACACAACAGTGTATTAGGGTTTAGCAACTGCCTCAACTTTTTTCAAATGTTTTCAGTTCAAGGAAACCCAAAACACATTTGGCTAAACACTTTTCCCTTAATTTTCAAGCCCATGTGTATTTCAAGGGAAATTTAATCCATGTGTTTCTGATTCATTTACACTTAGCTCATCAAAATGTGGTTTCATAAGACTCATTTGATGTCTTAAGAAGCCTTGTGAGCTTTTTTATAAGCCTCTTTTCTTTGAACCAGGAAGTTGCCCTTTGCCAAGAGTCAATGGAACTTCAGCCCGAAAAGAGTCCGTGTTGTTTGGAATCTTGAAATCCTGGAAGTTGGTTGGAGCCAATGAGTAGGGAGCAGAGGGGGACACTGATTCAGACAGGATGAGCTTCCCATATCTAATACACTATCTCAGTGGTGTCATTAGGGTTGGTGTTACCAACCCCCAAGGACCTCCTCCCATGCCAGATCACTCAGAATACTTGGTAATGTTTTTTGTACTAATGTTACTAATTTTAATCATAGAATAATATGTGACACATATGGTTGGAAATTGCTTAAATCTAGTATTTCTTAGATTATATGAATACTAACAACAAAATTATTTTGTAAAATCTTTCTACACTGAATTACAACATTATCAGGTACAACATTATTAGTAACTGAGTGGAAACCTTTTTTGGTTTTCCTCCCTCTTTTCCTTTAATTACTACTTGATTCTCAAAAAAGGTATTGGTAGAGGTTTACAAATACTAATTCCCCCAGTGTTGTTGCTAGAACACCAGAAAATTTGACAAAATCAATGACTGTACAAACCTGGGCAGCAATCAAAACAACAGTGTGTGCACGTAGTGTGTGCAGGTGAAACCACGTGATTCGAAGTGTCATTGTAATTGAATCTCTCGCTGAAGCTCATTTGAAGTTTCGAAATTAGCAGAGTTTTAGCCTTAAAGGTATATTGATGCATGTAAGCTGAACTTACAAAAAAAATTTTTTTTTTTTGTTATAACTAACTACAGGGATTTTTTTAATAAAAAATATTAACTTTCTGCTGAAACACTGCACAAAAATTTTATAGACAGTCACTTTGGTGTCACCTTCTCTAACAGTGTCACCTAGTGCCATCGGAACCCCTGCAATCCCCTAGTGATGCCACCGTTTTATCTATTCAAAGGAATTGAACAATCTTTTTTTTCCCCTCAGGTTACAGTGGAAAATTAGTGTTAAATTCTTGAAAACTTTGTAGAAAACACAAGGATGAATTTTATTATGGGATGCAATATCATGTGTTCTGATAATTGCCCACTAATGTGTCTCTGGGTGATGAGTCATCAGGGTAGTAATGATTTATCAAAGGGGCAGTTATAAAAATGTGTCTCAAAAAGGTGTTTAGATTGGCCATTTTTCTACATTAAAAAAAAAATCCTTCTGACTAGCTTTGTTGCTATCTGCACACTACTGGTTCTTTACAAGAAACAAGACAAGTAAGACTCAGTGGATGTGCTGATTCAGGTGCACACAATCCCCTATCTCATTGCCAGTGCTCTTAAAGAGCATCTGGGGTAAGGATCCATCCGGCAAGAGTCCATGAGAAAGCCAAAAATGTTTGCACCTGCAGGAGGAATTACATCTTTGGTGAGTGTGGGAAGCTACATAATGAGACAGCTGAATGGCTGACACATTTGTTCCTCTTGCTCCTACTGTACCTTCTTCTTTGCACTACCTCTGCACCTCCTACTTCTCCCCACCCCCCGTTTCCCTCACCTTTATACAATCACCGTTAGATAATGGAGCAAATGTGACACATTCATCCAAGATGAGTTGACGTGGTTTACACATTGCTTTCATTTGGTTGTTCTTTGGATGAATTCTTCCTAGAGAATGAGATAATGAAAACCATACGGTCATTGAACACAAAATCTTCTGTCACTTCAGCTGTTCCCTTGCAGCCCATTTTATCTTATAAAGACTGGTCCTTGAGATTACTCCGGTAGAAGATCCCAACCAGGTGGAATCCTGCCCCCTGTGGGCTTTTCTCATTCAGTAAATGCTGCCAATTTTTTCTACGCCTGTCACATATACATCTGAGAGCTCATCTGAAGGGAGCACCTCTTGCTATCCTGGTATAGCTTTAGAAACTTGGCCTTTTAAGTATTCATATGAGTTCTGTTCAGGGACATGTACTGTGGGAACTGGAGACAAAAGAACCAGGATAGGTAACAACAGAGAAATAAAAGAGTGTTGAAAGTTTTTTTTTTTTTTTTAAACTCATGCTGACCTCAAATTTTGAACCACTGCCTAAAGGAAATGAATACTTTGAGTGTTATGATGGGTGAAGGTGAATGTATGCTTAGTTTTGGAGCTGAGTTTTGATAGTATGCAGCAAAATTATAAATTTTTAACTATGGCAGCAAGTTCAGACTACAGGTGTGAGGATAAAGAATTATTCATTGATTCAAATTCCCATATCAATGGGTACAAAAGCTCAAAGCAATAAAAATACAGATGACGTCTCTGGCATTTGAACAAAAGAAGTTTACCTTCACTTTATAATTTGTCATTTTTTTTTTTTTTAATATGGATACCAAAGAAACATCACAGAAATATAAATTTACCTCTGAAGACACAAAGGTAAAAATAATTTGTGGTTTCAAGTTACAAAAATATTTTCTCTGAAAATTGCCTGGGATTTCTTCTGCACTGATAGAACTTATGAAAATAATCTATTATGTCTAATTTAATTTCCTTTTTCAAGGAAATATAATTGAGAATAAAAATTGCGGTCAATGATCAAAATGTACCTTTCACACATCTTTCTAATGCTGCAGAAATATTGCCAAATTCCTTTTCAGTACAAAAAGGTTTTGCTTTTAATTATCAGAAATCTTCATGACCATTGATCAAGCAAAACAAACTTTGTATAATATATAATGACCTTATTATGTCTTCCTTATAAGTCTAGAAATGGAAGCAAGTGGTTAAGAACAAAATATGTATGTTACTACAGTATGTTATTAAAGATGGAATGTGATTTACAGCCATTTAGCCCAAACTCTTCATTTTATGAGTATAGAAGCAAAAAAACCAAAGAGGTTAGGAAACTTGTTCAAAGTTCTCAAGCTTGCTAATATTGGACTGGATATCAGGGCTTAAAAAAAACAAACCCATCATAGTCCAATTAATTCCGACTCCTAGCAATCCCTTAGGACAGGGTAGAATTGTTCAGAAGATTCCAAGGCTGTAATCTTTATGGAAGCAGGCTGCCACATCTTTCTCCTGCAGAGAGGCTGGTAGGTTCAAACCAACAACATTTGGGTTAGCAGCCAAGTGCTTAAACACTGTGCCACCAGATCTCTTTTATCAGGGCTTAGTTCTCCTAAACTATGAGAAAATAAATTCGTGTTTGTTAAAAGGAATCACTTGTGGTATTTCTGTTATAGCAGCCCTAGATAACTAAGACAGAGTTTGGTACCAGGAGTGGGGTGCTGGTCTAATAGACACCTAAAATGTGGAAATGGTTTTGGAATTGAGTAACGTGTAGAGGCTGAAAGAGTTTTAAGGTGACTAATAATAAAATTTTAATAATATAATAATAAAAGTTTGAATCCACCAGGCAGTCCTTGGAAACCCTATGAGGCAGTTCTACTCTGTCATTTAGGGTCGCTGTGAGTCACAATCGACTCGACAGCAACGGGTTTTGGGTAATAATAAAAGTGGTGCCCTGGTGGTGTAGTGGTTAAGAGCTATGGCAACTAACCAAAAGGCTACCAGTTCAAATCCACCAGCTGTTCCTTGGAAACCTTATGGTGCAGTCCTCCTCTGTGGTATGAGGTCACTATGAGTCAGAATCTAGCTGAAGGTAACAGGTTGGGTTATTTGGTTTAATAGTGAAAGCCTAGATCACCTTGAAGAGACTGTTGGTAGAATTATGGATGTCAAAGGCAATTCTGGTGAGAGGTCAGAAGGAAGTGAGGAGAGCCATAGAGACAGTTTTTATTGTCTTAGAGATTACATATGGCTCCAGCAACAGAATGTTACTAGAAATGTGAATGTTAAATGTGAGTTCTGGTAAGGTTTTAAAAGAAAATGATGAACACATGGTTGGAAAATGGAGGAAGGGTGATGCTTTTTATTCAGTGGTAAAGAACTTATCTGAATTATGTTCAATTGTTTGATGGAAGGTAGAACTTGCAAGTGACATACTTGGATATTGGCTGAGGAGATTTCTAAACAAGGTCTTAAAGGGTCAACATTGTTTCTTCTTGCTGCTTATAGTAAAATGAGAGAGGAAAGAGATGGACTTAAAAATGAACTGTCCAAATGAAAAGAAATGAAAAATGAACTTAAAGATTTGGAAAATTCTATTGTACAATCTAAGGCCACATGTTTTAGAATTTTCACCAAGGACATTGCTACACAATCTTTTGTTAAAGAGACTGAGCCTGTGACTGATGGATATAACTAATTACTACAGCAGAAAATGCATCAGATTCAACTGGAGAGAACAAGAAAGAACAAAGGAAAGAATGTCATCTACCTCTTGGAATTCTACAGGCAGGAAACAGTCCAAAGGAGCTACACCTCTTGTGCTCCAAAAAGAGAAAAGGACCATCCCCAGAGCAACTCAGAGATCAGCAGAACTGTGGGAAGGAACACGGGATGCAGGGCCTTCTCAGTTTCAAAGGGTGGGGCCATGGACTCCTGGGTCTCAAAGGTTGGGGCCACAGCCTCCTAGGTTTCAAAGAATTAGATCTTCACCAACTTGGCTCCAGAGTATGGGGTTGCCTTTAAGGTGCTCCAGGGGATGGACCACTGCCCAGAGCTGAGGATATGGGGCTTCCATGCTCCAGCGGCAGAAGAATGGGGCCTACCGGGCCAAGGGTATGGGACTACCACTCAGATGGACTAGGAGAATATGGCACCCAAAGACAGGAGAGCAGAATTGCCTGCCCAGTGGGCCTATAAGGTGGAGCTGAAGTCCAAGGCCGAGGCGCCTCCATCCAGAATTCAGAAGGTGCTACCAACAATCAGAGTCTGGAGGGCAGGCTCATTGGCCAGATGGTCTTAGAGAACAGAGGATTCTTTTCAAGCCTTGAGAGATAATGTAATTTGTTCTGCTGGTTTTTGGACTTGCTTGGTGCCCATTTTCCTTTCTTTTCCTCCAATTTCTCCCATTTGTAATGGAAATGTCTACTTTCTGCCTGTTCTATTATTATACTTTGGAAACAGATAACTCGTAGTCTAGATTTCACAGCTTCACAGATGAAGAGGAGTTTTGCCCCAGGAAGGAATATGTCTAAAGTCTCACCCATACTTGATTTAGATAATTCAGAAGATGAGATTTTGGACTTGGAGTTAATTTATGACTTTTGGGATGATGTGACAGTGTGAATGTGTTTTGCTTGTGGGAAAGACATGAATTTTGGGGGCCAAAGGGGTGGAATGTTATGGATTGAATTGTGTCTCCCAGAAATATGTGTTGTAAATCCTAACCTTTATGACTGTGTTTATAATCACATTCGGGAATGGGTTGTCTTTGTTATGCTAACAAGACAAGATTAATGTAGGGTGTGTCTTGACTCAATCTCTCTTGAAATATAAAAGAGATTAAATGTAAACTAGCAAGCAGAGATGGGAGACTAGAGATGCCAAGCCACATGAAGGTCACCCAGGAGCAGAAACTCTGAAGGGACAAAGACCTTCCTACAGAGCAGACAGAGAGAGAAAGCCTTCCCGTAAAGCCAACACCCTGAGTTTGGACTTCTAGCCTCCTAAACAGTGAGAAAATAAATTTCTTTTTGTTAAAGCCATTCACTTGGTGTATTTTTGTTATAGCAGCACTAGATAACTGTCTTAATTATTTAGTGTCTCCATAACAGAAACACCACAAGCGGATGGCTTTAACAAACAGAAATTTATTTTTTTCACAGTCTGGTAGGTTATAAGTCCAAATTCCGTGCGTCGGCTCCAGGGAAAGGCTTTCTCTCCCTGTCGGCTCTGGAGGAAGGTCTTTGTCCTCAATCTTCTCCTGGTCAAGGAGCTTCTCAGGTGCAGGGATCCCGTGTCCAAAGGACGCACTCTGCTTCTGGTGCTGCTTGCTTGATGATATGAAGTCCCCCAACTCTCTGCTTGCTTCCCTTTCCTTTTAACCCTAGAGAGATAAAACATGTTGCAGGCCACACCCCAAGGAAACTCCCTTTGTCTTGGATCAGAGAAATGACCCGAGAAAGGGGGGCATTATAATCCCACCCTAATCCTCTCAACATAAAATTAGAATCACAAAATGGGGGACAACCACACATGGCCTAGCCAAGTTGATACATATTTTGGGGGGACACAATTCAATCCATGATAATAACTAAGACAATGGCACAGGACCAGACAGTGTTTCATTCTATTGTACATAGGGTCACTACGAGTCAGAACTAACTCAATGGCACCTAACAACAACATAGAAAATAAATTTCTAAATGTCTGGGAGTGGCTTTGGAACCAGGATGTGAGTGGAGTTGGAAGGGATTTTTATGTTTGAGAACTAAATTGCCTTCAACAGACAGTGAACAGAAAATTAAAGGTGCTGAATATATATTTAAAGATGTTGCTGATGAAGACTCAAAAGGAAGTGAGGGGCGTGTTATTAGAAAATGGAAAGAAGAGGAACCTTGTTACATAGTGGCAGAAAACTTAGCAAAATTGGCTTCTACAGTTATGTGGAAACAAAACTTGTAAGTGATAAATTTGGTTACGAACCTAAGTTGATTTCCAAACAGAATGTTGCAGGTGCTTCCTTGTTTGCTCTTGCTAATTAAAGTAAAATTGAGAGGTGAGGGACTGAGGGAAGAACTCAATTGAGGGAAGAACTTCTAAACAAAACGTTACCAAGACTTGATGCTTTGAAAATTCTCAGCCTCTTCAGATGACAAAAGACACTAAAATTAAGAGATTCACCATCAGAAAATCTTGCTTTACAGAAAAAGCTAAGGATGTGACTCAACGACTGTCATGGATTGAATTATGTCCCCTCAAAAATGTGTGTATCAACTTGATTAGGCCATGATTCCCAGTGTTGTGTGGTTGTCCTCCGTTTTGTGATTGTAATTTTGTGTTGAGAGGATTAGGGTAAGATTGTAACACCACCCTTACTCATGTCACCTCCCTGATCCAAGGTAAAGGGAGTTTCCCTTGGGTGTGGCCTGCACCACCTTTTATCTCTAAAGAGATGAAAGGGGAACAAGGGGAGAGTTGGGGACATTATATCACCAAGAAAGCAGCACCAGGAGCAAAGCACATCCTTTGGACACAGGGTTCCTGTACCTGCAAAGCTCCTTGACCAGGAAAAGATTGAGGGCAAGACCTTTCTCCAGAGCCAACAAAGAGAGAAAGCCTTCCCCTGGAGCCGACACCCTGAATTTGGACTTGTAACCTACTAGAGTTTGAGAGAATAAATCTCTCTTTGTTAAAGCCATCCAATTGCGGTATTTCTGTTATAGCCATACTGGATGACTAAGACAACAACCATTTGCTAAAGCCTCAGAAAAAATTAAAAGGTCAGAGTGTTCAGTCAAGAAAGGGCACTTTCAAGGGATGAAGTGTGTGCCCTGCAGATAGTCTTCATCAAACCACAGGGCTTCTAGGAAATTTAAGGATTTTGTTCCTCAGCCATCTCAGCAGGGTGCCAAACTAGGAAAGGGGCTATCTCAAAATATCTGTGGACCTGATTTTTTTTCTAAAGGAGTGAACCCCATTGAAATCCACAGGAGATCTAGAAAGTATCTGAGAAACTTATTTCAAGAAAGACACTACCAGCTTGGACCAAAAAGGACAGAGAGAGTACAATATGAAAGGAAGCTATTGGACTTCCCAAATTCTACTGGCAGGAAGTAGCTGATAAAGCCACTCAGCTTTAAACCTATGCAATCTTTCTTTCATGGAAAAGGGAGGGTGGCTCAGAAGGTAGAACCAAAAGCCCAAAAGTAGAGGCTAGAGATGTGGGAGAAGTACTGACAGACCTTGAAACTGATTCAAGGAACTCCCAACATTTGCCTAGCTAAATTTCAGAATTACACAGACCAGTGGCTCCTTTTTTATCTTTTATCTCTCCCATTTTTAGACTGGAATGTCTATGTCTGCTATTTTTGTTTGTCCTACCATTGCATGTTGAGTTTGTGGAGGCAGGTAACTTGCCTCTTTAGTTTCAATGGACCACAGATGAAGAAAAATTATCCCTCAGGAGCTGTATTTAACAGAATACGCTCAGATGCCTCATCCTTACCTGGACCTGATTTAAATGATGAGATTTTGAACTTTGAACTAATGTGATAATGGAATGAGATTCTTTGGAAACTTGAGAGGTCAAGAATTTATTTTGCATGTGGAAAGGGCATTAATCATTGGTGGCCTGAGGGTGGACTATGGTGGACAGACCCTAAGTGGCCCCAATGATCTTTACTTTTGAGTATTTATGGTCTTGCATAATCCTTCCCATACAATGTGAATGGGACTTGTGACTTGCTTCTAACCAATAGAATATGCACATAAATGATGGGGTGACACTCCCAAGAATACATTATGTTATGTAAGAATTGTCTCTCTAGAAAGCTGTCTATGTTGCTGGCATTGCAGAAACAAGCTGCCTGAATCTTAGGAATCATAAGGAAATGGGTTGACCCAACAATCTGAGTGAGCTTGGAAGTGGGCCTGTCCTCAGGTGAGCTTCTAGATGAGAATCCAGCCCTGGCTACCTTGATTGGAGCCTTGTAGAAGGCCCAACTAAGCCATACCTGAATTTGTGACCCACAGAAACTATGAGATAATAATTGCATATTTTTTTTAACCCATTAAATTTGTGGTAATTTGTTATGCAGCAATAGACAACTAATATCAATTCACTTATTTTATAGCTCAGAAAGAGAGTTAAAGGAAGCTTAGGTAAATTCCTCAAGGTCCATTGTTGATTAGGACAGGTCTGAAATTGGAGCTTTTTTTCTGCACAACAGATATTCCTCTTAGTAAGTAATTATATTTAAATATATTACAAAAATCTGAACTTAAATCAGGTTTTCAAATATGACCATTTGAAAACACAAACCTAAATTGTGCTTTTCTGTACCACACTGCAAATTTCTGCCTCTCTGTACATTATACTAAACTACCCAGTAGAAAATTGAAAACTCTTGCTCAACTATTTATTTTCACAGCCAATCCATTTAACCCTTTTACATTTACTATTTCTTTGGGACTAACATTGATTCAAGTGGCCCTGGTGACATAGTGGTTAAGTGCTCACCTGCTGAGAGGTCAGTGGTTTGAATCCACCAGCTGCTCTTTGGGAGAAAGATGTAGTATTTGCTTCTGTGAAGATTTACAGCCTTGGAAACCCTATGGAGCGTTCTACTCTGTCCTATAGGGTCTCGATGGGTCAGAGTTGACTCCACGGCAACGGGTTTGGTTTTGGTTAATATTGACTCACAACCCGTTTTATGGGTCTACAATGAAACAGAGAACTTTCAATGAAATGGCTTATTTGTTAATCTCTTTTTGTGTCCTCACAGCTTTAGATATCTTCAAGATCAGGAGACTGTAAGATATAAAAATCAGGAGTTATGGCTGTCATCTCTATTGTCCTCTGGCACTTACTGGTTGTGGAACTCAGTTTTGTGAGTAATTTTAAGTCAGAGTTAACTTATTCAATGTCCCAGATCTTCCTTCTCTCCTATGTTCAAGAACCAGCTTATTCTTTAAACTGGCTCTTTCCATACTTGTATGATGGGTACCCTAGTTTCAGGTATAAAATAATATGAAGCAAAATATGAGGAACTATTTACCCCTTATGTCTCTTCTTATCAGCAAGAAAGCATTTCCTAGTGGTCCCCAAAGTCATCTCCCCACGTATCTCATTGGCAAGACCTGGACCAGATGCCTACCAAACAAATCCCTGGAAAGCAGACTAATAAAAGCAACTATTACTGGCCAAGACCAATGATGACTATCCTGAATTAATGGGGAAGAGATGGACACATGAACAAAATTGAGATCTGTCAACATGTAAAAACAGATGAATTGACAGTTCGTTGGACAAATAGTAGAATCTTCTTTAAGAAAATAACTCAAGTTTACAAATAACTGTATTACAGTGAAGGAAAAGAATTTCTTCCTTCAGCTTCAAATAAATAACGTCATGTGTAACAGATAGTATTTATAGCATGGGGTACAGTGGCTTCACAAGAGTGCTAGGGGCTGTTTTATATAGGGCTATTTTAGCATAGTGGTTAAGAGCACGGCTGCTAACCAAAAGGTCAGCAGTTCGAATCTACCGGCCATTTCTTGGAAGCCCTATGGAGTAGTTCTACTCTATTTCATAGGGTCGCTATTTTTTGTTTATGAGTCAGAATTGACTTGATGGCAATGAGTTTGGTTTGGTTTACCTTATGTAGGTTGGCCGTAGAAGCTGAAACGCATACATACACAGGAGAACTGCAAGTGATACAAACTTCTGCATTCACACTTGTCTAAAGGAAAAGAAATCCCACGTTGCTGCTGTTGCCAATGCCCTATTACACTTGTTCTGAATATCTCTCCCTTTCCCTAAAATTTCTATCTTTTTTTCGCTATTGCTCACTTTCACAAGCACTTAAACATACCAACATTCCTCCCATTTAAAAAGTGGATAAATGAGCAAGCAAACAATAACAGGGCCAATGGATAGAGATGAATTGCACTGCTCCAGGGCAAGCTGATGAGAGACTACAATGTAAATAGTTGTACTGTAGCATCCCTGCAACCTTCCTTCCTGCCCGTATCCCTGCTCTATGGTCTTATATTTCTCTCCTTTCTCACTGAAAAACTCTTTCAGATAATTTTCTACACTAGTTGTTTCTCCATTTTCACCTCCTATTTATTTCTAAAGCCACTGCAATCTGACTTCTATTCCACCATCCTGGAAGATGAACAGTGACATCCTTTTTATTAAACTAAAGGACACTTCTTAGTCCTTATGTTGTTTGACATACTGACAGCACTAGATTCTCTTCAAATATTATCTTCTCTTTTGACATTCTCCTGAGTTCCTTCTGCCTCTCTTACTGTTCGTTCTCAGTCTTTTGGGGGATTTCTCTGTAATTCTATATTGTTCTGGGTTCTTCCCTAGACTACTCAGTCTTCTCACTCATGTGATGTAGATAGGTAAATACAGATTTGGGTAATCCAAATACTGTTGGCCATTCTTTGTTGGTACCTAAGTTGTAATATAGAAGGTTATTGAAAAAGAAGAAGACCTTCAACAAGATGGATTGATATAGTGGCTTCGACAATGGGCTCAAACATAGCAACACTTGTGAGGATAGAGCAGGATGGGGCAGTGTTTGGTACACAGGGTTTCTATGAGTCAACTAATTCGATGACAACTAACGACAAAGAAGTAGTTGCATTGTTCGGTTATTTTAAAGCAACTAAACTATAATCAGGTTTAATCTAATCTTGTACTTTGAGAATGATATTTAAAAAATGTGTATATAGAAAGAAAGAGAGAGATGTAGATATAGATATATTTGCCACTTAAGTACTAGTTCTTGTAAGAAACTGTGATCTGGCACCTAACTGACACTCTTCAGGTGCTCAAAAAGTAATTGTTGAATATAAGTTTTCAGGTAAGATTAGTGAAAAAAAAGGAAAATCCTGGTTAAAAAAACTCTAAAAAATAAAATATAAAAGGGTAATGTATCCATGAAATATGACTCAATAATTCATTTTCCACTCAAAATATTTAAGTGCCTATTGTATATAAGGAATCTGGGTTTTACTGGGTTATCACTTTGGAAGACTAAATTTATATATCCAATATGATATAGATAATTTATTCTGTTCAGATCTGAGGACAAAGACCAAATGCTTTGTGTGTGTGTGTGTGTGTGTGTGTGTGTGAGAGACATGTCCTTGTTCACAATGATAATAATAGAAATGTAAAAATAAATAGGACAGAGAGATTTGGTTATCTGGGCACTTGAATACAAGAAGCTAAGTCAATATAAGTTGCCAAATTATTTTAGGATAATCCTAGACTAACGTGATTTTTTTTAGCAAGAATGAGAACTCAAACCCATTGAAATGCCAAAATATTATTAAAATATGAAATTAAAATAGTTCATTCTTGCATTTTTTTAACTCAAAGAAGGAGAAAAATGATCAGACTTTAAACTTCCAGCCAAGCTTCCCGAGGGTCAGTGTAGGCATTTTTTATTAAAATGAAAAAAACAACACAATATAATGCATCCATTATTCTTTTGCAAAATGTCAAACTCCATGTGATCCTTTTACTTTCTATGGGTGTTCTAAACAGATCATAGCTAGAGATGAAGCTAATACATAGCATGGCGAGTATAGATCAGAATGTGCCTAAAAAGCTATCATGGCTTACACACACACACACAGACACAAACAGTATCAAAAACCCTTTAATCAGACACATATCATAAAGTGAAAGTTTTCTCCTGAATCTCCCGTATCTATTATTTTTTTCCCCCCAATTTTTCTCATAACAATTATTTTAAGTGTCTAGAGGATATGGATGTTATGGTGCATCTGTGCTACTTTTTCACCTCTTGGAGCTGATAAAAGGTCACTGGCAGTTCACTACTTACTTCCTGAGTAGCCAATTGGTATTTTCTGAAGCTGTGCCTCAGAGTACAACACCACGATGGTTCAACTGGATCATTTCATCTGCAATTTGCAGCTGCCTTTCACCTCCTCTCTGCCTGTCCGAGGATAAACATCACTTATTTATGCTTATGTTAAGATCTGGAATTTTAAAAAGTTATTAGATGCAGTGAATAAACAGATCTAACATGTGTGGTTAAAAACAAATACACTTTATAACACCTCCAGAGAAGATAGAGCTAATGGCTTAAATGTTGAAATTTTTTTTTTCCCTCCTTGACCAAAAACCATATGGACTTCCTGTTTCATCATTCCTCAGGTCTACCTGTAGTGGTCTAAAGGTGAAATGCCTGCATATTAAGCCATAATCAATCATTGTACAAACACTAATTACTTTGTCCTCCCCTTTCCTTGTCATCATGGTCCAAAGCAGGGTTTTGAGACTGAGTTCATTCATCTGAGCTGTTAGCTGCTACGCTCCACTGCATCTTCATATGATCCGCCTGGTCCCAGACCCCTAGAGAAAATTTGTGCGTGCATACTGTATGTGAACTTTAGATAAATAAATAAACACATGAAACAGCTTCCACATAATTGAAAGAGAATGAAGGAGGGAGCCAAAAGAAAACAATTTCTCTAGGGATAAGCAGCTAAGGTGGCAGGTATGATTAAAATCCATATGATTTATGGGTAGGTGGATTACTAACATGACAACCCTGTTAGTGTTTGTTTGTTTGGGTGCATTTGACAATAAAGTTTTGTTGTTGTTGCGCTTGCTGTGGGTTTTGCTCAGGAGTTAGCCACTCAGGAATTCCGAGTGCCTGACTGAGCAGTAATTTAGCAAGCTCTCTTGTGCTCTTTTGCTGTCAGCATTAACATGTCAATTCATTTTAATAGTCTGGGCATGCTCAGTGGGCAAGCATTTTCTCAGTAGGTATCCCAAGAGCCCACCCTGTGGTGCAGAAATGTGTTATAGCTTGTCTCAAACCTTGGAGACTTCAGCAGGTTTATTTTCATTATAGGCGAGTATATTTGTTAAAACAAAGCCAAAATAATATGTAAAATCAAGACCCGAACAAATGAGATAGGTTACGTGTATTTGATTGTTAATTTAAGATCTTTCAAAGATTAGGTTGTACAACCTTTCTTTACACAAAATTATTACATAGCAGAGCTTTAAAAAAATGTGTTCTGTCACTGCCTTTAGTTTTTGGAAGTTAAATGGTATTCTGGCACAATGGGAATTTTCTAAAATTATAATTAGTAGTTGAAGAGGCTGTATGTAACATTAAACTAGAATTTGCCTACCATCTTTCTCATTGAAGAGTTTTGAAATAGATTTTGATCTAATATTATGTCCATAAGCAAGTAGATTAATGAATGAAGAAATAAGTAAATAAGTAAGTACGCAAAGAAATATTCAAATCAAAGTACCAATTAGGAGTCTTGGTGGTTCATAAATATGAACTTAATTGTCAGAGAAGTTCTCAATTTAAGTCCAAATTTCCATTGTCTTAGGAAACACTTGGTCAGAAAGGAAATGAAAGGAGGAAAGATAGAAGAAAGCCAAATTCCACAACCAAAACAAAATTTGGTTCAAGATTGCAGAAGTGTTGGTAAATGATGCCATTTGTACAAATCACTGCTTAAAATAAAGCAAGCTTTGAAGGGACATTTTAAAGCAGCTAAAAAATTAGACATGTTCTGTTGACATGATTTGGATCTCAGGGTTTCTAGACGTGGCGAACAATTCTGTAATATTGAGAGAAAGAAAGAAAAAAAAGTTGAGAAAAAATTATCAAGGTTGAGAATTAAATTAGATTTCTATTTTAATACTCCCTCCTCTTTTTTCCTTTTATTCCTTTTTGTCTTAACATACAGTGACCAGCTTTCTCTCTGTGAATATGTGAGGACAGTCAGGTTGACTGTACAGGCTCATGGATTTTTCTGTAATACAGTTAGATGAGGATGACCAGGAAGGCATTTGTGCAAAGTTACCTGACAGAACAGAATTCTTATTAGAATTTAGTGTTTAATTGAATGTTTTCTAGCCTTACATCTCAGATGTACCCTTATTTCCTAGTAAAAATTCTTTAAAATTACTTTTTTTTGGAAATTAATTTGCAGCACAGATAAAATTTTGGAAGTTCTTGGCACAAACTTTTAGTCATCGTTTTTATTTCCCCTTCCCTTTTTAGTTTGAAACATAGATATTTGCATTAGTAAGAGGTCGCTTAATGCTTCAAATATTCAGTGACTGGAAGGATAGATCTGGGGTATTTAAGCACTGATAAAAAAAAAATTTTTTTTTTTTTTAAGCACTGATAGCTTACCCTAAATAACTGTGATAATATGTAACTGATATCACCATTCATAGTCAGAAAGTTGAAATTACAGTGTTTTTAAAGGTCTAAAAATATTCATTGAACTCAGGAAGTAGCTGCTTACAAATGCTTATTCAGGTCAGGGAAAATGTTTTCCATACTCTGTGTCTAAAGTGTGAAGTGGAAAGATAGAGGATAATAGGAAGGGATACAGAGAAGATTAGGTAGGTATGAAGACAGAGGTCAGAAAAGATGGAGTGACTCCCCTTCCTGACATGATTTCCTGTGGTTTCTTCATCACTCTTCCTGGTACAGACACTTCTAGAGTCTTCTAGCTATGTCTCCTCTCACTCTGCACATGGACTCTACCGCTGGCTGTACATTTGCATGTACTCATATTCACCTTACGGGGATTAGAGAGAAGAATAATGAAGGAGCAGAAGATATTTCTTGTCTTCGGAATCTTAAATTACACCCATCCTTTATGACGCCTCGGGAGTTTGCATATTGGAAAAAATGGAGTAGAATTTAGTCATTTTCCAAGGTGAAAAATAATGCTTTTGTCCTAAAATAGTGCATATACTTCAACTTCATAAAAACTTTGCTCACGTAAAATAAACCAGAAAATAACTCCTCACGTGGAAATTCCTATCAGATTCTCAGTGAGAAGGATTCTATTTTCATGATCCAGCCTCCTTTAATATTTATTACTATTATTATGAAAATGATAGTACTAATTTTAATGAAACAAATTGGAGAATATCTTCTGTCTGTCAACTTTTCCCTCCGTTCGGTTATACATATTAATTACCTGGAAGCAATAAATTTCCTGGCTTATATTTTCACTCAAATATAGTCCTTTCAGTGTTTTTTTTTAAACGATATTTTGCATTTTACAGTTTATGGTTTATACAGTCTGTGATTAATAATGTTTATTAATAAAACCCCAAATCCATTTCTCTCTCTCTCTCTCAATCTCCCTCTCTCCCCTCCCCCTCCTTCTCTCTCTTTGGTACATATAATCACATACACACAATGTTACACAAACACACTTCCAGTTTCATTTCAAACTAGTAAGCACTATTTTCAGGGCACTCTAGACATAATGTTCCAAATTATGATTCCATAATCCTTGTTGTTCTATTGCAGATGGAAGGAGTGTATCTTTGAAAACTTATGACTTGGAAGTCCCTTTTATCTAAATGCTAAAACAAACACACACACACACACAAAGTTAGCTATGAAATATACAAGAAGATTCCTTGGGTTTCTGAATGAAGCTTTCTAACATTCACAACGTTTACATACATGGTGTATGACAAGAATAATGGCGGCAATAAAAAACGCTATATTTTAATCAATTTTTGAAATTATTTTGAATAGGACTTTAACTTCAGAACTAATGAAAATACAGCACATAAATGCTCTAAAGCCCAAATATACTACCTAATCATTTGCTTTTTATGGAGGTGGGGGTGAGAATAGTGAAATTATTATTTCCTTTGAATATCTTTGTCAATTTCTTTTCATCTTTGGATTTATGGCTTCCTTGTTGCAGTGAATCTACTTTTCAAAGAATTACTTATTCTTGGAAAACTTTACAAAGGCGTCCTACATAATTCCTTTTCATATTTTTTACACCAAATACGTAAATCATGTGCTAATGACAATAGCATCTTTGTAGTTCTTTTTAAATATGGATGAAATATGAGTTTTCTTCCAAGGTACAAAACGTCATTAAGGGCTCAGGTGGTTAAAATCAGCATGAAAAATACATGCTGCATTTTCTCTCCTTAAATGCAATAATGTAATCAGATTTCAAGTCATCTTACCTACCTCACTTACAGCTTTATGGAGATTAATTAGTTTTTAGACCCCAGTCACATGGTCTTTTCTGACTGCCATTTAGCTGGCTGACTAGAACCTGTAAACTGCCTCCTGCCCCAAAGGACAGATTAAATTTTAGTATTGGTTACCTTCTTTCTTTGATTTAGAGGTGAATTTTTAAAGTCGTGGTTCAAATTATATTTTGTTAGTAATGGGAAATTTATTGGGATCTTGTCTGAGGGAAAGGTAAATATTTAAATAATAAATAGGCATTTTGCTGCTAAGACTTATTAGACAGATATCTTAAAAACTAACTTTTTGATTATTTATGACATCATTGTTACAGGCATTAAAATGAGTTGTCTGCAATAACCTTCTACTTCCCAGGGAAGGTTACTCAGGCACCTCAATTAAGGTGCCTGGGAATTGGTGGTCATGAGATAGGATTCTGAGTTTAAAATGAATGTGGAATTTTGAAAATTACTTGAGGAATTTATAAGGTAACAAATATAAAAAGGAATGATTTATATCAGTGGCTCAATTTCTATAAAAAACAAACAAACAAACACAAGATACAAAGCTTGCTAATCCTTAATAATGTATTTTCTATACTGTTACCGTTCATTACTCAGTTGCTGACTGAACTGAGGAGTAACACTAAAAGACCACACACAGTTTTAGTTCTTATGTTAGTCTACTTTGCCCAGACTCTCAATTGAGAGAAACATAAAAGAAGAAAACAGTGATAAACTACTTCAATTTGCTTTACAATATGTGATTAAAGAGAGACAAGAAACCTTGTCTGGTAGTTGTTCAAACATTGATACTTCTAGCTGGGGTCCTAATTAAAGGTGTAATGAGAGATTTGAAGTGCACCAAATTCCCTTCTTTCACGTCACTAAACCAGTGAACCACAACTACACGTAGAGTTTCCGGGAGACATAGAACCAAGTGAATTAGTTATCACATAACTCCTGAGCAGTTGGTTCAGCGCAGGAGCCTCTGGGGCGTAGATGCACTGTGAACGAGTGACTGCCTGGTTGCTATTTGACTGCAGATTTCCTTTCATGGATACTTAACAATAAGCAGTCACTCCATTTATTAGAGAACTTGATTCCATAAAGATGTGGAATTTCCTGGCTCTTGAATGAAGACGCCATAGGATTTTCACTGCTCAGGTGTTACTGAATGCAGTGCTGATTCAGGAACTGAAATTATCTATTTTTCTCGCCTGTGGAGTTGGATCATTGCCTTTGGCAGTAACCCCAGACTCCTACAAATGATGAAGACATCCCTCCATGCCTATGTGGAAATTAGGGCCAACATGGATACCATTAGAAAGATTCAACTGAGCTCAAGCTGAGAAAATTGTGGTATCCATACCTTGCACGAAGAGGGAGGACTGAAAATGGTACTATAGATCGAAGTCTAGTCCCTTGAATGAACATCATTGGGTTGTTCAGAATCTCTTGAGGACCCTGGTATAGTTATTTTCTGGCTCTTTTTTCTTCCAACACATTGTTTATCTACACGTTTCCTGCCTGACTTTGGCAATGAGCAAGTAATTACGCAAATTTATACCCACCTTCAAAGATTCTTTAAATAAGTAGAACAGAGAGAAGTTATGGGAGAGAAACTTGATATTAATCCTTGAGCATTTTATAGAAATAATAGATTTAACAAGCTTTATATTTCATCTTCTTCACAATTATCTTTGGAGTGTAAGCAATTTCAGATCTCCAGATTGTAAATAACAAAAACTGGAAAATCTTACTCAAAATCTTCTCTAGATTGGTCCTATCAACCCCTCTATTTTTCTTAGAAGATTGTCATAGATTGAATTGTGTCCACCCAAAATATGTATAAACTTGGTTAGGCCATGATTCCCAAATTGTGTGATTGTACATTATTTTGTCACTTGGTGAGATATTCCTATGTGTTGTAAATCTTATCATTGTGATGTTAATAAAATGGATTAGCAGCAGTTATATCGGTAAGATCTACAAGATTAGACAGTGTCTTAAGCCAGTCTCTTTCGAGATATAAAAAAGTGAAGCGAGCAGAGAGACAAGGGGACATCATACCACCAAGAAAGCATCGCCAGGGGCAAAGCGTTTCCTTTGGACCCGGGGTTCCTGCACAGTGAAACTTCTAGTCCAGGGGAATATTGATGACAAGGACCTTCCTCCAGAGCTCACAGAGAAACAAAGCCTTGCCCTGGAGTTGATGCCCAGAATTTGTAATTCTAGCCTACTAGACTGTGAGAAAATAAATTTCTCTTTGTTAAAGCCATCCACTTGTGGTATTTCTGTTATAGCAGCACTAGATGACCAAGACAGGAATGTATCATCTTTGTTTGGGGTTCTTTTCCAATATCCTTTGGCGTTCTTTCAGTTATGCACGTAAGTTTTGTACATACAATTATCCTGTTCAGTTAAAGATAATTAAAAAATATATATTCTCCCATGGCCAGGTAAGCACTGCATATCTAATTGCTTGTCACAATGCTCTTACAACTTTAGAATTGTACCTGGATAGTTACATTCTTTATTTGGTTCTTGTAAGGTACCCCTCTCTACTTCTCCCACAAAATAGATCTATTCCAGCAGGGGCAGACAGCAAGTCCCCTCTCCCCATATAAAGAAATTATCATAAATAAACAAATGTCTGAATATATCCATTTCTATCACCAGTGGGCAGCATTCCAAGCCAGACATGTTGATCCTGGATGTCTGTTCCATTGATAAAAGGGAATATGCCATTTTTTTTTTCCAGTCCGGAGCTGTCCAATGAGCTCTTCTAAGGCAAGTTTCCATGTTAAGTGAATAAGGATCATTGTTTCCTTTATAATGAGCCTCCCCCTCTTTGGCACTCAGTGAAAGGCTGCCACCACACTGGCTAAGAAATAGTCCTGTTTAACTGCCAAGTGTCTGCTGAACACCGTGTGGTAATGGGGATGATTTTCTTATCCATCATTACATGACTGGCACATGAATAATTTTGCCCACCAAGTCCTCATGTCATATCAGCCATGGTAACTAAACTGAATCAAATGTAAAAACTATATTACTCCAAGAAAATCATCATTTTATAAGGAAAATAAAGAAAACTCTGTATCTCTACCTCTCTCACCCCTATATATTGAAGGTGCTAGCTTCAGAGATGGCTGATTCAGGAAAGCTAATGAAGTACATTCGCTAAACACATATTATATTTTAGAACATACATATTTTCAATGGGACATCTGTTTTATACCTGTTTCTGGCAGGGATAGCCAAACTAAGGATCTAGACATTACTACTAGATCCAGTTCACTAATATTTATTGCTCTAAATTCAATCTATATTAGCATGTCAGCCCTGTACCAAAGCAGAAGACAGCAGTATTTATGATTATTAGTACAATATTGAATCATCCTGAACCGATTACTGATCCAATTACTGTGTCATTATTATCTTCTGAATAGGGCTTGATTTGTCTGTGATAAATATGATGCAATTAAACTACCTTTTTACATAATAAAACACTGCAGGTGTTTATTCTTAAGAGTTCACAGATACCAACAACCAATAGATTTAATTAAAAAAATTCTTAATATAAGTATGAATTTCATTAAACTCTTCTAACTTTAATGTACATTTAAAGTGTATTGTATTGGAAGATAAAATTGCATAATCTCTTGTCCTGCTATTATTTAGAAACTATACTAGCTGTCAGACCAAACACAAATTAACATGGTTGTTTAATATTCCGATTAAAAATGTCATTTCTTCAAGGCACATGAACATTAACTGAATTACTGAAAAATTTTTTAGAAGTAGACATATTACAAAAAAGAGATTGATAACAGCAACTGTGCATAAGCAGTTTTAAAACAAGTATCATCGCTGCATATTCGAGCATGCTATTTATTATTCTTTGGAAGGGCCTACATCAAACAACTTGAGAAGTAATAACTCTAAAATAGCTTTAATATGAAAATTATGAAATAGAAACCAGTTTTTAAATTTAGTATTATTAGTAAAGTTAGTATGATTTTTCAACATTGAAGGTAGCCCAAGAAATTACTTTAATTCTTGACGCATCTCTTCTCTTGAACCGCCCCCCCCAATTTAAAATCAGTATTTATAATTAGAGGAATGGAAAGGAGGGGTCATTTTCAGGCTTACTATTTGTTATGTTTTACAAAAATATCTTGAAAATTCTAATAAAATGTTTGGTCACTATAGTTTAAAGCACTAAAATTCAGGTTATATTAGAGATTTATCTTTTGTAGAGAGAAACAACATTGACTAGTCAATTTTTCAAGAATTTAACAGTAATCCAACAAAAAATTTCATGACCTAAAGAAAGTTCTATTAAAAATGATAGATCCAGGAACAAAATTACCTTGGTGTGTTTAATTTACTGCCAAACGTGCCTATCAGACTCTTTCTGTTCTGTATTTTCATGGATCCCTTCTGGAGAAAGTAAATTTGGTGTAATTATTAATCTCCCCATCAGCTACTGGTTTTTTAAGTCATTTCACTCTGCAATTAAACAGTTGTTGGTCACCAACATCTTTCATAATGTTGACTATACAATATGCATCAACGTTTACTGATTGCATTACTGCAGCTATCCAAGGATTTAAAAGCAGTTAATAACATATAGTTTTTATCACACACCTTACTGTTAGACAGTCTAGGAAATTGTAGAATGTTTGTTTTTGCTTTAAGGCTAGGACTGTAAAAATTAAGAATTTTCGTCTTCTCTCTCTTTGCCTCGGAAGCCCTGGTGGCGCAGTGGTTAAGTGCTATGGCTGCTAACCAAAGGGCCGGCAGTTCGATTCTGCCAGGAGCTCATTGGAAACTCTGTGGTGCAGTTCTACTCTGTCCGATAGGGTCACTATGAGTCGGAATCGCCTCGACGGCACTGGGTTTTTTTGGAGTTCTCTTCGCCTCTGTCTCCTTCTCTCTCCCCCACCCCTTTCTCTTTTTAAGAATAGTCGAAAAAGAAGGGAGTTCTCATTTTCTTGTCGGCATTGCAATAATTGTAGATGTGCTAGCCTAGAAATCAATTGATAGCTCTGAACACCTACCATCAATATTCAATTTCTTCATATTTTTAAAAGGCTAGAATAAACTCCAATCCATTCTAAATAGATTTTAAAAAATGCACTTTATTTTTCCCATCTGCATTGTGTATGAGAGGAGGGAAGAGTCATTTTTGCCTTATATAAAGGCATATTAAAAATTAAAAAGAATATTTTCATTGGTGAAGACTAAAATTTACTTCTGTAGCCACAGAAATTCAATATAAATTCAGAGTTGGTAAAAAATGGAAAATGGGTATTAGATTCCAGACAATATTTAATCTAAACTAAGTGTGAAGATAAAAGCAATAACACTGAGAATAAATTAAAGAACTACAATTAATTATATTTACAATAAGTGTTTTGGGTCTGAAACACCTACTCTCTGCACTGATAAAATAAAACCTGCATCCTGCAGAAACTAAAGTAAGTTAAATGAAGATGCTTTTAACAAGGTTATTACTTAAGCAATGACAGGTTTACACATTTTAGCACCACTGGGTTTTCACAGGCACCACCGCAGGTGCTAAAATCACACACACCTTCAGGTTCATTAAATTCACCAGTGTGATGAAATCACTGATATTTTGCTATATTACTATAGGCTCTCAAAGAACCATCTATAAATAAGATACACTAATAACAACAGTTTGCGATGGTAAAACAACGAAATAATTCTTCTGAGGTTTATCTGCAAGGAAAAAAGAGTGTTTAAGCAATCCTCTTAGCGTAGTTATATCTAGTAAGTTTGATTTCTGTGGAGTCCCGTATTTATTTACCTAAAATAGATATGTTCTGTAAAAGGATTTGCCATGGGGCTATACTCCGAAGGAAACTTGTAAAAAGGGAGTGTGTATTAAGAGGAAATAAACTGAATCTCACCCCCAAATATTTGCTTTATTGTCTGATGTTTACTAGGATATTTATGGAGGCTGTTTTATTTAAAGAGCTTATAAAATTCCAATAACAGCATGAAACAGCAGCATCTCTGATAAATCCTTTACTGTAGCCTGTTGTGAGCGGAGCCAAAAGCATAAATAGTGAGTTCCTAATAAATCAATGGATTATGGCTTTTGGGGACCACAAGACATATGGATAGTAATAGAGTATCTCAGGTTGTCTCATGAGTGATTCCATCTGGATGAAGTCTTGGTGTTATTCACAGCCTACTTCTCCCCTAAAACACCTTCAATCTTATCCACAGCCTCCATCTCAAATGTCAGACCACCTGGGATATGCAGCTGTCAGGCTGAAAGGGGAGCTGCCTGGGACTGGCCCCAGCCTGCTCATCAAGGAGATACTGTCACTAGCCAGCAGGCAATGCTAGGTGCACAGGGGTGACAGCCTAAGAAAAGCAAAGAGATGCACCAGGCTCTGGATTTTGATTTTAAGGAAAAAATAAAGAACTTAGCTTGAATTATGTGTATCTCCACAGTAGTTGCCTCTGATGTGATATGATCTCCTTCAAGGTATTTACTGCTTTCTTGTACAATATTCATGCAAAGATCAATATGACTGAATCAAAAATACATAATAACGCTTAAAACCAAACCCAGTGCCGTCGATTCGACTCCGATTCATAGCGACTCTATAGGACAGAGTAGAGCTTTCCCATAGAGTTTCCAAGGAGCACCTGGATGATTTGAACTGCCGACCCTTTGGTTAGTTAGCAGCCATAGCACTTAACCACTATGCCACCAAGGTTTCCTAATAACCCTTACAGAAATATATTTTCATATGTTTTATATTATTCTCAGAGGTTCTCATATGTTCTCTTATGTTGGCATTTCTATTTTCTATCATTAAGCCATAGTCCCTGGGTGGTGCAAATGGTTAAGTGCTGGGCTAGTAACCGTATAAAGGCTGGCTGTTCAAACCCACCCAGAGGCTTCTCAGAAGAAAGGCCTGGCAATCTGCTTCCAAAAGATCACAGGCTTGAAAATCCTATGGAGCAGTTGTACTCTAAAATACATGGGTCACCATAAGTTAGAATTGACGTGATGGCAACTTTTTTTTTTGGGGGGGGGGAGTATTACTAAACCAATTTAGCTTGACTCTTGGAGAAACGTGTCTTTATCATAACTAGACTTGTTAGTTTCTTTTCTCTTCTCCTCTGCCTTCTTACCCCCTCAAAGTCTGCTGATGTTTGTGGCTCAGTCTGGAGATTAATGTCTGTGGCTCAGACAGTCTGCAACACCCTATTGCCGGTAATTATTTTAGCCTGAGACGTGACTAACCAGAATCCAGGAAATTTAACATTGAGTGTTCCCTTCTGCTCTCCTGCAAATCCCTCTTTAAAAAGTAGTAAACACAAAATTCCTGTTACAACTTAAATACATTATGCTCTTCCTTCTCAGGGACTGAATTACGATTCTGTGTTTCCGAATTTTTCGCAGGGTCTCCTTGTTATTGTTTCGTTAGCTGCTGTCCAGTAGGCCAGTTCATGGAGACCTCATGCACAATGGAATCGAGGTCAGAACTTTGTGATCTGTAGGATTTCCATGCTGATTTTCAGAAGTAGATTACCAAGTCTTTCTTCCTAGCCTTATTCTGTAGGTCCCATGAAATCAGTTCAGCAACACGCAAGCTTCCACAGATAAAGTGGTGCCTACAGCTGAGATATATTGGCCTGGAAACGAAGTCAGTCTCCCTCATGGCAGACAAAAATTCTACCACTGAAGCACTCCTAAGAGTCTCTTTATCCCCCCCCCAAAATAGTCTTAGTTAATCACAAATGATGGTTTCTACCAGAAGACAAACATCATATACGTCTTATTTGCTTGTATTTCTAGTGTTTAGCATGGTTCTTGGGACTCCATAATATTTGTCAAAGGAAAGAATGTCATTGTCTTCCTCTATTTTCCTATGGAAGAGAAACTGTATTCCTGGATAATCCAAATCCAGTATAGCCTTTTATTTTTCTTAAAAATTTCCTTCTCTAAATTTCTTTTCCATACGCACTTGTCATAATTCCTTTACTCCATGTTTAGTTCCTTTCTCAATTTAATTTAGTTAGTTATTTTTCTCTATTGGCCTCTTAACAGATACTCTACTTCTATCCTTGTCCACTATCCTTTATTCTCAAGACAGCAGCCCAAGTGATTTTTGGAAAGTGTAAAGTACCTTGAACCATGCTGCTGTTATGCTGAATACTCTACACTAAAAACTCCATCTCACGGAGACTTAGAGCCAACTTCCTTGCAATGACCTACCACGTCTTACATCGAGGGTTGGCAAACTTTGACCAGCTTTGCAAATCTGCCTGCTGCCTCCTTTTGTATGGACCAGTTGCTGGGAGTCAACTCCGACTCATGGCGACCCCGTGTGTGTTAGTACAGAATTGTACTTCATAGGGTTTTCAATGGTTGGATTTATGGAAGTAGGTTACCACGCTTTTCTTTTAAGCTGCTCTTGGGTGGACCTGAACTGTCAACCTTTTGGTTAGCAGCTGAGTGTGTTAACTGTTTGCACCACTCAGCAACACTTTTGCATAGAACATGAGCTAAGAAGAGTGTCAACATTTTAAATGGTCGAAAAAAAATTAAAGAATAATATTTCAGGTTGTAAAAGTTATATGAATTTTAAATTTACATGTCCATAAATGAAATTTTATTGGAGCGTAGCCAAACTCATTCATTTACGTTTTGCCTATGGCTGATTTCATGCTACAAAGGCAGAGTTGAGTAGTTGCAACAAAGATAATGTGGCTTGCAAAGTCTACAGTATTTACTATCTGACTCTTTATAAAAAAGTTGGACGGCTTTTATTCCAATAGGCATGGCCCCTATCACCTCTGCAGTCTCATCTCCTGTAACACTTCCCTCCACTCGCTCTAGACATTCTGGCATTTCAGCTCCTGCCTTGGGGCCCTTGGACTAGCTGTTTCTTCTGCCTGGAATACACTTCTCCTGGATATCTACTTGGCCAATTCTCTGTATCTCTTTTAGATGTGACCTGCTCAATGGAATGTACACTGTGGAACCCCATGTAATACTGCAATTCATGCCCTGTGCTTTGCACTCCCACTCCCCCTCACCTTTTTTCACAACACTTGCCACCTTCTAATATGTCATATAATTTGCTAATTTATTTATTTTTTATTATCTGTCTCTCCCTACTAGAATGTTAAGCCTCGTAAGGGGAGAAAACTTTGTTTTGTTCAGTGATATATGCCAAGCGGCTAGAAGAGTACCTAAGAAGTAATACACCAAAAACACAAAACAAAAAGAAAACCCACTGCTGTCAAGTCAATTCCGACTCATAGCAATCCTACAGGACAGAGTAGAACTGCCCCATAGAGTTTCCAAGGAGCGCCTGGCGGATTCAAACTGCTGACCTTTTGGTTAGCAGCTGTAGTACTTAACCACTATGCCACCAGGGTTTCCTCAGAAGTAATAGCACTCAATAAATATCTGTTGACTGTTCATTGTGATATTTTAAGACCTCTTACTAAGCAAAGTATTTGAATATTTTATTTCTGGTTCCTCACCAGAGCTTCGACTTTGATGTTATGTGTTTTATTTCCTGTTTGTGAAAAACAGGAAAAACTGCACTTAATTATATAATTAGTAGGAAAATTGATCACAGTATTACCAAACATCGTTCTCACTCTACCAAGAGGAAACCATCCTCCAACAACCTTATCCCAAAAAACAATAGGACAGCTTTGAATTTTTAAATATACAAAGATGCTTGATAAATAATGCTTATTGTAGCGTTATCAGTTGTGTGTATACAGTTACCTTAATGTCTTTTATATCAGAAATATAATTTACCTTAATGTCTTTTGTGTCAGAAATGTTTAAATTAGAAGTATTATTTATTCAAACATTATTAGCAATGAATTATTCATGTGTATTTTTGAATAGTTTTGTAGACGCCCCTAATACCAAAAATGAAAAAAAAGTTTATAAATAGTGGCTAAATAATGTATGGTTGATTTTAAATGAAATTTTTGAAGTGCTTTGGGAAAAAGAAGGAATTTCCAAAATAACAGATTTTCTTCATTGATTAAATAGAGAAAGCTTGTAAATTTAATTTTGGCCTGATTAATTAAAAAAAATACATATATATAATACATATAAATAGGATGACATAAGATTTCAAGCAAAAAATCTAAGCTTTTTTCTATAAATTCGAGTAATATGACTAATTTTATTAAATGCTTTTATAGGTGGTCCAAACTGAGCAGAAAATTCACATGCATCTATAATAAAAATGACTGATACTGTATACAGAAACTTGTTTTACATAAGGTGTCTTAGTTATCTAGTGCTGCTTTTACAGAAATAACACAAGTGGGTGGCTTCAACAAAAAGAAATTTATTTTCTCACAGTCTAGTAGGCTAGAAGTCTGAATTCAGGACTTCAGCTCCAGGGGAAGGCTTTCTTTCTCTGTCAGCTCTGGAGGAAGGTCTTTGTTATCAATCTTCCCCTGGTCTAGAAGCTTCTCTGCACAGGAACCATGGGCCCAAAGGACATGCTCTGCTCCTGGCACTACTTTCTTGGCAGTATGAAGTCCTCTACTCTCTGCTCACTTCTTTTTCCTTTTATCTCTTGTAAGATAAAAGGTGATGCAGGCCACACCCCAGGAATGTGACCTGAGTAAGGGTGTTACATCCTACCCTAATGCTCTTTAACATAATCCAATCTTGCCTTATTAACCACAGGCAGAGATTAGGGTTTACAGTACATAGGAAAATTATATCAATCACGAAATGGAGAACAACCACACAATGCTGGGAATTTTGGTCTAACCAAGTTGACACATTTTTGGGGGGACACAATTCAATCCATAACATAAGGACCTTAGATGGAATTCCTATTAATATGACTATAACAGAGGATGTATTAATATTCTGATGATCATAACAAACATTTTTCACTTGTTCGTGGTTTGGTAATAATCCATTCTTGCTGACACTAAATGGTCAAATAACTTGCAAAAAATAATTGTCACTTTACACTCAGGTATAATGGAAATGGAGGTTAAGGGGAGGAGCCTAAATCATTTAGTGAACAGCCAGGCTGTGGCAATCTTGCAGTCATGGACCCCATGAGCTAACTATGGTAGTTAATATACCTTGTGAGTCTGTGGGTGGTATAAATGTTTAACATGCTTGGCTGCTAACCAAAAGGTTGGAGGTTCCAGTCCACCCAGAGGTGTCTTGGAAGAAAGGCTAGCAGTCTAGTTCCGTAATTCAGCCTTTGAAAACCCTATGGAGCATGGTTCTACACTGAAATGTGTTGGGTCTCCATGAGTCAACATCTATCAACTATGAGTTGGAATCAACTCGACAGCACTGGCTTTTTTTTTTTATGACAACTGGTAATGTTCATTTAACTTCAGAGACCAGTTATAATTCTAGTTGACTTGATACGTTGTCCTGGATCATTAGACCTCTGGTTGATACTGACAAAGATTGGAAATCTGTTATCAAGAGCCTATCTCAGTTTATGGGTAGTGTCTTGCAGCCTTCTAACCCTGAATAAATCAAACTTCTTTAAAAAATTGGAAAATTAATCCACCCAAAACTTAAAGATTTTAAAAGCAGTTTTAAGACAATAAAGGCAATAAAAAGGAGTGGATGATAAAAAGTGATTCTTATGGGAATGAGTAAAAGAAAAATTATAGAAAAATGTTAATTTCCTACAGTGATTCAAGATATTTTTATATAAGTACTGTAGACAAGACCATGCACCTATGGCTGTAAGAAAAAGTAAAAAACTGCAGCATTGTATATACCCCTGAAATAACCCAGTTGCAACAGTGCAATATCATAGGATTTCCAAGGAGCACCTGGTGGATTCGAGCTGCTGACCTTTTGGTTAGCAGCCATAGCTCTTAACCACTACACCACCAGGGTTTATTAAAATTCAGAGTTCATTCTGTTAGCAGGCTTTCTTTGGGAATGGATCTTTTGCTTGATAGATGGAAAGAAAAGCTGTGTTTTTTTAATGGAATATGCTGAATTATTTTGGTTTTGGAGTGTGTGATTGAGTTCAAGAGACTGAAATTGTTTTGACTGCGCATTTTTATGCTGTTTATTTCATTCTCCCCAAGAGTCTTTGTGTAGCACTTTCCAGAAAAAGAAATATATCTAGTTTTCTAAGCTAAGACTTGCTTTTGAACACTTGTTTTCTTCTAATGTAACTAAGGTCTATGTCAGTTTTTCACATCTTCTCAATATATGCTTAGCTATTTCTTTCTCCTGTCAGTCTCTACCTCAGTGGGGGGAGGGTATACTTTAGACATATATTAAAGGACACCATTAGTAAGGGAAATAGAGAAGGCAGTTGATTATTCTGAAAGCTGCTTTTTAATCTCTGGTCAAGAGAACAGTCGCTTGCTGTTGTTAGGTGCTGTAGAGCCGGTTCTGACTCAGAGAGACCCCATGTACAACAGAACAAAACACTGCCCAGTTCTGTGCCATTGTCACATTGTTGCGGCCACTGCGTCATTCTATTTTGTTGAGAGTCTGTCTTTTTGGCTCACCCTCTATTTTACTAAGCATAATATACTTCTCCAGGGACTGGTCCCTCATGATAACATGCCCAAAGTTCACAAGATAAAGTCTTGACATCCTTGCTTCCAAGGAGTATTCTGGTTGTACTTCTTCCAAGATGGATTTGTTTGCTCTTCTGGCAGTCCATGGTATATTCAATATTCTGCACCAACACCATTATTCAAAGGTATCAATTCTTCTTTGGTCTTCTTTATTCATTGTCCAGCTTTTCACATGAGACAATTGAAAACATAGGTCAGGTGCACTTTAGTCCTCAGAGTGACATCTTTGCTTTTTAACACTTTAAAGAGGCCTTTTGCAACAGATTTGGCCAATGCAATATGTCATTTGGCTTCTTAACTGCTGCTTCCATGGACATTGATTGTGGACCCAAGTAAAATAAAATGCTTGACAACTTCAATATTTTCTCTGTTTATCATGATATTGCTTATTGGTCCAGTTGTGAGGATTTTTGTTTTCTCTTTGTCGAGGTGTAATCCATACTGAAGGCTATATCTTTGATCTTCATCAGTAAGTACTTCAAGTCCTCTTCACTGTCAGCAGGCAAGGTTGTGTCATCTGCATATCGCAGGTTGTTAATGAGATTTCCTCCAATCCTGATGCCAAATTCTTCTTCATATAGTCCAGCTTCTTGGATTATTTGCTCATCATACAGATCGAATAAATATGGTGAAAGGATACAACCCTGACACACAACTTTCCTGATTTTAAACCACGCAGTATCCCCTTGTTCTGTTTGAACAGCGGCCTCATGGGCTGTGTACAGATTCTGCATGAACACAATTAAGTATCCTGGAATTCTCATTCTTTGCAATGTTATCTATAATTTGTTATGATCCACACAGTTGAATGTCTTTGCACAGTCAATAAAACACAGGTGAACATCTTTCTGGTATTCTCTACTTTCAGCCAAGATCCATCAGCAATGATATCACTCATTTCATGTCCTCTTTTTTTTTCTTTTTTCTGAGTCCAACTGGAATTTCTGACAGCTTCCTGTCTATGTCCTGCTGCAACTGCTTTTGATTATCTTCAGCAAAATTTTACTTGCATGTGATATGATACTGTTCAATAATTTCCACATTCTGTTGAATCACCTTTCTTTGGAATGGCTACAAATATGAATCTCTTCCAGTCGATTGGTCAGGGAGCTGTCTTCCAAACTGCTTCATATAGAAGAGTGAGTGCTTCCAGCGCTGCATCCATTTGTTGAAACATCTCAGTTGTGTTTCTGTTAATTCCTACAGCTTTGTTTTTTGCCATGGCTTCAGTACAGCTTGGACTTCTTCTTTCAATATCATCAGTTCTTGATCATATGCAACCTCCTGAAATGGTTGCATATCAACCAGTTGTTTTTGGTCCAGTGACTCTGTACTCCTTCCATCTTCTTTTGATGCTTCTTGAGTCATTTTATTTTTTGCCCATAGAATCCTTCAAAACTGCAACTCGGGGGTTAAATTTTTTCTTCAGTTCTTTCAGTTTGATAAATGCCAAATGTGTTCTTCCCCCCCCCCTTTTTTTTTTATTCCAAGCTTGTGTATATTTCCTTTTAATACTTTACTTGGTCTTCTTGAGCCATCCTCTGAAATTTTCTATTCAGATTCTTTACTTCATTTCTTCCATTTGCTTTAGCTACTCTACATTCGAGAGCAAGTTTCAGAGTCTCTTTTGACACCATTTTTATCTTTTCTTTCTTTTCTGTCTTTTTAATGACTTTTTGCTTTCTATATATATGATGTCCTTGATGTTATCCCATGACTTATCTGGCCTTCGACCATTAGTGCTCAATGGTTCAAATCTATTCTTTAAAAAAAAATTTTTTTTAGATGAAAGTTTACATAGCAAATTAGATTTCCGTTTAACAATTTTTATACAACTTGTCCCATGACATTGTTGACATTTTCCACAATGTGTCAACAGTCTCATTATTTCTATTCTTTTTGTTATGTTTCCATTAATCTAGCTTCCCTGCTCTTCCTTGGCTTCTCATGTTTGATTTAGGATAAATGTTGACCTTTGGTCTCATATTGTTGATTATTTAAGGGAGGACAGTATTCATGGATGATATTTTTTATTTTATAAGCCAATGTAATTTTTGGATGAAAGGTGACCATCAGAGGTGGCTTCAGTTTCAAGCTCATTATTAACTCATTATTCTTTACAGTTGCATAATATTCCATTGTGTGTATGTACCGCAGTTTGTTTATCCATTCATTTGCTGATCCACACTGAGGTTATTTCCATCTTTCTGCTATCGTGAATAATGCTGCAATGAACATAAAAAAAGAAAAAAAAATTTTTTTTTTTTAATGTACATATCTATTTGTGTCACTGATCTTACATCTCTAGGATATATACCTAGGAATGGGTTTGCTGGATCATATGTTATTTCTATTTCCAGCTTTTTGAGGAAGCTCCATACTGTTTTCCATAGTGGTTGTACCATTTTACAATCCCACCAGCAATGTATAAAAGTTCCAATTCCCCCACAATCTCACTGGCATTTCTTTCTTTTTTTTTTAATCATTGCCATTTTTGCAGGGATGAGGTAGTAGCTCATTTTAGTTTTGATTTATGTCTCTCTAGTGGGTAATGATCGTGAACATCTTTTCATGCTGCCTGAATATCCTATTTGGTGAAGTGTTTGTTTATGTCCTTCGCTCATTTTTTGATTGGATAGTTTTTCTTGTTGTTGAGCTGTTGAAGTTTTCTATGGATTTTAGAGAATAGAGCCTTATCAAGTATGTCATTGCCAAAGATTTTTTCTCAGTCTCTATGTTCTCTTTTTACTCTCTTGTTAAAATATTTTGATGAGTGTAAGTATCTAAATTTTAGGAGGTCCCGATTATCTAATTTATCTTCTGACATTCGTGAATTTTTAGTTTTGTTTGATAGACTATTTATGCTGAATTTAGGTCCTCTAGTATTGACCCAACAGCCCTGGTGGTACAGTGGTTAAAGCACTCAGCTGCTAGCTGAAAGGTTGGTGTTCTGAACCCACCAACTTCTTAGCAGGAGAAAGATGTAGCAGTCTGCTTTCATAAAGATTACAGCTTTGGAAACTTTATGGGGCAGTTTACTCTGTCCTTTAGGGTTGTGATGAGTCGGATACAACTCAGTGGAAGTGGATTTGGACTTTGGATTTAATATTGACACTATGTTATCTTCCAGGAACTTTATAGCTTTAGCTTTAACATTTAGGTCTTTGATCGATTTTCAGTTAGTTTTTGTGCATGATGTAAGGTATGGACCCTGATTCATTTTTCAGCGTGTGGGTGTCCAATTTTGTCAGCACCATTTGTTAAAGAGACTCTTTCTTCACATCATTGAAGATCACCCTTAGTTGAAGACCAGCTGCCCACAGATGGATGGAATTACTTCTGGGTTCTCAATAATACTCCATTGGCCTATGTGTCTGTCATTGAACCAGTACCACTGTTTTGATTACTGTGGCTGTATAGTAAGTTTTGTAATCGAGAGGTGAGAGGCCTCCCACTTTGTTCTTCTTCTTCAATATTGCTTTGGCTATTTGGGGCCTCCTTCTTTTCCACATGAAGTTGGAGATTAGTTTTTCCATTTCATTAAAGAATGTTGTTGGAATATGAATCAGGACTGCATTATATCTATAGATCACTTTTGGTAGTATTGACATTTTCACAATGTTAAGTGTTCCAATCCATGAGCATGCAATATTTCTTCCATTTATGTAGATCTCTTTTGGTTTCTTACAGTAGTGTCTTTTATATCCCTGGTTAGGTTTATTCCTAGGTATTATCATTTGGGGGCTATTATAAATGGTAATGATTTCTTGATTTCCTTTTCAGAGTCCTCCTTGTTATGTTTTTTGTATGTTGATCTCCTACCCTGACACTTTTCTGAATCCTACTATGAGTTCCAATAACATTTTTGTGGAGTCTCTGGAATTTTCTATGTATAGGATCATGTTGTCTGCAGATGATAGCTTTACTTCTTCCTTTCCAATCTGGGTACACTTTACTCCCCTTTCTTGCCTTATTGCTCTTGCTAGAACTTCCAGTACAATCTTGAATAAGGATGGTGATAAAAAGCTTCCTTGTCTGGTACACTTTCTCAAGAGGAATATTCTCAATCTTTCTCCATTGAGAATAATGTTGTCTGTTAGCTTTGCATATATGCCCTTAATCGTGTTGAGGAATTTTACTTCTATTCGTCTCTTGCTAGAGTTTTCTCAGGAAAGGGTGTTAGGTTTTATCAATTGCCTTTTCTGCATGAATTGAGATGATCATGTAATTCTTTTCTTTTTTTTTATTTATATGGTGAAATACATTGATTGAGTTTCTAATGTTGAACTGTCCTTGTATCCTTGGTATAAATACCACTTGAATGTGTAGTATTATTTTTTTGATATGCTGTTGAGTTATGTTGGCTAGAATTTTGTTGAGAATTTTTGAGTCTATATCCATTAGGGATATTTGACTGTGGTTTCCTTTTTTAGTGTTGTCTTTGCCTGGATTTGGTGTCAAGGTTATTCTGGCTTTAAAGAACGAATTAGGGGATATTCCTTCCTTTCTATGTCATGGAATCATTTGAGTAGAATTGGTGTCAACTCTTCTCTGAATATTTGGTAGAATTCTCCAGTGAAGTCTTCTGAGCTGGGGCTTTTTTTTTTTTTTTTTTTGGCTGGGAGTCTTTTTTTTTTTTTTTATGACATCTTCAATTTCTTCTTTTGTTATGGGTCTGTTCAGATTTTCTACCTCTGTTTTAATATAAGTAGGTGGTCTGTTTCTAGAACTTTGTCCATTTCTCCTAGGTTTTCACATTTGTTGGAGTAGAGTTTTTCCTAATATGCTGTTGTGATCCTTTTTATCTCAGTTGATTCTGTTGTAACTTTACCCATCTCATTTCTTATTTTTGTTATTTGTGTCTTCTCATTTTTTTCTTTTGTCAATTTGGCCAGTGTCTTGTCAAGTTTATAGATCCTTTCAAAGAATCAACTTCTAGTCTTGTTATTTCTTTCTATTGTTTTTCTCTTTTCTATTATATTTATTTCTGCTCTGATCTTTATTATTTCCTTTTTTCTGGTGACTGTGGACTTCTTTTGCTGCTCCTTTTCTATTTGCTGGAACTGTAGGATTAAGTTATTGATTTAAGTTCTTTTTCCTTTTTTGATATGTGCATTTATTGCTATAAATTCTCCTCTGATTACTGCTTTGGCTGTGGCACAAAGGTTTTGGTTATGTTGTGCTTTCATTCCCATTTGATTCTAAGAATTTTTTACTTTCATTTAAAATTTTTTCTATCAGCTAATAGTTTTTAACTAATGTGTCATTCACTTTCCATGTATTTTATTTTTCTATGTTCTTTCTGTTATTGACTTCTAGTTTTATAGCATTATGACCAGAGAAGATGCTTTGTAATATTTCAATATTTTTTAATTTATTAAAGCTTGTTTTGTTGCCTAATATATGGTCTATTCTGAAGAATGATCCAAGTGCATTGGAGAAGCTGTGTACTGTGCTGCTGTTACATGGTATGTTCTGTATAAGTCTATGAGATCAAGTTAATACACTGAGTTATTTAGATCTTCTGTATCTTTGTTGAGTGTCTTTCTAATTGTTCTGTCCATCAACGAAAGTGGTGTGGTAAAGTCTCCTACTATTATTGTAGAACTGCCTATTTTTCTTTTCAATTCTGTTAACATTTTTTCATGTATTTTGGAACTGTGTCATTGGGTGCCTAAATATTATGGTTATGTCCTCTTATTTTGCTGAAGATAATTCAAAAATGGTGGTAACAGTAAATCAACAGAGAACTGCCAGAAATTCAACCAGGATTCAGAATAGGATGTGGAATGAGGGATATCATTGCTGACGTCAGATGTACCTTGGCTGAAAGCAGAGAATACCAGAAAGATATTCATTTGTGTTTTATTGACTGTGCAAGGACATTTAACTGTGTGGATTGTAACAAATTATGGGTAACATTACGAAGAATGGGAATTCCAGAATATTTAATTGTGCTCAAGTGGAACCTGGACATAGACAAAGAAGCAGTCATTAATTCAAACAGAATTACAGGATACTGTGTGGTTTAAACTCAAGAAAGTTGTGCATCAGGGTTGCATCCTTTCATCATAATGATTCAATCTGTATGCTGAGCAAATAATCCAAAAAGCTAGTCTATATGAAAAAGAACATGACATCAGGATTGGAGGAAGATTCATTAACAACCTGCAAATATGCTGATGACACAACCTTGCCTGCTGAAAGAGAAGAGGACTTGAAGCACTTACTGATGAATATCAAAGACCACAGCCTTCAGTATGGATTTCACCTCAGCATAAAACAAAAATCCTTACAACTGGATCAATAAGCAACATCACAATAAACAGAACAAATACTGAAGTTATCAAGGATTTCATTTTACTTAGATCCACAATCTGGAAGCAGCAGTCAAGAAATCAAATGATGTATGGCATTGGGTAAACCTTCTGCAAAAGACCTCTTTAAAGTATTGAAAAGCAAAGATGTCACCTTGAGGACTAGAGTATGCCTGATCCAATCTATGGTATTTTCAATTGCCTCATATGCTTGCAAAAGCTGGACAACGAGTAAGGGAGACCGATGAATGCTTGATGCCTTTGAATTACTGTGCTGGCAAAGAATATTGACTATATCATGGTTTGCCAGAAGAATGAATAAATCTGTCTTGGAATAAGTACATCTAGAATGCTCCTTAGAAGTGAGAATGACAAAACTTTGTCTCACATACTTTGGACATTTTATCAGGAGGGACCATTCCTCGGAGAAGGACATTATGCTCAGTAAAGTAGAAAAAAAAAAAAAGGGTCAGCAAAAAGTAGGAAGATCCTCAACAAGATGGATTGACACAGTGGCTGCAATGATGGGCTCAAATATAGCAACAATTTTGAGCATGGCATGGATCCAGGCAGTGTTTCATTCTGCTGTACATAGGTTTCCTATGAATTGGAATTAACTCAAAAACACCTAACAATAGCAACAACAATGCCCTCTTGTTAATTCAATCCTTTAATCACTATATAATGCCCTTCCTTGTCTTTAATACTGGATTTTGACTCAAAGTCCATTTTGTCAGAGATTATTATTGCCACTCCTGCTCTCTTTTGGTTACTTTTTGCATAATATAATTTCTTCCATCCTTTGATTTTTAACCTATTTATGCTTGTATCGAAGGTGTGTGTCTTGTAGGCAACATACTGATGGGGACTTGTTTTTTCAATACATTCTGCCACTCTCTGTCCCTTGATGGTTCATTTAAACCATTTATATTCAGTGTGATTATCTATAAGTATGAATTTATTGCTGCCATTTTGTTATGGTTTTTATTGTGCTGTTTACAGTTTCTTTGTTTCACTTTTCTATGCTCTTTCTGTTTATAGATTTTCTCTTCATGTCCTTCATTGTTGATTTTACATTTTCTGAGTCTTTTTTTTATTTTCTTCTTTAGTTGGTGAGTAGATTTGTTAATTTTCTTTGTGGTTACTCTGAAATTTAACTTTCTCTTCCGAAGTTTAAAATAGTCTGTAATATCTTGATATTGGCTCAACTTCCTCTCTATATGAAAGTTCTATAATTACAAAATTTATTTCCCCCTTTTTGTTTTTAAGTTGTCATCATTTACAGATTGACATCTCTGTTTCCCTGTTTTCAGTTTTATTTTGCTTTTGAGAGTTCTTTATCTGAATTGGTACCTGGTTGATGCTATCATGTGTCTTCATCTCAGATTGTTGACTGATGTTATTCATTCTCTGTCTGAAGGGCTCCCTTTAATATTTCTTGTAAGATTGGTCTGATTTTTACAAACTCCCTTAATTTCTGTTTATCTGGGAATGTCTTAATTTTGCCACCATATACCATGTTTGAAAAACAGTTTTGCTGGATTTACGATTCTTGGTTATCAATTCTTTTCTTTCAGGGTTTTATATATGTCATCCCGTTGCTTTCGTGCCTGCATGAGTTCTGCTGAGAAATCAGAGCTTAGTATTGTTGCTGCCCATTTGTAGGCGATATTTCATTTTTCATGAGCTGTTCTCAGATTTCTTTCCTTATCTTTGGTTATGGAAAATTTGTTTATGATATGCATTGGTAACTTTCTTTTGGGGTCTATCCTGTATGGAGTTCATTGAGCTTCTTGTACAGAAACTTTCTTGTCTTTCATGATATTAGGGGAGTTTTCTGCCAACAAACCTTCAACAATTCTCGCTGCATTTTTTTTTTTAATCCCCGTGTTCTGGAATTCCAATTATGCATAAATTATTCCTTTTGATAGTGTCTTACATAATTCTTAGGTTTTCTTCATTGTTTTTCTGGTTGTTTCTCAAATTAGGATCAAGGGATTTGCCCTTTATTTCACAGATTCTTTCTTCCATTGATTCAATTCTACTTCTATTGAGTTATAAATTTCTGATATTTTGTTGTTAATCTTCTGGATTTCTAGTTGTTGTTTTTGTATGTTTTTTAATTGTCTGTTTATTCTGTCATTTTGTTCTCATATTGTTTTCCTGAATTCTTCTAGGGTTTTGTATTTTCCTTGATCTCTTTGAGGATCTTATATATAAATCTTTTGAATTCTTTGTCAGGTAGTTATATTACTATTTCTTCCTCAAGAAGACTTTTTCCCCTTTATTTTGCTCACTTTTTTGAGCCATCTTATTCTTTCTGTTCATATGATTTGTTATCTGCTATCTTGAAGGCATTAAGTTTAATGCTAGCAGTTAGTGCATTCTCTGGAGGTCAGTGCAGAATGTTTCCATATCTGCTGCGAGGGAGTGCTACCCAAATGGATGGGGTAAGACTGCAGTACGTGCACGAATTGGCTTCTTAGTAGGTGATAAGGTCTCAGTGGGCTTCAGTGCAAGTGACGATGGCCTGCCAGAATTGTTTGGGTTTGGGATGTGTGCTATTGCAGCTGGGTGGACATTAGAGGAGGGCACTGGGATCTCCTGTTTGTCGTTTGGCAGAGGTGTAACTAGTACCTATCAGGTTGTGACTGGTAGTGCTGGTAAAGTGATGTGTCTGTCAGGCCAGTCACCTGCGGTTGATGCAGGAAGTGCTCTTACTGATCACTGGGTTGGGTGCTATGTGTGTGCAGTGCCAGATGCCAGGTGATCAGGGTGAGGGTGCAGCGGTCACTCATCACCAGGTGGGTGTCAAGAGATCTCACACCACAGGTCATTGGGTAGGCTAGACGGCACAGGGGTGGTTGGAGGAGTGGGCATAAGACTCTGGTTGCAGGTCTGACAACATGTGAGCTTGCGCTGCAGATTGCCGGCAGGTGTGGCTGAATGGGAATGGGTGAATATTGTCATGAGCCTCTAGTTGCAGGTTTTCCGATGGGAAAGTATAAGCCTCAGGTCACCAGTGGCCATGGCTGTGCAGGGATGATTAGAGCAGACTCAAGAACCTGGTCACAGGCCTGCTGGCTTGGAAGTGCATGTGCCGTGGATCACCGTGTCGGGGTGGAGGTGAGCTCATCACTGGTCACTGGGAGGGCAGAGGGGTGTGTTCCCCCAGTCTTTGGTGTGGGTGTTGGGGCCCTCCCCACAGTACAGCTGGCAGCCAGGACCCAGCCCCAACCAAATGAGAGGAGTGGGGGCTACCCAGAATCTGGTTGGATGGGGATCTCCAGCTACCAATCCAAGGATCCTCCACTCACTAGCACCACTTGCCCAAATGATCAGAGACTGCCACTGGTGAGTAGTTCTGTCCCTATTTTCTGGTTCCCTTCCTGCTCTATTTTTGCCTGTATCCCTAGGGTTCTCACTCGCCTTTTTGCACTTTCCCTTCTTAGATCTAGTTCATGTTCTGCCCACGTTGCTTTGCTCTGGGTTTGTCTAAACAGTGTCTGTTTCCGCTATTGGAGCTTACATGGAGTTGCCTTTCTGTACTTCTCACCCAGGAATGCTGCTTGCTTTGCCTCCAGTGGCCACACTGTTCTGAGTCAGATAGTAGGGTACCTACAGTTCATAAATCTCCTTGTTCATTGTTTACATTCAGTTTCTTGTTCCCTTTAGTGTTCTAATTCTTCATGCTTCTGTTTGCTGTTCTAGGTGCTCAGATTGTCACCTGTATCTGTTTCACTTTGTTTCTTGTTTTTTTTTTTGCTGCAGGGAGATGGCAAGGTGTGTGTGACTAAGCCACCATCTTGAGCTGTAACCCACATCAAATCTATTCTTGAGATGGTCTCTAAATTTAGGTGAGATATACTAAAGGCCATACTTTGGCTCTTGTGGACTTGTTAATAATTTCCTTCAGCTTCAACTTGAACTTGCACATGTGCAATTGATGGTCTGTTCTGCAGTTGGCCCCTAGCCTTATTCTGACTAATGATATTGAGCTTCTCCATCATCTCTTTCCACAGATGTAGTCAATTTAATTCTTGTGTATTCCTTTTGGTGAGGTCCACATGTATAGTTGCTGTTTATGTTGTTGAAAAAGGTATGTTCAATGAATAGGTCACGGGACTTACAAAATTCTATCACATGACATCTAGTGTTGTTACTATCACAAAGGCCATATTTTCCAGTTACAGATCCTTCTTTTTTCAACTTTTGCATTCCAATCACCGGTAATTATCAAAGCATCTTGATTACATGTTTGATCAATTTCAGAATGCAGAAGTTGGTAAAAATCTTCAGTTTCTTCTTCTTTGGCATTAGTGATTGGTGCTTAAACATGAATAATAGTCATATTAATTCATCTTCCTTGTAGGCGCATGGATATTATCCTATCACTGACAGCGTTGTACTTCAGGATAGATCTTGCAATTTTCTTTTTGACAATGAATGCAATGCCATTCTTTTTTTAATTTGTCATTCCTGGCATAGTAGACCACATGATTGTCCAATTCAAAATAGCCAATACAAGTCCATTTCAGTTCACTAATGCTAGGATATCTATCTTTGAGCATTCTGTTTCATTTTTGATGATTTCCAATGTTTGGCTCATGAGGGGTGCTCGATAAATGGTGGCAATAGAGTGGTAGTAATTTATTATGGTTATTATTATAACATGGACTCAGTTCTTAATTCATGCACAATCGATAGTTAAAATATATTTTATTTTATATAATGTATAATAATAATAATGAAGTATCAATAACTAATAAATAGGTAGAATAGATTTGGATGACTGTGATATATGTGCTTAATATACACTGAAACAGATATTTTATTCTCCACTTCACTGGTAATATAGATGAACCCCAAGAGAAAGTTACGATCATTTCTATGACAAATTATCAGTAATACTTAGGTGAAAAGCAAAGTCCTGTGGGTTGACTTTATGACTAAAAATCCTTTGTATCAATAAAATAATGCTAATACCTTAGATAGTAAAATAACTATAGTGTAATTATTTCTTCATTCATTTTAGGATGTTTTCATTTGAAAGAACATTACATGGCTAACTATAATAATGGTCCTGTGTACACAGAACCAAACTGTCTTGTAAAAGGGAAAGAAAAGATAGTCATCTCCCAGCTGACTGTGGCATCATTCATGGTAGATAGTCACGAATGATGCCACAAATGTATATACTTAGCAACATCTGGATATTTTGAATGAGATACATACAATATTTGGATGGCAAAAAACATTGTTCTGTTTTCGTAGACATAATAGGGCATTTTTCATAGGTTACCCAAAATATGTGATGTAATGTAGCATGTGAAAGATATACTGTGGCATTGCTTTAATTCGTGTCTTCACTTGCCAGGCATGAACGTAACTTTAGTTTCTGAGATGTATGGATTTCTAAACCTCCAACTATGCCAGCAAAGTGGACTTTTGATTCTGTTCTGGCAGCCTAAATCACCATAAGCCCACGGCTGAAAGAGGCACGAAGACTTGCAGAGAAAAACAGCATTGATGGGACTCCATAGAAATTCATGCTGCGCCTGTTCTCAAAAATAAAGTTTCCTGTCTTCACAGCTTGTAATGTATAACCTTTCACTGATACTAAATTTCTTGATTATTAAAAAAAGGAAGAGCTATGCAAATATACAGGGAAACAAGGTACCTGTAATACCCCCTGTTGAAAGTTGCATTACTTATTCCAGTTGAATAAGTTTATACTGGATAAATTTAGTCCAAAGTGAAAACTCTATTTCCAGCAGAGTATTAAAGATGTTTTACTAAAACACACTTAAGCAAATGCATTTTGATAACTTATAAGGAAGTGACACACAGCTCTCTTTGTGGAAGTTCAATAAATTGTGTTATCGGCAGCTGAAAAAAGATGTTCTCCGTCTGATTTACACTCATAGATTTGCGTTGACTTCATTTCAGATGCATGGAATGCACAGCAGACATCGTTAAATATGACTTTTGAATGATATCTAACAAGAGAAAGTAACTTTTTCTTTCCTGTTCAGTAGTTAGCCGTGCTACTGAAACTCCATCTACTCACCCAGGAACTGTGCTTTTACATGAAGTGCATGAAAGTCTAAGACAGTGGAATTGCACCTTCAACTGGCCTCACTCCACCTTCTAGGATCCAGAAAGCTTTCAAATCCACCTTGAGCCCAGGCAGTGGCAAAGGGGAAGAGGAATTGAAGAAGCAAAAATAAATATTAAAGTACATAAGAATTGAATATTACCTATTTAAATAGCAATTATGCAGTTGAAAACAAGATCATCACACCTGTACAAGAAAAGGCATGCAAGCCCAAAACATCTGTTTGGATCCACCTGCCAGGCACCTGTTTTGCTGTTTCAATGCCATTTGATTGCTGGAGATGTAGAGGCTCTTCTGAGGTAATGAGTGATTTTACATTATGCATGATTGAAAACAGGTGTTCTGCTGTGCTACAATTCTACGCATGAATAATTCAGTTTGTTTGGAGCAAGATCTTTAAAAGAAGTACTGCATGGGCTTTATTATTTCTATAAACATGAAGGTTATTTTTTTTCAATGTACGATTGTTACTTTTCAGCCAGCTTGTTTATGGCAATTTTTGTGTAATTTTATGGATGAGGAATAATATCTTGAAAGGTAAAATTGATCATACTTAAAACATATGAGAAGTAAAATTGGAAGGTCTGTTAGCAAAAGGAAAAACGGTATTAAAATTCAATGTTCTAAGTGAAAATGCCTGATTATTTCCTTCCTGCTTTGCCTGCTTTTTTTGATGGTAACAAAACATTCGTCTGAGAGCTATAATTAGGGAGGGGTGAACTATTTGGGAAAATAGAGAAATTGTTTTGTATCTCAGCCCAAACACCAAGCCGAGCCCAGACTTCCTTAAAGACAGAGCTGAGTGTTAGTCAGCAGCCTTTGCCTTCTATCTTGATATCATGACTTCGCACCCTCTTGTAATCCACTGCAGGACACTGCTGATGGAGACTATCACTTTTGCTCCAATTTCCACTTAAAGCTTTGTCTCCCCTGGTTTTCTGCAGTCAAAAGTGTTATCAGAATGTTGTATTTCAAACACAAGGAAAATCCCCAAACTCCCAACCTTAACTTCAGAACCTCATTGAACAAGGCACAAGATTTTGTTCTCTTAGAGACTTCTGCTCTTGGACAAAAGACACTGTAGTAGTTTTAAATTACCTAACCCTGAGTCTTGAAAATTTCTGAGTGTAAGGAATAGACAACATTTTAACTAATACTGTATTTTTTTATAATTAATAGAAGAACAAAGGATTTTAATTATAATCATAATAACTTTGCTGTTACTAATTTACATTTGCTGAGTGCTTTGTAACATATAGCTCACGATCTATGAGGGTTATTGACACATAATAATCCTTTCCTAAAATATACCAACTCGGCAAGTAGTCAACTCTGAGATTTGAGGTTTGGCTATCTTCCCTCTTTGTGAGAGCTGTGGGGAGCTTCACAGCAGATCTATTATTGAAAAGCTTTCTAGTTAGAAGTAGATCCTAAGACAGGTTCTTCATGTGCGGAGCTACACGTGAAGAAAGCCACACACACACACACACACACACACGCAAAGACGAATTTGGCAGGAAGGCAAACATTTTCATTGCCGTGGACGTAGAGAATTGACCTGCTACCCTTCCATGGGGATAAGGTTGAGATGCAGGCCTGTACAAGGCCTCACCAAATAGGTGTTGGACTCAGAAACTCAGAGAATCAATTTGAAGTAGGAGTTCAGGAGCTCAGGAATCTGGACTAAGAGGTTTAAGTAACAAGAAGAATTGTTGAACAGGTAATCCTGCCTTAGCTTAAAAATGTCTTTTTTCTTTCTATAAAAGTTAAGATAATAAAGCCTTCTCCCTCTGATAATGGGCTAAATATTTATAGTCTCCTTTTTACTACATAACACTGATGGACACCTAAAGTATTAAGTTAATTCATATGAAATTGCAATTTTTATATGTCAAAACTGGTTCAATATTAGACATTTTGTATGACTCAGTCTATCTGTGTTAATGATCCATTAGTTTGAGACACCACGTATTCTTAGGTACAATAAAATATGCAGCCCCGGTGGCACGGTGGTTAAGTGTTCAGCTGCTAACCAAAAGGTTGGAGATTGGAATCCACCAGCCACTTCATGGGTGAAAGATGTGGCAGTCTGTTTCTATAAAGATTACAGCCTTGGCAACCCTAAGGGCCTTTCTATTCTGTCCTACAGAGTCTCTATGAGTTGGAATCCACTCCATGGTAAGGGTTTTTTTTCTTTTTTGGTCTGTTTTTTGTGAGTCCCTGCATGGGGCAGTTAACTGCTAAGTGAAAGGTTTGTGGTTTGAACCAGAAGTGCCTAGGAAAAAAGGCCTGGCAACTTACTTCTGAAGAATCACTCTATGGAGCACAGTTCTACTCTGACACACGTGTGGTCACCATGAGTCAGAGTCAACTCCATAGCAACTGGTTAGTGGTTCATTGTATGAAATGTACAACTAGAAAGAAAAGTAATACCTTCTGAAAAAGTGAAATACAGAGACAAAGCATAAAGAGTGCTCAATAACCACTTACAGTGAGAAGTTCTTGCATGATAAAGATTGGGAAATTCTCTACCTCATCTCAAGAGGTGGAGTCTAATTACTCTCCCTGTAAATCTAGATGGTTGTTAATGAATTTCTTGACCAATAGATTGAAGCAGAGCCTTGAAGGTTTTATCTGGGCCTCTTGGAATAATAGCTATTATGATATTTTCCTTAAGAACCCAGCCATCATACTGTGAGAATATCCATGGTGAGATTGTGTCCAGGATAGGCATTCTGGTCAACAACATCAGCTGAGCTCGCTGCTGACTGCCAAATCAACGTTCAGTCCTAGAGGGAGCCAATTCAGATGTCCAGCCCAACTGAGTCTTCAAATGATTCCAGCCCCAGGCACCACCTGACTGCAAATGCTTATTTGATTAAATATGGCTTCAAATACTGTGATATTTTTCCCATTGAGAAGAAGGGTCTATTTTCTCTACTCTTGAATCTGGCTTTGCCATTGACTACTTTGAACAACAGAAGATGACAGAGGTAGTGCTGGACCTACTTCTAAAAGGAGTGCCAGTTTCTGCTTCTTCCCTCTTGGAATATTTGCTCTTAAAAGTCAGCTCCATGTGTAGAGAAGCAAGCAGAGATGGAGGGAAAGAGGTGCCATGCCATATGAAGATTGCCCAGGAGCAGGAAAGAAGCTCAGAAGAGTCAAAAACTATCCTCCATAGCCAACAGACAGAGAAAGTCTTCCCGTAGAGCCAACAGCCTGAACTTGGGCTTCTAATTCCCTAAACTGTGAAAAAATAAATTTCTTTTTGTTAAAGCCAAAAAAATGTCAGCCGCTATGGAAGAAGTGAAACTATCTTAAGCCCTTTGTGCTGTGAGAATGCCAAGCCACATGGAGAGGCATTGAATGATGAAATACAATGTGGAGAAGGGGTGGGGGTGGGGGGACAAGAAGCTCCAATGCACCAGAAATGTGAATGAAGATGCCATCTTGAAATTGATTCTCCAGTCTCTGCTGTTCCAATTGATGTCACATGAACCAGGAATAAACCTCCCAGCTAAGTCCTCCCTGAAATCCTGACCCTTCAAACTGTAAGTAAAATAAAATGGTTGCTTTTAGTTAATAAGCTTAGTGGAAATTTGTTATGAAGCAATAGATAATCAGAACTCTCTCCAGTATATAATGCAGGTTGAGCCCTAAATAGGTATGTCAATTTGGGAAAATTACTTAACTTCTCAGCCTAAATTTTCTCATCACAAACTTGAGATTGTGATAGAGTCTACCTCCAAGGGTTGTTGTGAGAATTAAAAATTGTCAAGTTTTCAGAACAGAGCCTGACACATACAAGCCCTCACAAATCGTTAGCCATCACAATTATTATTCAAGCCTCTACAATGAAATAATGAAATAAAATATGTAGGACAATTCTTAACCTAGATTGTACAAGACACTCAACATTGAGATATAAAGTTCCTGGAATTCTTTCCTACTTGTTATCCTCCACTTTTTAGCATGTCAATTGGAAGTTAGAAGAGTTTCAGCTTGGAAGTCAGAAACCTGGATTAAAAAATGGTTAGTTGCTCTGCAAATGTAAATTATCACCATAAGCAGCAAATTTTACTCAGAGCAGAATGATCTTAAGAAAATTCTTTGTGCATGCCTGACGTGCCCATGAAGGGGAGGAGGATTGAAAGATGAAGAAATTGTTAGAGATAAACCCGTATGTTTCAGTTTTGTTCAGACTGGTTCCCATTTGAGAATCTCGTGGCATGTACCAGTGGGGTGATGTGACCAGTAGTAGGTTTCCTGTAGGCTAGTTAAACAAATGGCTAGTGGTTTGTTGTTGTTATTGTTAGGTGCCTTCGAGTTGGTTCTGACTCCTAGGGACCCCTCTGTACAACAGAAGGAAATACTGTCAAGTCCTGCACCATCCTCACAATCATTGTTAAGCTTGAGCTCATTGTTGCAGCCACTGTGTCAATTCACCTTATTGAGATCTTCCTCTTTTTGCTGACCCTCTACCAAGCACGATGTCCTTCTTCAGGGACTGGTCCTTCCTGATAATATGTCCAAAGTATGTGTGACCAAATCTCACCATCACTGCTTCTAAGGAACATCCTGGCTGTACTTCCTCCAAGACAGATCTGTTCTTTCTTCTGGCAGTCCATGGTGTATTCAGTATTCTTCACCAACACCATAATTCAAACTCATCAATTCTTCTTCAGTCTTATTCATTGTCCAGCTTTCGCATGCATATGAGGCAATTGAAAATATTATGGCTTGGGTAAGGTGCACCTTAGTCTTCAAGGTAACATCTTTGCTTTTTTAACACCTTAAAGGGTCTTTAGCAGCAGATTTGCCCGATGCAATATGTTGTTTAATTTCTTGACTCCTGCTTCCATGGGTGTTGATTGTGGATCCAAGTAAAATGAATTCCTTGACAACTTCAATCTTTCTCCGTTTATCATGGTGTTGCTTACTGGTCCAGTTGTGAGGGTTTTTGTTTTCTTTATGTTGAGGTGTAATCCATATCGAAGGCTATAATCTTTGATCTTCATCAGTAAGTGTTTCAAGTCCTCTTTACTTTCAGCAAGTGAGGTTGAGTCATCTGCATATTGCAGGCTGTTTATGAGTCTTCTTGCAATCCTGATACTGTGTTTTTCTTCATACAGTCCAGCTTCTTGGTTAATTTTCTCAGCCTACAGATTGAATAAATATGGTGAAAGGATACAACCCTAACACACACTTTTCCTGATTTTAAACTATTCTTCTAGTTATTCAGTTACTATCTGTGTCTGCTCTTTGTCTGTCATCTCTGAGAAAATTATTGAATTCTCTTAATCTTCTTTCTAAAATAGTTATTGTATTTGTTAATGCGTCTTCCTCCAATCCTGATGCTTCTTTCTTCTTCAGCTTCTTGGATTATTTGTTTAGCATACAGATTGAAGAATTTTGGTGAAAGGGTACAACCCTGACTCATACCATTCCTGATTTTAAACCACTCAGTATCTCATTGTTCTTTTCAAATGACTGTCTTTTGGTCTGTGTACAGGTTTTCCACGAGCATGATTCAGTATTCTGGAACTCCCATCCTTCAAAATGTTGTCCATAATTTGTTATGATCCACAGAGTCAAATACCTTTGTGTAGTCAATAAAACAAAAGTAAACGTCTTTCTGGTAATCTCTGCTTTCAGCCAGAATCCATCTGATTTAGAGTGACTTTATTTAGTTACAAGAATCTCACACATAACAATAAGTATCAATATTATGATAATTGTTTAATGAACTGTCAATGTACTAATTTATATATATCATCAGTTGTCATTCAGTTGAAGCAGGTACCATTGTTCATTTGATTATAAGTGCTTGTATTAAGTTATCAATATCTTAAGAGTAAAAACCATGACTGTGTAGCTTGATACAGATGCAAACAGAAGTCTAAGCATTTTTAATTGGTGGCAGCATCATGTAATGGTCAAGATCATGGGCTCTGGAGCTAAAATGCTTGGTTCAAATCTTGGTTCATGATTTGCTAGATGTGCGACCTTAGGAAAGTTACTAAACCTCTCTGTGCCTTAGTTTATTCATCTCTAAAATGATGCTATTGAAAGTACGTAACACATTGAGCCAATATGAGGATTAAACAAGTTAATATTTGTAAAGTCCTTAGAACAGAGCCCAGTCCGCAGAAAGTGTCACGTAAATATTAAAACCAGTTGCCATCAAGTTGACTCCAACTTATGGCAACTTCATATGTATTAGAGTACAATGTGCTTTATAGGGTTTTCGGTGGCTGATTTTTTGAAGTAGGTTGCCAAACCTTTCCTCCTAGGTGCCTCTAGGTAGACTTGAGCTTCCAACCTTTGGTTAGCAGCTGAGCAGGTTAAACATTTGTACCACCCATGGACTCCATGTAGGTATTACATAAATAATTGTCCTTAATATTTATACTTTGGAAATGAGAGAATTGGATCTAACTTAAATAGCTTAGAGACCTTCATAACTAGGCCATGATAGAATAAGATGTAGAACATTTACCACAGAAAAGGAAAATATATATTCAAATACTTATGAAAGTATATAGATACATTAAAAATTGAGTTTTATGTGCAAAGTTGAGAATTACATAAAAGTTTTTAAGGTGACTGGAAAGTTCTATCATATTTTGGTATATATTTGCATGTACAAGGATAAGAAAATTTAAAGTTGCACAAAGTAGTTACTGGAAATAATGATTTGAATTAAGCTGGTACCAAAATTTGGCAAACATGGTACTGTTTTTGCAACTTAGAACCAAATTAAATTACCTGGTTACCATTGTCAAGTTGGAAAAACTTACATGAAGTAAACACAATTGAGAATGTCAGAGAAATGTGTTGTAAAATTGAATTCTAGCATCAAAAATGGTTTACAGTAGTGGGTGAGGCGCAGAAAAGACTTTAGAGAAATGTCAGAAGTGAAATGCCTGCCCCTGGCTTGCTAGTGATGAGTTAGGAATGAAGTACTGAATACCTGAATCACATTAAGCACAGGACAGGACCATTTAAAGCAAGTGGTGGAATAATTGTTTGAAGCAAATTTATGCGTAGGATGAGTAGTCCAAAAAGGGGAAAAAAAGTGTGTTTTCACTGTTTTTGCACAGGTAGAAAAGGAGGCAAAGAAACAAGCACATTTTTTTTGAATATTAGTTGAAAAAGTAAATGTCAGTACCTATAAATAAATTGTTATATAACTCGTTTATAAGAGATACTTGCTCATCAGCTAGGTGTTAGTTATGCTCCCTATGCCAGTATTGTTAACTGCTTCCTCTCTATTTTAGCTTCACCTTTTCTCCCCCAGTTGATTATTTACAAAGTGCATTCCTTCAATTTGCTTATACAGCACATATATAAATCAGTCAACCAACCAAACTTGGGTGTGTAGTAGGTAGGAATGGCAGGTCACAAATTGAGGTTTATAAAGATTTTTCATTTTACTTTTCTTTAATTAAACTTATTTTCTCTTTTGAGTTTCCTTTATCATGTGGTGAAAATTAAATCTCTATCAAATACAGTCTCTCATCCCCAAGCTCAATCCTTAAGAAAGAATTAAAATCCAAACCAAACTTACTGGCGTCAAGTCGATCCCGACTCATAGTGACCCTATAGGACAGAGTAGAACTGCCCCATAGGGTTTCCAAGGAGCAGCTGGTGGACTCGAACAGCTGACCTTTTGAATGGCAGCCATAGCCACTGCATAGCCATAGTCACTGCACCACCAGGGCTCCTGAGAAAGGATTACTAAATGTTAGAACTATATGGGCAAGAGATAGGTAGGGCTGTGGTGGGACAAAAGGAATCTGGTCTTCAGCATCCATCCACACTGTCACCTGTTGTGACTTTGATTATGTCACCCATTGAAACTTAGGTGATGCCATGAAACCTCTGTTCATAAGCACATGCATGTTACTGCTATTTATTGCACACTTAAGGCCACTCTTTCCAGGTCAGCTGTCTCTCTCAGGAGAGCTGTGCTCTTATCTGGTTGATGGTAAACCTTTACCTGCTTCTACTCTGGGAGTTTTGAAAACTTGCTTCAGCTAAGGTCTTTCTGTCTAGATGTTCTTTGAAGCCATGTCCATGCTACTACCCCTTACAGTGCCTGGTAATGGGGAGCTCTGGATCTTTCTTGCTCCCTGGGCTTTGTCTAGAGTTTGTGGCACAGGTCTGTTTTCTCTCAGACATCCCAACCCTATCCAAGGATTCTATCATCCATACCTCCCTCTTTCCTCCTCCCTCAGCCTATAGATTTCTTTGTATTTTGGGGTAAAGCCTTCTCTTATTCTTTAAGAATTATTCCAAGTCTTTTCTTTGAGGTGTAAACCTTAGGCCACAAGTACTTCAGTGCTTAGTGTTTTGGAACACAATAAGCTCAGGTTTTCTTGTAATTCAAAATCCCTTTTAAAACTCAAGGTATTTTCTACTTCTGATTTATCAGCCCTCTCCCAAGACAACAGATGCCTCATGGCCTGGGAGACAAGAGAAAGGTCATTGAATAACAGGAGATACCAGGAAAGGCACATTATTTAATATTAAAAGTGTATCAAACTATTTGTAAATTGGCTAATCATAACATTTCTGGACTTTGTTATAGCCAACTTCTTAATATTTCCTGTATATAATTTCCAGTTTTTTATGTCTCAACATAAATCCTCTTTCATGACTTTTGCCTTTATTCCTGTGCCTCTCTTTGTCTTAAACTACCTTCTTCCTCCTCTTTGCTGCATAATTCCACACCTACACAGGACAGCACAATGGCAAGGAGTGTTGTTTCTGGGGTCAGAACTCGTAGGTTCAGCTTGACCACTTATTCCATGTGATGTGTTGGATAAACTACTTAATCCTACTTTGACCCAGTTTTTTCATCTGCAAAATGGAAATAGTGATGGTTTATCACGAGGATTAAATAAAATAATATGTATAAAGCATTTAAAATGATATCTGGTGAATAGTAAACATCCATAAATGTTAGCTAAATTTACTCGTCTTTTAAAACTCAGTCTGTGCCATTGCTTCCACTGGCCTTTCTAAATGGCTCTGGCTTGGGCCCTGTACTGTTCCTCTGAAGTCCCTCACGTTCCATTTCATATTACTCCAATTGTACTGCCCACAGTAGTCATTATAGGAGGGGCTATACTTCAGCCCCTAAGGGAAGAGAAAGAAGGGGCCAGAGGCATGGATTGGAAGAGGTTAGAGGGGCATTATCTCAGAGGAAACTAGGCTTCTACACTTTGGGGAGTAACCTCTTGCCATATTATCTTTGTTTTGGTTATTGTTAAAAGTGTCTCAGTATCTTTCTCCAACCCTACATAATATTATAACCCACCTCCCCCTTCCTCTATGATAGCACACCAGCAGGAGTGGTGGGGAAAAAGTTGGAAGGAAATAAGAAAAAAAAAATATTTGTATGCAACTATTTGTAGAACTTTTTTATTTTCCAAATTAAAAAAAAAAAAGTAATGGAGACAGAATGACAATGGCAAGATCACAGAGGTAGTTTAATCGTGACTTGGTTCGTAAGACTTCTATCATCTGGGTTTCTAATAAATGTAATTCTGCTTCTCATGGGAGGGTGCCTTCCCTGAGGAATAACATCATAAGTGATATCTGAACATTGATAATGGAGAAGGTTTTGGTTCTAGAAATTAGATCCTGGATTCTGTCATTGCTCCGCAGGACCTTCCTGGATTGCTTGGGTTATAATTGCAGTTTCTGAAAGCCTTAATATTGCACTTATTTCGACTTGAATCTTATTCCAATATTTCAAGTTTGTTACCACAGATATAGTTTTTATCTTAAAGCAAATCCTTCACTTTCTTTGCCCAGAGTTCTAGGGACTGGATATCATCTAGACTTTGGGTAACATCTTCCAGATTTGGTTTAAGCTGATTATATATTGCTGAACAATCAGATTTTCTGCCCTCAGCGGCACAAAACCAAGTGATGACAGAGCTGGCTTCTGGCCACCAGCAACGTGATGACACTGCCTGAGTCTTTCACAGCCTTGATTTGATCTTGGGTATTCTCAAATGGCTGTACCGCCTTAAAGAGTGGAGAAGGGAGTCTCCTTCCTGATGTGACACAAGGGCATGGAAGCTCATCTGTGTCACTGCCATGACTGACATCTCCGTTTGCTTTATTCTTTTACACCGAATCTACCTTTTTGCATTCTTTTTGCACAACTGCACTTTTCAGAATGTCTTAAACAAGCTGCTTAAAGAAATGGACGTGCCAGTGGAGGGCATTTTCTGTGTGGATGTATAGGCAGAACTTGGCGTACCTGTTTAGGAAATAGCAAACCTAAACTGTGGGAACTCTTGAGCCATGGTTTCGTTTTTGTTGTTTCAATGTCCCACGCAAGTTCTCCTGTGTCTCGGTTTGCTAGTATGTCATCTTTTGGGTTGCCATTATTGTTGGGCCCACATACCAATGCAAGATAGCAATTACTACAATTTGATTTTATTCTTTAACCTACCATAATGGGGACTACCTGTGGAAGCGTAAATGTGTACTTAGGACACACAACCAACTTTATTTTATGTCTCCATAAATGAATGCGAAGGAGCCTTGGTGGCACAGGGGTTAAGCACTGGGCTGATAATGGAAAGGTTGATGGTTTGAATCCATCCAGAAGCTCTGTAGGAGAAAAAACCTGGCAACCTACTCCTGTAAAGATTATAGCCTAGAAACCCTATAAGGCAGTTCTACCCTGTCACATTTTGTCACTATGAGTCAAAAACCAATTTGATGGCACCTATATCAATTCAACGGCACTGGGTGGGGTTTTTGTATAAACAATGTAACAACCTGAATGTAGAATGCTGAGGTAATCATCGTTACAGAATGGATTACTGGGATTGAGAAAATGAAAATCAAGAGAACACAGAGATTGAGGAAGTAAAAATCAAGTAAAGAGTTCATTTAGCTTTATTAAATGTACCCCAGGAATTAGACTAGAAAATGCAAGGGTTCTAGACTGGAAAATACAAGGAATACCAAGTATAAGAAAAAGCTCTTGACTTCAAGAGTTTCAGTATATTTGGGGAAACCCAGCATAATGAAAGATAACTGATTATATAGAACGTGATGTACAAAGTATCAACTTAGTCCTAGAAGAAACCAATTCTGTAGATGTAAAAGATTTATTTCCAGAAACCAATTCTGGAAATAAATGTGGCTTGAAGTGATCAGGAGGTGCTTAAAAAATATAGAACTAAACCAGGCTATGAAGAGAGGGCAATAACCAGGTATTCTGGAAGCAGAAAGAAGGACTTTTCAGTAGGAAAGAGGTGTGAGCAAGATTACAGAGTAGGGAAGATTCAGGGTAAAGTGTGGAAAAACTGAAAGATTGTTGTTGTTATTGTTAGGTACCATTGAGTAGGTTCCAACTCATAGTGACCCTACACAAAACAAAACGAAACACTACCCAGTCCTGCGCAATCCTCACAATTATGGCTATGCTTGAACCCATTGTTGCGGCCACTGTGTCAATTCTTCTTGTTGAGGGTCTTCCTCTTTTTTGCCGACCGTCTACTTTACCAAGCATGATGTCCTTCTCCAGGGACTCATCCCTCCTGATAACATGTCCAAACTTTGTGAAATGTAGTCTTGCCATCCTTGCTTCTAAGAAGCATCCTGGTTGTACTTCTTCCAAGACAGATTTGTTTGTTCTCTTGGCAGTCCATGGTGTAGTCAATATTCTTCTTCAACACCACAATCCAAAGACATCAGTTCTTCTTCGGTCTTCCTTATTCATTGCCCAGCTTTCTCATGCATATGAAGCGATTGAAAACACTATGGGTTGAGTCGAGTGTGCCTTAGTCCTCAAGGTGACATCCTTGATTTTCAACACTTTAAAGAGATCTTTTGCAGCCGATTTGCCCAATGCAATGTGTCTTTTGATTTCTTGACTGCAGCTTCCATGGGTGTTGATTATGGATCCAAGTAAAATGAAATCTTTGACAACCTCAATTGTTTCTCTGTTTATCATGATGTTGCTTATCGGCCTAGTTGAGGCGTTACTGAGCTGAAATGGACTAGTATTTGTCATTTTGAATCAGACAATCATATGGCCTACTATGCTGGGAATGACAACTTGAAGAGGAACGGCACTGCATTCCTCATCAAAAAGAACATTTCAAGATCTATCCTGAAGTACTACACTGTCAGTGATAGGATACTATCCATATGCCTACAAGGAATACCAGTTAATGCAACTATTCACATTTACACACCAGCCACTAAGGCCAAAGATGAAGAAATTGAAGATTATTACCTACCTCTGCAGTCTGAAATTGAGCCAACATGCAATCAGGATGCATTGATAATTACTGGTGATTGGAATCAGAAAGTTAGGAAAAAGAAGAAGAATTAGTAGTTTGAAAATAAATACTGGTGACGGAAACAATGCCAGAAATCCCATGATAGAATTTTGCAAGGCCAACTACTTCTTTATTGCAAATATCTTTCTTAAACAACAAAAACAGTGACTATACACTTGGACCTCGCCAGATGGAATGCACAGGAATCAAATCAAATTCCACATCTGTGGAAAGAGATGTTGCAAAAGTTCAATATCATTAGTCAGAACAACGCTGGGGTTGGCTGTGGAACATACCATTAATTGCTCATATGCAAGTTCAAGATGAAGCTAATGAAAATTAGACAAAGCCTATGAGAGCCAAAATATGACCTTGAGTATATCCCAACTGAATTTAGAGACCATCTCAAGAATATTTTTGATGCATTGAACACTAATGACTGAAGACCAGAGGACTTATGGAATGACATCAAGGACATCATACATGAAGAAAACAAAAGGTCATTAAAAAGACAGTAAAGAAAGAAAACACCAGAATGGATGTCAGAAGAGGCTCTGAAACATGCTTTGGAATGTCGAGTAGCTAAAGCAAATGAAAGAAATGATGAAGTAAAACAGCTGAACAGAAATTTCAAAGGGCAGCTCGAGAAGACAAAGTAAATGTTATAATGACATGTGCAAGGACCTGGAGTTAGAAAACCAAAATGGAAAAACACACTCAGCATTTCTCAAGCTGAAAGAACTGAAGGAAAAATTCAAGCCTCAAGTTGCAATATTGAAGGATTCTATGGGGAAAATATTAAATGACATAAGAAGCATCAAAGACAGATGGAAGAAGTACACAGTCACTATGCCATAAAGAATTGGTTGACTTTCAACCATTTCAGTGGGTAATATATGATCAGGAACCTATGGTACTGAAGGAAAAGGTTCAAGCTGCACTGAAGGCATTGGCAAAAAACAAGTCTCCAGGAGCTGACAGAATACCAGCTGAGATGTTTCAACAAACTAATGCAGCACTGGAAGTGCTCATTCATCTATGCCAAGAAATTTGGAAGACAGCTATCTGGCCTACAGACTGGAAGAGATCCATATTTATGACTATTCCAAAGAAAATGATCCAAATGAATGCAAAAGTTATCCGTCAATATCATTAATATCATATGTAAGTAAAATTTTGCTAAAGATCCTTCAGAAGCGGCTGCAGCAGTACATCAACAGGGAACTGCCAGAAATTCAAGCCGGATTCAGAAGAGGATGTGTGGAACCATGAGTATCATTGCTGATGTCAGATGGATCCTGGCTGAAAACAGAGAATACCAGAAAGATGTTTACCTGTGTTTTATTGACAATGGTAAAGCATTCGGCTATGTGGATCATAACCAATTATGGATAACATTGCTAAGAATGGGAATTCCAGAACAGCTAATTGTGCTTATGAGGAACCTGTACAGAGATCAAGAGGCAGTCTTTCAAATGGAACAAGGGGATACTACATGGTTTAAAACCAGGAAAGGTATGCATCAGGTTTTATTCTTTCATCATACTTATTCAGTCTGGACTATATGAAGAAAAACAGGGCATCGGGGTTGTAGGAAGACTCATTAACAACCTGCATTATGCAGATGACACACCTTTGGTTGCTGAAAGTGAAGAGGACTTGAAGCACTTGCTGATGAAGGTCAAAGACCACAGCCTTCAGTATGGATTACACCTCAATAGAAAGAAAATAAAAATCCTCACAACTGGACCAATAAGCAACACTATGATAAACAGAAAAAGATTGAAGTTGTCAAAGATTTCATTTTACTTGGGTCCACAATCAACGCCTATGGAAGCAGTGGTCAAGAAATCAAACAAAGCATTGTATGGGGCAAATTTGCTGCAGAAGTACCCTTAAAGTGTTAAGCTGTCACCTTGAGGACTAAGGTGCACCTAACCCAAGCCATGGTATTTCAGTCATCTCATATGCATGTGAAAATGGACAATCTATAAGGAAGAATGAAGAAGAATGGATGCCTTTGAATTATGATGTTGGTGAAGAATATTGAATATACCGTGGACTGCCAAAAGAACAAACAAATCTGCCTCTGAAGAAGTATAGGCACAATGCTCCTTAGAAGCAGGGATGGCGAGACTTCATCTCACATACTTTGGACCTGTTATTAGGAGGGACCAGTTCCTGGAGAAAGAGATCATACAAAGTAAAGCACCAGGTCAGCAAAAAAAATAAATAAAAAGGAAGATCCTGAACAAGGGGCATTGACTCAATGGCACTTAACAACAACAACATAGTTGAACAATATTAAGTCTGCATGTAAGGTTTCAGGACTTCAGGAAATTGTTCCACTGTGTCCTGGCATTTAACTAATGAAAAAGTAAATTCCATGAAGGGGTCCCTGGGTGGTGTAAATAGCTAATGCACTCTTCTGCTAACTGACAGATTGGAAGTTTGAGTCCATTCAGAGGCACCTCAGAAGAAGGTCCTGGCTATCTACGTCAGAAAAATCAGCCACTCAAAGTCATGTAGAGCATAGTTGTACTCTGAGGTCACCATGAATCGGAGTCATTCAATGGCAGTTGGTTTTAAACTATATGTGGCCAAGTAGTTTTGCCCATTTTGTTGGTGCCAGGAACAAATTGTTACACATTGCAGGTGTCCCCAAATAATTTGTCAAAGAAACAAGTGACTATTGTGTAAACATTTCTGATGCTAGCTTGGCTTTTATGCCTGTTCAGTGCCAAGAAAATTTTTTCATAATTCTTAAAGTTCAATGCTTAACCAGGCATTGAACTTGCTTATAGACTCATTGCTGTAACATAAATGTGCCTTTCTGTATGTAGATTCTGTTCTTCATTTCAAGAAAACATTCTTTTTTTTTTTTTTCCTGTTAAAAATATCACAGTTAGATAAGCTTCTCCTTAAAACAATGGGGATGATAATAGTATCTACCATGGGTAGTTAAATGCGTTAATACATGCAAAGTATTACGTGGGCAGAGTAGGAACCATGTAAGTGTTGTCGTTGCTGTTTTTATTGTTGTTGTTATTCCCATTTGCTTCATCCTTCAGTATAGTTTCATCTCAACTTTCATATTACTTTTAGTATATAAATATTATTTATGAATATCCGCTTAGTAGGCTATAATTACTTTTCCTGTCTTGAACAATGTATGGTTTTCCCTGGAGTTAATAATTATCTTGCTTTTTGTTCACTTAGTCTTCCTTGGTCTAACTGTTAATTCTCCAAACCTTACCTAGTGGAACACTCATTTCAATACGTCCAAACACATCAATGGTCTACTATTTGTACCATCTTTGGGACACTGCTCTCTGAGTTTACTCGTTTGTTCTAATCTGAAGTGGATGTCCTCCATGACTGCTGCACAGCTGTCATTCAGTGCCCACTTGCACCATCTACCTGAGGATTCAATTTGTTGTCCTTTCTTCTTGGATAATATGTCTGTATCTTTCTTGGAAGGTCTAGTGATTTACTTCTATTTATTGTCTCTGTATATTCGATCTGGTTAAGTTCCATTTTATTAACTGAGGTATTTAGTTTAATTTGATGTTGATCATTCCCTGTACTTCCGTGCCTTCCAAACGAACAAACAAATGCCACAAAAAAACAAAAATGAAGAACTAAGCATCTATATTGTATTGGGGAGAGTGTTCATGTGGCTTTCTTCCTACCTTGTGCCCTGAGAGGCTGCCATAGTAGATAGGAACTTTTCCCAATAGTTTTTCTCACTATTTAGTTCCTCATCTGTTTCTAAATTGGGTAGGTTTTTTTTCTGCTCATTCACATTGTCTTCCCAACATCTAGGTAATGAGAGGGAAGGGTTAGTAGCCTAGCAAAAGTCAAGCCATGCGGGAATCTTCTGTCTCTATACTTGGCTGCCCTATTGCTGCTTAGCTTTTTGTGTTAAAGTTTTGGTGGTGGTGGTGGTGGGGTTTTTTCCTTTCTTTTCTTTTTTCTGGAGGAGGGAGGAGGCATTGTGTGTTTTAGTTTTATCCTTTGGTCTCATCTAAATTTATTTTAGAATTAATGAGGTTTCCATGTAAGCACAATCTTATTAAGAAGAAAGTTTGTAAATTTTGTCCTTTTACCAAAGATTACTGAAATAAAAGCAATCAAAAGGGGGTATTCTGAATTTTAAATCTAAGTGCTTTATCTTACAATGCAATTGGATAACGCTGGGATTTTTAAGGCCAATATATTGATGACTCGTCAACAATATGGGCTTTGCAGGCAAGTATATGTTTTACTAATATAGTTTCACTACACCTCTTTCAGCCTACTCCTTGAAAACGCCCATGGAACTGCCAGTACTAAAGTTGTGTTGTATTCACAGTCTGGTAAGCTGTGAGGGGTATTAGTGTGAGCTTCCATACATTTCTTTCAGCCTTTACCAGCAAGGGCAACCCTCCCAGGGTGAGAGATAATTCTGTTTTATGATTGCTTCTGCTGAATAGTGCTGTATTACGTGTGATCTGTCTTAAATGTTGAAAGTCAGTGATGTGCCACTGTACCTCCAAAGCAGAGTAACAGAATATGTAAGTACGATAAAAAAATTAATGCTATTTATAGGAAGAAAAAAAAGACCCAGGGGCTGTATACTATAAACCTAGCATAGACATAGAATTGCAGCAATTCAGAATAACACCAAGTAACTAGTGAATTTCATGTTCTTAGCCACTGATTAGCAAGACAACGTATTTTAAGATATCAAAGAAGAGTGATGGATGGAGAGCCCGAAAGAAAAAGGGTGAGAAAAGGGATAGATGGAGCAATAAGGAGGTGCTGCATTTTCAAATCTGATTTGATTGAAATGATCATAATCTCTGTGAGAATGGTAATAAACTTCTGCAAAATTTACTTTGTGGAACCATAAATTGTTCTTACACTGTTACCTCTCTGGATTAAGCTCCACTTATCAAACTTTGAATTTTTAATTGTAGAATTAGAGGGAACATTTTGGTAACATTGTTCCCTACCAACTCTATTTAAAATTAAAGATATTTCTCCACTTTGTTGGAATGGATCTTCAGACGTTAAATGGCTTGGATTTCTTATCGTGTAAACTTAGGTTATAAGTTTTATAAATTACCTAAGAAATAATCATAATTTCCCCTGTGTATCTACTGAAGCAAAAGAAGGTTGAGAGTAAACAGAAAATCTTTTTAGGAGATTTTACGTAAAGTCAGAAACTATGTTTAGGATTGTAAAAATGGCATGGGGACAGTGTCTCACCTCTTCTAACTTCACTAAGGGCAAGGAAAACCAAGATCAACAGCACTAGGCTGAATCCTATGAGGGAGAGGCCAGACAAGCCTCCTCTCTACACCATCTTTACTAATTCTGACACCAATCATCCCTTACACAGCACTCTCTACTTCTTTGCTGGGTTTGATAATCCATTACAATGGCCACACAGAACACACAGACCATACTCACAATTATCGGGTCTGTTATGGAAGTAACAGTTACAATTCAGGTTCAGGAACACTCAGGTTACAGTTCTTCCATCAGGACAGCCTCTTCCCAACCGTGCTCACAGGCACACCTCTCCCTGGCCCTAGGCCTCTCCCCAAAGGGACTCAACTTTTTCTCTTCATGGGTCGGGAAGCTCATCAGGCTATCTTCTGCTGCCGGGTCTCTCCTATCACCACTTCTAACCATCTTCAGGTTATAGCTTGCTCTTTCTCTCTCAGTCTCCTACTTCTAGGAGCTTCTCAGCACAAGGATCCCAGGTCCAAAGAAGTCACTCTGCGTTCCTGGTTCTTCTTCCTTGGTAGTGGTAGAATCCCCCTCTCTGCTCTGGAATTGGCTCTCTTTTAAGGCAAAACTGATCAATCCCCTTGGTAGGCCATAATTACCTTATCACATGGTCCTACCCAATCACCTGGGTGGCAGTTAGAAGACCATGACTAGAAAGGCCACACAAAATTAATCAATCTCAGTGCAAGGATTAACCTTGATAGTTGGACCAATGCTAAGATATTAGTGTCTTCTGTGGTCATTATCCAAATGCTACTTTAGCATATATTGAAGGATAGATATGTATTTACAGACCATATACTTAATTTAGCCAAGCTACTATTAGCAATCAGACAGGTTGTACAAGCAAAATTACCACATGAGAGTAGTCACCAGTTTCACTGACAAACCTAACTCCATCACTAACATTTTAAGGCTGAATCTGCAATCAAATCACTCTACTTGCTTAGGAGTATGGGAGGGGTAGAGAACGGAAATTTTCCCACCTCACAGTTGAAATGTGCTTGTACCATTTAGAATCACAGAAGGTGGCTCCCCAATAACAATAGAAGCAAAAATCAAACCCGTTGCTGTCAACTCTATGTCAACTCATAGCAACTATAGAGGACAGAATAGAACTGCCCTAGGGTTTCCAAGGCGTGGCTGCTGGATTTGAACTGGCGACCTTTCGATTAGCAGCTAAGCTCTTATCTACTGCACCACAGAAAATATTTTATTTTTTCATGTCACAAACATTTACCGAACACCTATTACCTGCTAGGCTAATTTTAGGAACAAATAATCTCATCTCTTGCATCAGTATTAAATTCAAAATATCCAAATAATGGCAGATCTATCATAGCTTCATTTTCATTAAATATATCTGGTTAGAAGATGTGTTGAGACCAAATACCCATCACATGTAGTTTATCAATTGTTTTGTGCATCACTCAGATTACTAGTATGCCATATTTTTCTGTATTTTCTATTTATCTTGCATATTTCTTCCTTTTGCAGATTTCTGTACATCCCGACAAAACAAAATTTGGTAAACTCTAAGAAACCTGCAATGTCAGAGGTGGAAGGAACTTTTGTGATCATCTCTTTTAGCCACGATTATTTTATAATTGGGAAAATTAGGCTCAATGTGGTAAAGGGATGGCGGCACCTAGGTAGAGAGAAGTGGGGAAGAATATACCGAGTTTTTGAACATTACAAAAATAAGGTTAAACAGAGAAGAAAATGCTAGAAGATGAAATTGACCAGAAGTAGCCAGTGGGGTGGGAAAACAGTCTGTAGACTATACGGAGGGTTTCATTTGTTACATCCGCAAGCAATGCATTGTCTTTTAATAGTCTTGCTGGTTTGCGATGCTTATCTACTTAAGCCTTTAAATCACGGTTTATCAGTGATATTTTGAACTGGGTAATTTTCTTTTTTTTTGGTGAGGGGCTGTCCTGTCCTGTGTATTGTAGGATGCTTAGCCGCATCCCCGCCCTTTGCCCACTAGATGCCAATGGCAGCCCCCAGTGTGACAATCAAAAATGTCTCAAGCCTCAAGACATTGCCAAACGTATCCTGAAAGACAAAGTCACACTGGTTGAGAATCACTAGCTAAATTTAAATAATCTGTAGAAGTGACAATACCTACTAGTTAAAGAGATAGAAGGACCTAAAAATAAGTGTCCAGTCCTGTATTAAAAAAATATTGAACTATTTTGGAAACATTTTATAGCTCATTAAAACTGGTTTTTCATTTTAGTGTTATTACATATATGTGTATATATATATGTATTATAGTGCTTTAGGTGAAATTTACAAAGAAAATTAGTTTATCATTAAACAATTAATATACATATTGTTTTGTGACAAATGTTGCAACCCTGCAACATGTCAATACTCTCCCTTCTCAACCCTGGGTTCCCTGTTTCCATTAGTCCAGCTTCCCTGTCCCCTCCTGCCTTCTTGTCATTGCCCCTGGGCTGATGTGCCGATTTAGTCTTGTATACATGGTTGACTACATGTGCTATTGTTTGTTTTTTAGGCCTGTCTAAAAAGGGTGAACCTCAGGAGTGACTTCAATACTGAGTTAAAAGGGTGTTCAGAGGCCATATTCTCAGGGTTTCTCTAGTCTCTGTCAGACCAGTAAGTCTGTTTCTTTTTTGTGAGTTAGAATTTTGTTCTACATTTTTCTGCAGCTCTGTCCTGGGCCTTCCACTGTGATTCCTGTCAGAGCAGCCGGTGGTGGTAGCCAGGCACCATCTAGCTGTGCTGGTTTTTTTTTTTATCAGTAAATGAGATGTATTTGAGAAGCTTGCAAGCAAGCAGCCATCCATGGCACAACAATTGGTCTCTATTCACCCGGAGGAACAGAGGAAGAAGGAGAGTCAAGACTAGCAGGAGAATACAGAACCTGTGGCTAAATGCCCCCCAAACATCTGCCTCCTTTGCCATGAGACTAGAACTGGATGGTGCCCAGCTACCATTATTGAACATTTTGATCAAAGATTCAATAGAATGTTCCCAACCAAAAGGAGGAATATGCAGAACAGAATTTCAAAGTATCATGAACTGCAGACTTTCTGGAGGAATGGAGGCTGGATGAACTCCTGAAAATATTGCTGTGAGATAATCTTTAAACCTTAAATCAAAAATATTCCCTGAAGTCTTCTTAAAACCAAATCATCGTTTAGCTTACTAGTTAAAAAAAAAAAAAAAGAAGAAGAAGCCTGCCTTGAGCCTTATGCTCTTTTAAGAACTATCTATAAGGAATCAAAGTGACAACAGAAACTCAAAAAATTAGAAACATTGGGGGCAGTGAGCTTATGTTAATGACAGAGAAACAACTCAGAAAAGGAGAGTGAGAATGGTTGTACAACTTGAAGAATGTAATCAATATAACTAAATTGTACATGTAGAAACTTGAATTGGTTCATGTTTTGCTGTGTATATTCTCAACAACAGCAACAAAATCAAAAAATTTTAGAAAAGAAAATAAATGTGACATGCATTTTTATACACTTAGTACCTGCAATAAGTTAACATTTCTATAGGCACATGGAGAATCTTTAGAACATAAGGAAAATACAACTTTATTTTGGGCTTATTAAATTTATTTAGTCAGAGAAGTGGTTTTCCCAGCCACTGGATGAAACTTCAGTATGTCCATTTCTCTTGTGGGCATTCATTCGTATTAAAATTCTTCCAGATAAAACACATATCTAACAAACGACTTGTATCCAAAATATGGAACAAACTTTTAACACTCAACAGTAAGGAAAATACAGAATTACAAAGTGGGTCAAAGATTTAGGCAGACAACTCTACAAAGAAGATATACAGGTGGCAGTTAAGCATATGAAAAAAATGTTCAACATCATATGTCATTACCCATTGCTGTTGAGTTGATTCTGACTCATAGCAACCCTACAGGACAGAGTAGAACTTCCTCATAGATTTCCTAGGTTGAAGCAGACCACCACACCTTTCTCCCGTGGAGTGACTGGTGGGTTTGAACTCCTGACCTTTCAGTTAGCAGCCAGGTACTTAACCACTGCACCAAGACACCACTACACACCAAGTAGAGTGTCTAAAATCCAAAATGCTGACAACACCAAATTCTGGGGAGGATGTAGAACAATGGGAACACTTATTCATTCCTGGTGGGAATGCAAAACTGTATAGTGACTTTGGAAGACAGTCTGGGAGTTTCTTATAAAACTAAACATAGGCATTATATAAAATCTATCAACTGTGCTCCTAACTGTTTACCCAAATGAGATGAAAATGTATGTCCACATAAAGCCTGCACATGAATGTGTATAGCTGCCTTATTCATATTTGCCAAAAATTGGAAGCAACCAAGATGTCCTTCCAGAGGTGAGTGGATAAGCAAGCTGTGATACAGCCATACAATAAAATATTATTCAGGGATAAAAAGAAATGAGCTATAAAGCTAACGAAAGACATTGAGGAACCTTAAATTAATATTGTTAAGTAAAAAAAGCCAGTCTGAAAAAATCTACATACTCTATGGTTCCAGTTGTATGACATTCTGGAAAAGGCAAAGCTTAAAGACAATGAAAGTGTTGCTAGAGATAAAGCGGAAGTGGGGAGGAATGAATAGGTGGGGCATAGGTCATTTTTGGGCAGTGAAACTATCCTGTATAATACTGTAATAGTGGACACATGACCTTCTGCATTTGTCAAAACCCATAGGACTGTACAACACAAATTGTGAACCCTTAGAAGCGAGGATGGGGAGACTTCATCTCACACAATTTGGACATGCTATCAGGAGGAACCAGTTCCTGGAGAGAGACAACACGCTTGGTAAAGAAGAGAGTCAGGGAAAAAGAGGAAGACCCTCTAGGAGATGGATTGACACAGTGGGTGTAACAATGGTCTCAGATAGCAGTGATTGTGAGGATGGCACAGGACCAGGCAGTGTTTTGTGCTATTGTACATAGGGTCACTATGAGTTAGAACCGACTTGATGACACCTAACAACAACTATGGACTTTAGTTAATAATGTATCAAGATTAGTTCATCAATTGTAACTAATGTACCAAAGGAAAGCAAGATGTTAATAAGAGAAACAGTGTGCAGGGAGGAGGCGGCATATGGAAACTGTACTTTCTACAACATTTTCTGAGAATCTAAAGCTACTCTAAAGTATTTAAGTCTATTATAAAAAACTCTTCTGGTCATTTTAAGTGACAAACCTAGTCTCAATTTAGACAATAGAACACTCCTACCTTTGTAATAATCCTGATCCTAACTTGACCTGGCACTAAATATCCTTCCCTCGCCAGGCCAGGGTCTACTTGAGGCTATGGAAGATAGGCTTCTTTAGCTTTCCCCTGCCTTCCCTTTCACCTCCTTCAGCACTCTGTTATTTCTGATCTCTCAAAGGCCAGGCTCAGAGGGGCTAGTGTGTATGGGGAAAGGGCATAGCCCTGTGTGTCACTGTCTACAGGCATTGAGACACTCTGGCTGCAGATATTTAAAGCTGACTTTTTAATTTCACGGGCACTTTTGTGAGTTCTTCCTCCCCTGCAGAGTCCCTTTTAGAAAATCTCATGGCACATGTGTTGCATCTTGTTTCTCTGGCTGCCACAACTCCTCTGTCCCTGGTTTTTCCGTAGTCCACTCCTCCCAGATTTTCTCTGACACTCTGCTATGTGGTCCTCTTCAGCAGGAATCCAAAAGGCTGAGGTGCATTCTTTTCTCACATGACCCAATCGGGTGCATGGAAACACTCACAGCCTCTATCCCAGTGAACCCTGGGAGGGCAGACCCAATCCCAACCCAGCCATGCTCATTGCTCCAGCTGCTGGAGGTGATTACAGTTACTAAACAGACACAGTTCTCTTTCCTGTGGTCACAGACCTCATTAATTTCACCAGGAAAGGGTCAAGCAAGCAGCAGTCTTCTGGCTCTTCTAAAGGAAGGAACTCCATTTTAATAACTTCTTCTTACTGGTCTTGAGACAACACACCCAACTCTACTCCCTGAATGTTATTAATTTAACAGCAGTTCAGTAGCTCTCTTAAAAACTCCTCATAAAATTCTTTCTTTTAATTGCCAACTTTTGACTCTGTTTTTAACCTTCAAGAGGGTGTGAGTTTCCAAGAGTCAGGTAACTGGTTTCTGGATATTTACTCTGAATATTTTTCCAGAGTGGCCTGCCTCATGTTCAGTTTGGCTCTTGATGCCAGTATATCTTTATGTCTCTAGCCAATGGTTATTTTGACCTTTTGATATGGCCATGTAAATAAAGTATTTATTTTTATTTAATTATTAAACTAATATATAGACCATCCAAACCCAAAACCAAACCCATTGCTGTTGAGTCGATTCCGACTCATAGTGACCCTATAGGACAGACTAGAACTGCCCCACAGAGTTTTCAAGAAGTGCCTGGTGGATTCTAACTGTCGACTTTTTGGTTAGCAGCTGTAGCTCTTAACCACTATGCTACCAGGGGTTTCCATATATATATAAAAAGACCATAGGCCCATGCAAATAATGGCCTAATACACTAATTTCACAGGATTCTCAAAAACCCACTAAACCTTCCTGAATTCTATGTAATCATCTATAAAATGATTGGGTTGTACCAGACAATGTTTAGGTTCATGTATGATTTTTAAAATTCTGAGTTTTCAAGTGCTATAATTCCCAGAAAAAGACTATGGAAAATTTGACTTTCTTTTCCTAAACTTTCATTACTTCATTTTTTTCTTATTAATTTGAAGAGAAATTGTATTTTCTTTCTACAAGATCCATTCAGGAATTTTAAAGCATGGGTGATAGTTTGATGAAACACAAGGACTTTCAAAGTACCTACCATGGGCCACGAACTGTGCTATGACGCATGTTCATTGTGTCGTATAGCTTATTTTACCACTTTCAATTTGTTTCTCTATTTTTTAAAGCATTTATCAATTTCTACATGATTCCACAACGTGTGTTCAGATTAATTAGCCCCTCCTTTCCTTGCACCAGTAGAAGAAATGCCTCTTAAAAGTACAATCATTGCATTGCCAAAATGCTCTGTTACATCCTTAGGATGTATCTAAAGTTGTGTGTCTTATTATCTAGAGCTGACCGTGGTTGTTGTTAATTCTTTCAAGTATATCTTGGGTTTATAACAGCTTCCTATGGACTGATGACAGTTATTTCCCCAATTCAAACAATTTCTCTAGGAAATATTTTTCCAATTTCCTCAATTTTATTTTAATGCTCTAAATTATTTATTGTCATGACACAGAATAAAGTGAGCAAATGATGAAAGTAATGGCTTGAATGGCATCACTCAATGTTTCTTGAAAATGAATCCTATCTCCCATTCCATCCCAAGAATATGGCTGATTCAAGTATTTTATCTCTCAAAACAATCGTGCACCAGTTAAATTCATCTCTGTTTTCTCCAGATGCAAGGCAAGATGAAGAGAACATGACTCTTTTCCCTCTTTAGAACATTTTGAAAATTCTTGGCTTGCTTTTCTGATGTATTTTTGGGGTACAATGGAGAAAGAGATGGGTTGTCTATGGAGGAGGAAAAGAAAAAAGATAGTTTTGGACATGTTATTATATTGGTTTAATAAATTATCCATAAGAAATTCCTTCCACCATGCTTCTATGTCTACACATTTCACAAATAAAAATGACAGATGTAATGACGACTAATATGCAGGCAACACTTGATTTTTACATATATGAATTTATTTAATTCTTGCAACAGCACTATGAGGTAGATATTGTTGTGCCAAATTTTATTCATTCCATACCATCTTTAACCTTCAACTCATTCATTTTTCTTCGTTTTGATGTCACATGTGCAAAACCCAACCAGTAGTATGGCAGTGCAACCAGCACAGCATTAGGCTTTGAGACTGTAACCAATCTTATTTTCACTGAGGAATTGCCTCTGTGGAATTTGTAGGTTTCTCCATTTTGCAAGGAGTTGTGAGTTAGGAGCTGTTGATCAATGCATGTGTTGAAAGACGTATAATACAGCAGGGAATAGAACTATTGAAGCTTTTGTTTGTCCTGCATGATGCTATAAACAGAGGAAACCTAAGATGCATGTATGAAGGAAAAAATCCCACATTTGCTGGTTCTGCCTTCTGTTCTTCATATTAATATCCTAATATCCTATTTTTTGACCCCTAGGGAAATTATAGATAACGAAGACTAAGGTGACAAAAAGGCAAAAGTTCCAGGTATTTGTTTATCTTTGTTGATAGTTTAGACATTTACTGATCTCACAGGGACCTACCTGACATACCCTAATCTTGCCTGTTTATAGGAATTACTTCCACTTCTTTCACTGTTCTTTGTTGTCTGTTGGACAATGTCATTGACCGGATAAGAATGCTGTCATGCCATGTCTACCAACATTGGCCTATTGGCTGGATAAGTAGATGGTGAGCCTATCAATGAAGGAAGAGAAGGAGTGTCCATAGTTTTGTCTTTTTTTTTCCCCCAGTGAAAATCGATATAAGAGGTAGGATGCTGTTTAGGAGAAAGAGAAAGGAAAAAGAAAAAAAAAAAAACACTATGAGTGATACACTAATTTAGTTATGGCTTATGGATCATCACAGTTTTTGACTTTCTGCCATCTCTCAGTCTGGTCCTCTCCCCTCTGCCATTCAGGTGTTCTTTTTTCTTTTTTGAAATTAATCTATTCACTTTTTCTACCACTTTTCTGTCAGTTTGTCATACTGTGGTAGCTTGTATGTTGCTATGATGCTGGAAGCTGTGCCAACAGTGTTTCAGATACCTGCAGGATCACCCATGGTATGCATCTTTCAGTAGAGATTCCAGATTAAGGCAGACTAGGAAAAAAGGCTTGGCAACAACGAAAGCCTTATGGGTCACTATAGAACATTATCTGATTCATTTGCTTTGGATAAGTCATCAGAAGGGATCAAAGGCTGGAGGAGCACATGTTTGGTGAAGTAGAGGACCAGTGAGGGAAAGGGAGACCTTTGGTGAGACAGATTGGCACAACAGCCATAAGGACGGACTCAAACATGCCAGGAATCTTAGGATGATGCAGGAGTGGGCTATGTTTTGTTGTTGTTGCACATAAGGTCAACATGAATTGGAGATGGCTCAATGACAGCTATCTATTATCTAATCACTTCTTAGTTTTCTCTCTTCCTTGCCTCCTTCTTCCTCTTCTTCTTCTTTTTTTTTAATTTAATTAACCCCTTCCCCATGTCCTTGTTGGTCAAATCATACTTTCCACATTCAACTAAGAGGAACAGATGTAACGGACTAAAAAAAAAAAAAAAAAAAAAAGACAAAGAAGACAAGGAAGAGGATGCAGAGAGAAAACAAAGAGAAAACTAAAAAGTGATTAGATACATAGATAGCTGCCATTGAGTTAATGTGGAAAGTATCATTTGTTCTTTAAATGCTTTCTCTCTCTTCCCTATTAATTTAAGGGGGGAAAAAAAAAAAAAAAACTCTGCCTTTGCAATAGATGGAATCTCCTCCACATAAAAGCAGGGCAGCCAGGAGCAGAGCATGGAGAATAGAGGCTCTGTTCCAGAGGAGAGTTAGGCCAGCATTTCTCCAAGGGAAGGCAGGCAGGTCACCTTGGTTGATGAGTGATTCATAGCTCAGGGTCTTCTTTCCTCTGACCACACAGCCCTGACATCCCTTACCACTGCTCTATGGAAACAATTCAGGTAAATGAATGATAAATACATTCCTTAATTTATTGGTTGTGAAATAAACAAAAGCTCTCTCCAAGGGAGACTTTGATTCCTCTTTAGTTTGAATTTGGATGCTTGTAGCAGAGGAAGTCCCTCTCCATCCTGTGTGCAGGGGTGAGATCAGTATTTAAATCTGAGTTGTTGCAAAGATAGACCACCCACGTGGAAACAGGTTAAAGAGCAGGTTGACAAAACAACCAGTCAACAAGTCTAAATCAATTTGGTACAATATAAATTCAAGATGGAATTGCCACTTACCTGCACAATTTTGCACTAAATGGTTATTTTGAATCAGATATGTAGTAAAGATACAAGAGTCACATTGGCTACAGCTAATGTCCACTAAGGGGGAGATAACCAAGTTGGGCTTTGGAAGTGCCATGTATAAATCCTGCTTAGCTATGAAAACTTTGGTGAGAGACTTAAATGCCAATATCATAATCTGTAAACAAAAACAATAAAAAGTAGTCCAGGTGAATAAAGTGATACAAATGTCAAATTTGCAAATTCATTAGGTGCAATACAGTAGACAATTTAAAAATATTAGCTTATGGAATAAGAAGTAAACACAGATAACAGAGGTCAATGCCAAGCTTTCCTTTTCTTTTTTTTTCCATATAATTAACATCTATTTAAATTGCTTTTTAATTTTTAATGGCCTTTAAAAAAATAATATAACTTTGCAAAATTCCATGTATACTGTATGTTTACCTAACTCTATGATATATAGGAAGGTTTGCCTAAAATGTAGTTAAATATTTGCATAATTCTACATCCACCAGGAATTAACTTTTTAAAATAATCATGTTAAAGAAAAATGAGGGGGGATTCACTAACTAGATATTAAACAAAAAAGAATCATCTTAGGCGAAGGGAAAGACAACACACAGTACAGGGGAAGTCTGCACAACTGGACCAAAGCAAAAGCTAAGAAGTTTCCTGAACACAACCAAACACTCTGAGGGACACAGTAGCTGTGGCTGGGTTCTGGGAACCACGGTTTCGGGGGACATCTAGGTCAGTTGGCATAAGAAAGTTTATCAAGATAATGTTCTGCATTCCACTTTGGTGAGTGGCACCTGGGGTCTTAAAAGCTAGCAAGTGACTATCTAAGATGCATCAATTGGTCCCAACCCACTTGGAGCAAAGCGGAACGAAGAACACCAAAGACACAAGGAAAACATAAGTCCAAGAGACAAAAGGGCCGCATAAACCAGAGACTCCATAGGCCTGAGACCAGAACTAGATGGTGCCTGGCTACCACCAATGACTGCCCTGACAGGGAACACAACAGAAAGTCCCTGACAGAGCAGGAGAAAAGTGTGGAGCAAAACTCAAATTCATGTAAAAAGACCAGATGTAATGGTCTGACAGAGACTGGAGGAACCCCCGAAACTACAGCCCCCAGATGCTCTGTTAAAAAAAAAAATTAACCCAGAGCTAAAACCATGCCTGAAGCCTACTCTTCAGACAAAGATTAGACTGGACTGTAAAACAAAAAAATAATACTCGTGAGGAATTTGCTTCTTAGTTCAATGAGATACACTAGATCAAATGGGTGGCTCCTGTCCAGAGGCAGGATGAGAAGGCAGGAAGGCACAGGAACTGGTTGAACTGACTCAAGAAATCCCGGGTGGAAAGGGGGAGTATGCCATCACATTTAAGGGATTGCAACTAATGTCACACAACAATATGTGTATAGATTTTTGTATGAGAAATTAACTCGAGCTGTCAACTTTCATCTAAAGCATAATAAACAAACAAAACAAACAACAAAAAAACAAACCTGTTGTCATCGATTTAATTCTGACTCATAGTGACCTTATAGGACACAGTAGAACTGCCCCACAGGGTTTCCAAGCAGCAGCTAGTGGATTCAAACTGCCAACCTTTTGGTTAGCAACCAAACGCTTAACCGCTGTGTCACCAGGGCCCCAAGAATCATATAGAAAATATTTGCATAAAAGAAGGAAGCCCGCCATTTCTTTCTTCTTTATGTTTTACTTTTATGGATCAACTTTTCTCCAAGTCATTGCAGAGCTAATATTGTAACACCTATAAACAGCTTTTGCAACAATAAAAAAGTAACTACCAATTTGCCATAGCATAGGCTCTTGTTTTAAAGGAAACGGGTTAAGTAATTTTGAATAGCATAAAAATATAGACATGTCTCATAAGTCACTTCAAAATCTCTGTTCTATTGGCTTCTAAATTTTTCAAAGAAATGTCAGGCTGAAAAATAATGAATGAAACTAGCATTTTATACAAGGAGAGAAAAAAAACAAACCAAACCCGTTGTCGTTAAGTGGATTCCAACTCATAGAGACCCTATAGCACACAGTAGAACTGCCCCACAGTGTTTCCAAGGAGTGCCTGGTGGATTTGAACTGTCAACCTTTTGGTTAGCAGCCATAGCTTTTAACCACTACACCGCCAGCGTTTCCATACAAAAGAGAGAGAGAAAAAAAAAAAATTAGTTGAAATCACTATTCAGTGTTGGGGAGGGGACAGAATGCAAATCTTCAGAGAATCACCTTTAAATGTAGATAAAATGATCACTGAACATTCAATGTGAAGATGGGTTCCATTAGATCTCTAACAGGGACAATACTATCATGTGAAATAACAACTTGATCTAGTTTCTTTCTTAAGTTTCTCAACTTAAGTATGTTACACGTACAATTCATGCACCCAGTGACTTTCTTGATGATATAGTGCTTGGGACAACTGGAATGCATTTTTTTGTTTGTTTTGTTCAATAAAATAGAGTAAATTAAGTTGTGGCTACAGGGACAGGAGGTATATCTAGGCCTTTATAATCATGGGTACTAAGTTTATATTTCTGCACTGCATAGAAAGCTGTTTGAGCATTTCTTCCTAATACATAGTCTGATTTCCTTAGAGAGCCATAAAAAGGCTTTTCATGGTGGAACTATGGCGATGTCATTTGTAACTAAGATACCCATGTTTATAATGACAAGAATTTTTAAATGTTGCCAGGTGTTTGAAGCTATTGTGTATTGTAGACTACAATTTCTAGTATGTATCTTTTAGCAAAAATGTGGTAGCAATTCTTAAAAAAAAAAAAAGTTTAATCAAATGAATAGCGATGCTTAGAGAAAAGGCAACCTGCTTAGAGCCTTGTGCTAATCCTGAGAAGAAGGCTGTGTTTTCCATGAGATTAATTGTTACCACCTTGTTAGTATGGATTGTACAAAACTGTAGCATGTCAATTAATGTTCTGGCAGTTTGTATAGGTAGGTGCAGTACAGCATTCTGGAAAGATTGTATTAGATGATAAAAAGAGAACATTTTAACCTAAAAGTTTCCATGTTTCACCTCCATTTTTAGTTGGAGCTCCCTAAGCATTGCATATGATCAAGGTTCCTGCCTTTAAGTTAGTTAGTTATATGACCAAAATAAGCTTTAAGCCACTTGCCGCTGTGTCTGCTTTATTGTAACAAGTTAACAGCACAGAGTCATTGGCTGTCTGCCTTTCAGGGCCTCTGTCCAGCTGTGTCTTTTGCACTCTCCCTGAGATTCCTTCCACAGGGTCAGATGCTGAGCGCTCGGATGGATGGCATGAACCAGTGTTAAAAATGGAGGCTGCATGAGTGTTTGAACTCTTCAACGTGAGGGCTATTTCTGTCAGCTGCCATGATTGACTATGCTGCTTGTATAAGACGTTCTTTCCCAGAAGGCTCCTTGAGGATTACTTTGTGCTCCTTATTGACACCTTTAAACTTTCAATAGCCATTATACTTACATTTTCTTTTTATCCTGTCATAACATTTTCCATCAGAATTATATCGATTTCTTTTTGTGAAAAATATAATCCTCAGAGTGACTGAATTTTTCTATTTCTCCCAGAAAAAAAAAAAAAAAGCTATTAAAACACTTGCACATCTCCTTCAAATTGATAGTATGCATTTAAAATACTTTTGTAGAATAAATACCATACGGACATATGTATCCAGAAAAGGGTTTCAGTTTTTGTGATACTCGCTTCTCAAGCACAGACATACTCTTTAAAGGGAAAAAAAAAAAAAAAAAAGATGCCAGCTTTGAATTGATTGACATTTGTTTACTTAACTCTCTCCTTTTGAAAGCCTGCACACCTATTTCAACCTTGAACAGTTTCCAACTGTGGTATACTGGAACATTTTTTCATTTATTAAGTTCAGTGTTGCCAACCCAAACAAAGTATAATCAGCGATGATCCGAGCAGACCAAGCTGTCTAGCACCATACAATGTATCTGCATACTAATTTCCAAATTCCCTCACATTTCCAGAGAACTAATGGGATCATTTTCATTCTGTTACAGCAACTCAACAGTTACTGAGTCACCATCTGTGTTTTCGTTAACCTGAATCAGATATGAATTCTGTTATTGCAAGGTAGAGCAGCTTGTTTAATGATTCTTAATCTTTTCTTTAATTAAATCATGCAGCCAACCTGAAAAATCTATCTTAATGCAAATTAGGAGCTTTTTTGGCATTCGCTTACAGTAATGCACTAATAAGGTTAATTTATGAAGGTTCTCTTCCAGTCTGTACAGATGATATTTGTTCACTGCATATTTTTAGCATATTGTCCCTTTTTGTAATATTTTAAGTAATAAAAACATAGTTATTTTTCACTTACACAAATGAGAGATACTGTAAGCAGCACTCTCCGTTAACCAAAACTAAGTACAAAAAATATAAAGAATACTAGGTAAGAGGAGAATTTCTTTTCTTGGGGGGAATTTCCAATGTCAGTTGTTTGAAAATAACTCTCTCTCTCTAAACATATTTCAGTTTCTAAGATGTATGAGAGGAGAAAGAGCTAGATAATTAGATGTGGGGTTTCCTTGAACTTTTTTTTTTTTTTACTTTTGGACATGAGTTAGTATTACGAAGAGTAAATATATTATCATAAAATAATTCTGCAGTCTTTATCATTTCCGTAATTGTTACAAGTTAAGTTTTGATAATCTCAAAATACCTGTTTTCTAAGTAAACTTTATTTTCAACTATGTATCGTAATTTTTTTTTTTATCGTAATTAGTTTTTTTTTTTTTAAATGTGACTAGTCAAAACACACAGTCATGGAGCTGGAATTGATAAGAAATAGCACAGAATAAAAAGGAATAGCAAGTTCTAAGAACAGTGGGAATAAAAGTTCATTAATGAAAGAACGGTTCTTACAGTTTCATTCTGATATTTGCCTATATGGCTTTTCTGCATGAACTTGACTCTAATCATCTTATATTGCAAAAACATGTCATTTTGTGATCAAGACCCATGGTTACTTGCTGCATTTTCTCAGTTCTTTCTATATCTAGGAGCCCTGGTGGCACAGTGGTTTACAAGCTTGGCTGCTAAGCAAAACTTTGGCAGTTCGAATCTACCAGCTGCTCCTTGGAAACTCTATGGGGCAGTTCTGCTCTATCCTATAGGGTTGCTTTAGTCAAGATCGACTCGACAGCAATGGGTTTGGTTAGTTTTTTTGGTTGTATACCTAGCTTTAGTATTTGATTCAATAAATCCAAGAATGGGTAAATAAGGTAGAATAAAAATAACTTGCATAACTTTGTTATGGTAAGCATAAGAATTTGTTGAGAACTACTTAGTGCAAATCATGTTGCATATACGTACGTGAAAAGGTGTGAATAAGCAAGATAAGGTGCCAGTAAAACCAGTTACCACTGAGTTGATTCATCGGGTTTTCAATGGCTGATTTTTTGAAAATAGATGGTCAGGCCTTTCTTCTGAGTTGTTTCTGGGTGGGCTTGAACCTCCAAATCTTTTAGTTAGCAACTGATCATATTAAACTTTTGTACCACCCAGGGACTCCTGGGAAAGATATCATACCCACTATCAAAAAGTTTGTGATTTACTGGGAGGATTATTAACTCTGTACCAATAAGTTCTTCTTATGATTTCGAGTGAAGTGCCAGTATTTCCTCAAGTATTTGTGTCTCCCTTGGATGGAGACATAGATTTGTGTAACTGGTCCATAGTTAAATGTTTATTCACTAAGAATAGACTAAATAAAATTAATAGCCTCTTTTTTTTCCCACATTACACTTTGAAATGCCCTATAAGGGGATGCTTTTAACTTGTGAAGTAAAAAGCTATATAGTGTGTTTTTTGTTGTGAGCTAATCATCTATTCCCATGATATTTACACTCTCTCTCTAAACAGTTTTCTGGTTAAATGCATTTTCATATTTCAATCCATTTCTTTAGAACATAACTGATTATCAGTACCTCCTCGCCCCCAGAACACAGTTTCCTTATTTGTTGCTTACATGGAAAATTAAAGCTAGTTTTTGTTTTTTTTTTTAAAGATTTTTGAGAGATTTCATTAAGGAGTTCCAAAATATGAGTATGTCATCCATCCCCCAAAGCACGAGGAAGGAATGTAAGTAACAGATGAATGAGTGTTGTGGCCTTAAAAAAAGTAATAAATTGTAGAGCATATTGCTTTGATTATGACCAGGCCCCTAAGCTTACCTCCTCTAGCCATAGAATAAATATATGCAAATCTTGGCCTGTGGTTTTATATCTCCTAGACTTTGAAAAGATAAAAACAAGCTGATAAATGAGGTAACAAATGTATTATTGCCTTTAACTTCCAAAGTCCAGTTTGGCTGTTGACTATATTTATTATACCTCCAGGTAAGATACAGTCCAGGGAGAGTGGAGCCTGGCAGAATACACAAGTCATTTGGAGCATAATTATATAGTTTAGTTATAATTAGAATCAAAGTAAGACACTGGTGTTCAATTGCCACCAGCAAGTGGAAGGCAGTATTTCATATACTTTGGGTCAATGATTAAAAAATATGTAGGAGTTAATGTAGACATGCTCTTTGGCATTAGTGGGATCCTTGGCTTTGAAACCAAATGACACAGAGTTTTATACAGTAAACTGGAAAGTTACACTGCCTTTCTTTATTTCTTTCAGGCAAAAACTCTAAAATACTGAACTAGTACCTTACAGCAAAGCTGCTATTTTAAGAATTTTGAACTAATATTGACTCCCATCAGATCAGTTTCTATATTTATTGACTTAAGAAGTAGATATAAACTGAGGTGACTGCAAGGTCAGGTCAATATTTATCTTGTGAGTCGATAGATTTTGATACTAACAAAAAGTGAAGCTCAATAAATGTTCATTGTTAATAGAAAAAAGGAAAAATCTGATCAAAAAGTTTATAATTTTAAAATTTCCTTAACAAATTCAATTTGTTAGTTTAAAATATTATTGAATACTACTTACCCTAAGGGTATACAGGAAAAAAAAATCTAAATAGTACTGTTGAGAACCTAGGCTTCATAATATACATATACCACATTCCTGTCTCTATAAGACAAAATACTTTTCGATTGTATTGCATTATTGATTATTAAACTTCTTTCCTTGTTTTAGCTTTTATCTACCACAGAAATAGAAACAGAGAATATTTGAGGCTGAAATGGAATTTTGCTTAATTTTCAATTCAATGTCACTTAAAATGCTGTGCGTGAGAATGAACTACAATTGACTGGTTTATTGTACCTTGTTCATCTTTGTAGGGCCTTGTGTGGCATAGTGTAGAAACACAAACATTTAAGTAATGAATTATTACCACATTTTAACTCAAATAACAAATGCCCGCCAAGTTTGTTTGCAAACCACTGTCTCCTTCGGGAGATATTTTCATAAGTGCCGCATTTGTGTAAAAGTATGATATTTTTTTCTTAAGCCTGATTTTAGAATCTTGAGATTCATTAATTCCTAACAACCTTAGGCCAGTTCCAAAAAAAAAAAAAAAATCGATTGACATCTATTCAGGGTATTCTACAGGTAGGGAAAATGTAAAAAATCAACAAAGCCCACCCCCTCAGTTTCTTTCCCCATTTAATGTGAAATGACCAGAGAATACCGGAAAGAGTATTTGGAGAGCATTCTGTAGTTAAAGTTGTCAAATTATAAAATGAATACATAAACATTCATGAGACCCAGGGAGAAGATGTGTGGTCACATTAGTGGACACTTCTTGAAACCTAAATAAAATACATTACAGAATAAGGAGTAAGCACATATTCCAGTCTGTGTCAAATGGACAAATAAAACCCACAGAATAGAGGAACAGATGAATAAATCATATGTTACACTCATTAGATGCTTCTAGAAATACTTTGGTTATAACATGGATTACCTCAGAAAAATTTTTGCTGACCATCCTATAAGATTTTATTAAAAAAAAAGTTCTCAGTCAGAGTATGACCTTCAATATGACAGAATATCACAATTATTTTTTCTCAGTCAAAAGAAAATTTCTCTCTCAAATCTTATATCATGTTAACTGCTCCTTTCATACACCACCTTTTATATTATTTGCCACCTCTCAGCTTTTTTTTAAGATCACATTTTAATGGGAAATACTTTACTTGAAGGTACTTAACTTTATTATTATTTTTAACTGAAAAATACATGTAAATAGTTTCAAGGAAATGTATTATTACTGTCAGAATAATTTTCAAGAGTCTCTACTGAACCCGTAACTGCTACTTTGTACATAGTAGATTCTAGACTATAAAAGGCATAGATAAAACACTGGCCAGAACCAAAGAAGAAATAATTTTACTTTATTCAATTTTTCCAAAACATGGCTCTTCCATTGTGTGTGTGTGTGTTTTACGAATGCTTATTTGCCAAGAAATGAGCAAGGGTAAGGACAACTGAGTGTAACAAGAGGAAGATTGTCTTCTTAGCATTGGTTGTGATATATGCAGATTTCTATATTTAAAATGAAAACATTAAACTTGTAGCTTAAGTGGTTAAATATTATTTGACCCAAAATAAAGGAAATAAATTCACCAATAGTATTTTCTCGAAGCCAGGAGGATGATTTCTCATCCAGAACAAAAAAGGCACCATTTGTTTGATATCATTTTGATGAATTATTAATTTTATCACAGCTAAGATGACAGCTAATATTAGAACATTGAATTATTAATTTTCAAATGTGCAATAAAAAAGCAGAATAAACATAAACTGAGATGTGTTTTACGTATGGGTTGTATTGCTTACATATTCTATTTAAGAAAAAAATCAAAGGAAACAGAAGGAATTAAAAACCTTGTCAACACTTCTGATTAATTCTTTTATTTGGTACTTTGTCACTTTAAAATATAAAGCACAAATAACTTTATGTATTATCTGATAATAAACATGATTATTGAACACTAATATATGTATTATCTATATCATAAATCTTCTTTGTGTAGTTCTCTAAGCATGGTAGTTAAATTACAAAGCCATAATAAGTGTGAGAAGCATCTATGGTCTTAAAAAGGAATTTACCTCTAATCCTTTCAGAATCTTTTATTGAGAGTTACAAACTGTTTCTTCAGAATAGCTTCAAGTTATCTTTTTTTATTTACTATTTATTTATTTATTTTTCCATGACAGTTTTTCCTGTTACCTCCTGGAATAAGCTCAAAGAGTTACTCATTTTCCTGAAATGTACAGCATTGGTGAAATTTCAGTCCTAAAACAAGGACAGAATTTACACAACTCTGTTGCACTGGGGGCCAGTACTGATTGTCCTGTCAGCTATCTTCTCATAAACATTTCCTGGACTCTTGAGCCTTCAAAGCCTTAACACTTGATTCTTGGATAAGAAAGTGTTTCCAAGTGTCAACATCAAGCAACACAGATCAGAGGAAAGGGATGGTTAGAGGAGGTAGAGAGGTGGCTGTAAGGCAATCAGGCTGATGGACATTTTTAGGATATAATTCCCTGGCAGTAGAAAGAAACCAGCTGTTTACTCCAGAGTTCACTAGAATTTAATCCAGATATAAGATGAATTAGCATTTATTTAAAAAACAAAATTTTTGTTTTTGTTTCCTTTGTTATGGCATTTACTATTTAGGCACAGGAAAAAAAAAAAAAGTATACCATCAGGGAGTCTGAAAAAAAAGAGAAATTTCCCAGTAGATAAGCACTTTTTTTTTTTTTTAATTCAAACAGGGTCCCAAGAAGAATATATGACTTATAGCTCATCTAATTCAGACAAGAGTGGTTTTAAACATTTGTGATGATAATAATCAAAACAAAGATACTGAATCACTTTCTGTACACTGCATCATTGCCATGTATATCCCTACCAAGTGTTCTGTTTGAGCTGCTAGATTGTACTATGAATAACATGTATTATGGTATCTAATATTTATGATATGTACTTTATATGTACATACCATCAATAACAACTGTATTAATCACTCAATTCACATAAAAAACTGGAACACCTAGCATTTATGCTCTAGGCCCTTTCACTGTCATCAACTCTTTAAGATGTATATTCTGTTGTTGTTGTTGGGTGCCATCCAGTTGATTCCAACTGATAGCAGCCCTATGTACCACAGAACAAAACACTGCCTAATCCTGCACCATCCTCACAATCAGTGCTATGCTTAAGCTCATTGTTGCAGCCACTGTGTCAATCTATCTCATTGAGGGTCTTCCTCTTTTTTGCTGGCCTTCTATTTTACCAACCATGATGTCCTTCTCCAGGGATTGATCCCTCCTGACAACATGTCCAAAGTATGACACACAGGCTCACCATCCTTGCTTCTAGGAAGCATTCTGGTTGTACTTCTTCCAAGAGAGATATGTTCCTTCTTTTGGCAGCCCATGGTATATTCAATATTCTTTTCCAACATCACAATTCAAAAGCAGCAATTCTTCTTCCATCTTCCTTGTTCATTTCTAGCTTTCCCATGCATATGAGGTGATTGAAAACACCATGCCTTGGGTCAGGTGCACCCTAGCCTTCAAGGTGATATCTTTACTTTTCAATACCTTAAAGAGGTCTTTTGCAGCAGATTTGCCCAATGCCATGTATCTTTTGATTTCCTGACTGCTGCTTCCATGATTGTTGATTGTGGATTCAAGTAAAATGAAGTCCTTGGCAACTTCAATATTTCTCTGCTTATCATGATCTTGCTTCTTGGTCCAGGTATAAGGATTTTTGTTTTCTTTATTTTATTTTTTTTAATTGAACTTTAGATGAAGTTTTACAGAACAAACTAGTTTCTCATCAAATAGTACACACATTGTTGTATGACATTGATTAACAACCCCATGACATGTCAGCACTCTCCAGTATCAACTCTGGGTTCCCTATTACCAGCTTTCCTGTTCCCTTCTACCTTCCTGTTCCTGCCCCAGGGCTGGTGCACCTTTTTAGTCTTGTTTTGTTCCACGAGCCTATTCAATCTTTGGCTGAAGGGTGAACCTCAGGAGTGGCCTCATTACTGAACTGAAAGGGTGTCTGGGAGCCATACTCTCAGGGTTTCTCCCGTCTCTGTCAGGCCAACAAGTCTGGTCTTTCTTTTGAAGTTAGAATTTTGTTCTACATTTTTCTCTAGCTCTGTCCGGGGCCCTCTATTGTGTTCCCTTGTTTTCTTTATGTTAAGGTGTAATTCCTACTGAAGAGTGTGGTCTTTGATCTTCCTCAGAAGTGTTTCAAGTCCTCTTCACTTTCAGCAAGCAAGGTTGTGTCATCTGCATAATGCAGGCTGTTAATGAGTCTTCCTCCAATCCTGATGCCCCATTCAACACATAGTCCAGCTTCTCGGATTATTTGCTCAGCATACAGATTGAATAGGTATGGTGAAAGGATACAACCCTCATGCACACCATTCCTGACTTTAAACCACGCAGTGTCCCCTTGTTTTTTCCAAACGATTGCCTTGATCTATGTACCTATTCTTTATGAGTACAATTAAGTGCTCTGGAATACCCATTCTTGGTAATATTACCCATAATTTATTATGATCCATACACTCAAATGACTTTGCAAAGTCAATAAAACACAGATAAACATCTTTCTAGTATTCTCTGCTTTCAGCCAGGATCCGTCTGACATCAGCAATGATGTCCTTTGTTCCAAGCCCTCTTCTGAATTCACCTTGAATTTCTGGCAGTTCCCTCTTGCTATACTGCTGCAGCTGCTTTTGAATGATCTTCACCAAAATTTTACTTGCATGTAATATTAATGATATTGATCGATAATTTCTACATTCAGTTGGATCACCTTTCTTGGGAATAAGCATAAATATGGATCTCTTCCAATCGGTTGGCCAGATAGCTGTCTTCCAAATTTCTGGGCATAGATAAGTGAGCACTTCCAGTGCTGCATTCATTTGTTGAAACATCTCAATTGGAAATCATCAATCCCTGGAGCCTTGTTTTTCGCCAGTGTCTTCGGTGCAGCTTGGACCTCTTCCTTCATTACCATAGGTTCCTTATCATATATTACCCCTGAAATGGTTGAAAGTCAACCAATTCTTTTTGGCATAATGAGCATGCACTCCTTCCATCTGTTTTTAATGCCTCCTACATCGTTAAATATTTTCCCCATAGAATCCTTCACTATTGCAAGTTGAGGCTTGAATTTTTTCTTCGGTTCTTGCAGCCTGAGAGATGCTGAGCACATTCTTCCCTTTTGGTTTTCTAACTCCAGGTCTTTGCACATGTCATTATAACATTTTACTTTGTCTCCTCAAGCTGCCTTTGAAACCTTCTGTTCAGGTTTTACTTCAAAATTTTTTTCTGTTTGCTTTAGCTACTCTATGTTCAAGAGCAAGTTTCAGAGTCTCTTCTGATATCCATTTTGGTCTTCTCTTTCTTCCCTGTCTTTTTAATGACCTTTTGCTTTCTTCATGTATGATGTCCTTGATGTCATTCCACAACTCATCTGGTCTTTGGTTGTTACTGTTCAACACATCAAATCTCCTTGAGATACCCTCTAAATTCAGGAGGGGTATACTCCAAGTTGTACTTTGGCTGTCATGGACTTGTTCTAATTTTCTTCAGCTTCAACTTGAACTTGCATATTATTGCTGTTCTGCAGTTGGTCCCTGGCCTTGTTCTGACTGGTTATATTGAGATTTTCTATTGTCTCTTCCCACAGATGTAGTCAATTCGATTCCTGTGTATTCCATCTGTTGAGGCCCATGTGTATAGTGGCCATTTATATTGGTGAAAAAAGGTATTTGCAGTGAAGAAGTCACTGGTCTTGCAAAATTCTAGCATATGATCTCTAGCATTGTTTCTATCACCAACCCTTATTTTCCAACTACTAATCCTGCTTCTTTGTTTCCAACTTTCGCTTTCCAATCATCAGTAATTATCAATGCACCCTGGTTGCATGTTGGAGCAATTTCAGGCTGCAGAAGTTGGTAAAAATCTTCAATTTCTTCATTTTTGGCCTTAGTGGTTGGTGCATAAATGTGAATAGTCATATTAACTGGTCTTCCTTGTGGATGTATAGATATTATCCTATCACTGACAGTGTTCTACTTCAGGATATCTTGAAATGTTGTTTTGAAGATGAATGCAACACCATTGCTCTTCAAGTTGTCATTCCTGGCATAGTAGACCATAAGAGTATTCGATTCAAAATGGCCGATACCAGTCCATGTCGGCTCCATAATGCCTAGGATATCAATGTTTATGCATTCGTTTTCATTTTTGATGATTTCCAATTTTCCTAGATTCATACTTTGTACATTCCATATTCCAATTATTAATGGATGTTTGCAGCTGTTTCTTCTCAGTTTGAGTCTTGCCACATCAGCAAATTAAGGTCCTGAAGGTTTGACTCCATCCACATTCATTAAGGTCAACTCTACTTTGAGAAGGCAGCTCCTCACCAGTCATATTTTCAGTGCCTTCCAACCTGTGGGGCTTTCCTTCCAGCACTATATCTGACAATGTTCTCAGCTGCTTATAAGGTTTTCACTGGCTAATTCTTTCCAGAAGTAGACCTCCAGGTCCTTCTTCCTAGTCTGTCTTAGTCTGGAAGCTCAGCTGAAACCTGTCTTCCGTGGGTGACCCTGCTGGTATTTCAATACCGGAGGCATAGTTTCTAGCATCACAGCAGCATGCAAACCCCCACAGTAGGACAAACTGACAGACGTGTGGGGGAAGACATATATTCTATTTTTTAAAAGATTAAATAAATTGCCCAAAGTTACATAAATAGTAAGAAGCCCAGATGAACTTCAAATGAACGTCTGTATGAACCCAAAGTACCTTTCTTTTCAGGTAATATGCCTCCCTCTTGAAAGTACACAATATATGTTAGACTATTAAAATTTTCAAGAACTCCTAAATATTGTATAAATTTGATTAGCTTGACATTTGTTTCCTTAGTTTTACGTATTTAACTATCTTAGTCCTCACAACAACCTTATGAACTATGTGCTATTATTACCCCACACTGACTTGGACAGGGGCTAAAGTATCAGAGAATAAGTAAATCCCTGGCCATGGTAGGGCTGGGGTTTGAACTCAGCACCCAACTCTCTGAAATATATTATGCTTACACAGTAGAATGGGTTATATTGATATAGGCATCTGTAAGAGAACATACTAAATAAAAAAAATGTTGAAAATTAGAAGCAAAGGAGTTTAACAGGCTCTACAGCTTCTGGATTCATCAGGACAAAAGAGCTGCGTTGCTTTTCTTAAACAGGTTAGAGAGTTAAGTCAACTCCTTTCTAGGATGTGGTGACTTCTCTATTTCTCCCCTTTCATTTTCATGAATCTGTCTTACCTCTCTACCTCTTCCCTGCCCTCCACATCTTCACTGGCAGGAGTCCACAGGGAGCCCCAGAACATTGAGTATTCCTTGAAGACTCTGCCCTTTCTACCATTATCCCTAATAGGCTTACCACTACTTTCTGCTTTGAGGCCATTAGGACTAGTCTTCTTGTGCTGTTTGTTTATGTTTATGTCAGTTACTATAATATGTCCAGGCCCTGATTTTCTGCCCTCTTTTCTGCATATGTCTGTATTTCTCCCATTCTGCCCCATTTCCACTCCTTCCTGAATCCTGAATCCTTTTTTACTAGATGCTCTTAGGCTCATGACTAGTTTTCCATAAACCTCCCTATAGATCCAGCCCCATCTCTCTGAATGATCCTTTTTGTTTTTTGTTCTAAAGGAATTCCACCTCTCCTCTGAAGACACTTTCTCCTCTTCAGCCCTCTCTTGTGGTACCTGATTTATTTCTCACATTCTTTTACCACTAGGTACGGAGGTAGGGTGCATGTCTTCCTTGCATCTCAGTGTTTCTACCAGAACAATTTTCCTTCCTCCTTTAGGAAAATACTCAGCTTTGAATCGCAAATGATCAGACCATCCCACCCATTGTACCTCCTTGTTTCAGTCATTTACAGGTGCCCCAGGTCATGCTCCCTCATTGATTGAAGGTTTCATATTTAAGCTTATTGTCATCCTCTCCAATATTATTGCATCATAACTCTTAAGGATTTCATTATCTGCATAGTCATGGTTGATTCTTCTGATAACCTGGCCTCTCCATTCATTTGTCTTCTTTCTTCCAATGACCTTGGCCTCCAGTCTTCCTCAGCCACTCATTCTCAAGATTATACCCTACACCTTGTCATTCCCAATAACTCAAATCCCTCCATGATCTCCATTTAAAGCCTCTCAGTCTTCCAGCACTATGACCTCTCCTTACAGCTAGTTTCTCGATTCCAACAATCTTTCAAAAACACTGAAAGTCATATTGGTTGATTCCTCCATGTCTTCACTTTCTCTCACTCCTTTAAATCCTTATCACCTTAATTTCATGGCCCGTAGGAACAATGAACATGATCCTCCTTACTTTGAAAATTGAGTTGGTTATACACAATTTTGTTCCCATAGCTGTTTAGGTTATTTTTCAGCAAATATTCACTTCCTTAATACCCTATCCATGTTTCATTCTATAGTCTCATGGTGGGCAGAGTGTACATTCCAACTCGCTTACCTGATTTAGCAAATTGGATATGAGAGGAGGGTAGGGAGAAAGTAAAGACTTGCACTATTGGTCTTATGTTCTTTCACTCCTGCTTTTTGCTATGAGAACATACCTCAGATATGTATTACTGCTCAACCAAAGAAGATGAGAGGCATGTGAAGCACCTCTGAACTGAATCCACATATTGGAGTCATGTCCAGATGACTCTAGCCAAAATCAGTCCAACTTTGGGTGATCTGCTGGTTATAACTGAGAAATAAATACTTGTCGTAAGCCACTGACTCTTAAGACGGTTGTAATACAACATTTTTTTGAGAAGAGTTAACTGATAGAAAACTAACTCCTCTTTTCCTATTTCCTTCCAAAGATTTTGAGAAGAATTGGGCTTAGGCAAGAAAAGAAGTTTTATTACTTCTATCTTCCTAATCAAAGTATTCAAAGCCGTGCTGTCCTTACTGCTAAATCACCTAGGAATAAGAGAACAATAGGTGCCTTGGCATAAGTCACCTATTGTTTCCTGAATTTTTTATAAATCCTCTTAGATAAGCTATCCCTTCTGTGAACTTGTTAGAATCTTCACACACATTAAAATGGCTAGTAAAGCTCCCATTTCAAATACAGAATCAATTATTCCAATTGCCATCAAAGCCCACATGTAGCCTTTGGAGACCAACAGAATGAAACCATGCGGTTCAGGCTTATAAACATGCAGGTTTTTGAAGATGGTGGCAGCACTCAGGAAGCCTAGATAACCCTTACTTGCATGGGGAATGGAAAGGTAAAATGCAAACTCCTCTCAAGCATGATACAGTCTTTGTGAGAGCAGTCTATCATTTATTTCCTCAAACACATTTAGCTACAATGTTCTTGCTGCCGAGATACCTTTGGCCATGCAAAGCGGGATGTTATCCTCTTATATCTGCTGCCAGAGGGACTGGGAGAGCAACAGCCTTACAGGAAGTGTAAACATCTTTCATTTAGCTAAATGGAGTGTGAAGTAGAGTTGCTGTATTAAAGAAGGAGCCAAGATGCATGTGCACACACATACACACACATGCACACAGTCATCTTTTCTGGCTCTCTCTTTTGGGTCTACGAAAACTTGGAAGATTTAAATTCACAATTACATCAGTCTTTCTTATTGTACTGAAAAAGCCACAAGATCAGAATTTGCTCTTGCTGGGTGATTATTATATTTCAAAATAGCAAACAAATATTTATGTAGCGCTTACTATACATGAAACACTGTTCTAAGCACTTTATTCATATTATTTTACTTTTCAAAGTATCTATGTAAGGGCAGTCATTTTATTATCCCCATATTACATACAATGAAATGAGGTCCACAGACCTTTAATGACTTGCTCACCGTGGTGAAGGTGAGATTAGATTCCAAAATCTTTGTCTGAAAAACTGAAAATACGTTGTGAAGATAATCTTTTGCTCATTATGTCATTTTGAAAATATGGCAGGCTGCAGCTTAATGTGATTTATTTAGGAATTCTGGTTTCAGATCTCGCTGTGTTCACAACCTGGATAAAACAAAACAATTAAAAGCTTAGGGCCCTCTTATTCATCTGCTCATTGATTATTCAGTTTTATTTAAGTCTAATTATGAAAACCATTTACCTTTTTCTGTGCACATTTTAGTTAACTAACTGTAATGTGCTTTCATCACACAAATAGAGAAAACTTGGGGTATCAAGAGGGGCAGGTGGAGGGGAGGGGAGCAAAGAGAGGATAATGCTGCTCAAATTGAGAAAACCAAATTACAGAATGGGCCTTTTTTAAAAAAGATCATTGTTTTCCAAGGACTATAAAATCACAAGAGGAAATGTTAGGTAAGATGAATTCAGCTAGGCTTTAAGAATAATTTCTATTTTCTTGGTCATCATTGGAGGCTTAGCTCTAAAGAGTAGAAGCATATTCAGTAAAAAAAAAAAAAAAAAAAAAAAAACAACTTTTCTAGGCGATGAAATAGTCTGCATTTCAGATGTTTTAACTATTCATCACCAGGTGAGCAGTTCAAAGACAAAGCTATACGGGTTGCGATTTTCCAAATGTGTTTCCTTCTCTTAGGTCTGAACAGCTTATATAATGAATATTTTTTTTAAAAGACCACTTTTCTTTTCAAGTGCTGTAAAATTACGAGGAAGATGTTAGGTAAGATGAATTCGGCTAGGCTTTAAGAATAACTGCCACTTATTCATAATTATTCATATTAGATCTGATCAGTTGTCACATGCCAGATGAGTAGAGAGCTACTGACATGGTATGATTTGAGAAATGCCAAAAGCAATCATTGCTAAGATTTTTTGAAAGCTATTTTGTACTGAGTACTGCTCCCAGCATTTTACCAATATTCTCTCTCATTTAATCTTCACAACAACGCAGCAGGGTAAGCGCTGTTATTATTGTCCCTATTTTATAGCTATAGATGTCGAGGCCACAAAGAGGTTAAGTAAAGTGCTCGTAATCCACAATGAGAAAGGGTGCATGCACAGCCAGGCAATCTCATTCCAGAAGGTGTGCTCTTAACATCACACCACCTGTTTCCCAAGCTTTGCTTTCCTTGTTCCTTGCCATAAAGACTGCATATTTCAGTGTCATTTCTTCGAAAATACAGCAAAGAGGTCTCCATTGAATGCAAGTTGAGAGGACCATGTTGGCCAGTTGCTATTTATTAACAGAAGAATTTACTAAGCAGGTCCCAGAAAGGTTAGAAGCATGAAACGCTGGAGGAGAGGACTGACTTGGGAAAAGGTAAGCTGTACTGCCAGGCTGATGCATCAAGGCAGCTAAAACATAATAAGCTAAGGACTGAGCAGAGCAGGAGATGAGGATCTAGAGGTAAGAACTGATAAAGGCAAACCTCCCTATCCCATAATTAATCTTATAATTGGCTTCAATAGTTGTGGAAGTCCTTTCAGGCAATAGGCTTTGCCCCATGCAGGTCCTGAACCACAGTCCTCAGCTGACCTGCAGTTGACTGCAGCAACATCTCTATTACCAGCCGGGGTGAACTGGGAGTTTCACCTCTGAACATATTAGTTATACCTGTGAGGAATCTAGGATACCTGTGAGCCAAGGGAGCTGGGTCTTCACCCTCCCTTGCTGGGCTCGCATATTCTTCACAATTGCATTTTATCCGATTCCCAGTTATATTCCAACGATCTCATTCCAGGTGAAAATAAAGCTTTGACCCCTTTCCGAGAGTCACACAGCCTCTTTCTGTTATCTGACCTCTTCCCACACCCCGACAGCTACCAGGAGTGTGCTCCAATCTTCCTCCAAACAAACTGCCTTAAAACATGGGGCTACCTTATACCTAAATTTTCGGGCATTGCTACTTAGGAAATATTGTCTTACATTGCCTTCCAGATTATTCCCCTTGGAGAACACCCAGGATGGCATCTAGGTTCCCCAGGGATGGCTAAACATAGATCATAGAGAGTAACCTTAGAGGTAGTCCTTTTTCTGGCTCCTGACAGTTCTCTTTTATTCCCCTCTTCCATGCCTTCCTTAGTCCTCTATTTGGGTCCCAAAACATCTCTATTGCCAAGCCCACAAGGCTGGGACAGGTTTTGCTTCTATCACTAACTGGAAACAAAAAGAAAATCTACACTGAAGGAAACCTTTTTAAATTGAACTTGTGTCAAGCAATTGGAGGAGCATGTGGTTTTGTGGTAAGGTTTGTCAGAGTGAGTTGTGGAAGTGGCAAAGTGCTTCGAGTGGGGAGTGACTAGTTCAGTGCTCACAGAGCTGTGTGAAGGCTGCTCTTCTCTTTCCGCATCAATTCATGATATCTTCTGAAGCTCAGAAAAAGGTCCTTAGTTATTTGACACAACAATATCATGAGTTACATTTTATTAAAAAAATTATTATTATATGTGGAATAAAAGATACCATATGCTGCTGTTAAAAACTATGGTTTTCTGATGGAAATTATTTGAAGAAAAACTCATTTATTTGGCCAGGTTAAATCACACATGACAACAAACAGGGGAACACCTGTGAGAGAGTCAGGCAATTTGGAACAATTGAAAGAAATTCAATATGGTTGGAGAAAGATGGGCGAATGACAAACAATGGCATGGTGGTCTTTCTTGGGGTGGGGGAGACTAGACGATGAAGTCCATGAGAAGGACTGGGAATATTTTTCTGATCAATGAGAGATTATTGTAAGTTTTTAAACAGTAACAAATCTGAAATTGTTCAGGAGGTAAAATCTGTGGAATACATTAAATTTACCTTTTCATGATCTGATTAAATCTACCTTATTAGTTTCAGCTAAAACCAACCTGTCGACCGTTCATTATAGTCCAGCCACAATGGCTTTCTTTCAGCTTCTTAAACTCAGTGTTCTTTGCTACTCCAACACATATCATTCTTTCTGCTTCAGATGATCTCTCTCTGTCCATCTAATCTCAGGTCTTAGAATACATATCATTTCCTCCAGGAAGCTTGTTCTGAGTCCCAAATCAGGTTAGGTGTTATATATTCCCATTGCACACTTATTGATTGATTGATTGATTGATTTTTGGCAGGCACCTCAATCATACTTAAGTATTTGATGTAAGGAAAGAGTCTCTTTTCCATTACAGTACGGGCCTTGCCTAACTTATCATTCACTATATTCCCAGTGCCAGAACACTGTTTAGCAGACAGTACATGCTCAATATACATCTGTTAAATAAATGAGTAGACTCAGATAGTGCATCTTAATAGGCTAACTACGTAGAGGCCTGGCGGTATAGCGCTTAAGACCTACAGCTGCTAACCAAAAAGTCGGCAGTTGGAATCCACCAGCCGTTCCTTGGAAACCCTATGGGGCAGTTCTTCTCTGTCCTATATGGTTGCTATGAGTCAGAATTGATTCAACGAAACTGGGTTTCTTTTTTTTTTTTCAGAATTGGTATAACAAAAAGATCTGATCTCTTCTATGACTGCTGGAAATAGATGCTGGGTAACGACTGTCTTCTGCTTACAGGTGATGCTCATGTGCTTCAAGTTAGTAGCACCGGCAGTTTGGTCTAGTTCCAGTTCTCAATCCTAGCTGCACAACAGAATGACTTGTGGAGTTTTTAAGAGTACTGACGCCTACATCCCATACAGAAAAATTTAACCAGAATCTCTGAGGGTGGGGTTAGTCATGAATATTTTTAGATATCCCATGTGATTCCATTTTGCAGTTAGTATTGGGAACCTATGGTCTGGTTGACAGAGCATGGGACCAAGATTCAGGAGGCTTGCTATTACTGATACCAACATTGTTATTGCCATTTAATTTTCAATAAATCACTAAAGTTTTTCATGCTATGGTATCTGCATTTGATATTTTTACCTGCACTAGTCATTTTATAATAAAGCTACTTGAGGTGTTTGTTCATTCATTTGGTCTTTTGTTAACCAAGCTGATACTAATGCAAAAACCTTGACAGGCATTGTGAGAATAGTAATCGTTACTATTTGTCCAGTGACTTTCAGGTGCCTGACAGGTTATAACCATCTTCTTATCATATACAATAGCCCTGTGAGTCAGGAGATACCATTTCCATGTTACATGTGGACAAACTGAGAATCAGAGAGGTAAAGAAAATGTATTAGCCTACATGGTAAGTAACTGAGCCATAACTTGAGTCTATAATTTTCAGGCTGTAGATCTCAGCCCTTTTCACTTTTCATCACTGCTTCAACGTGCTAGTGCATGAGAGATTAGAACTATGTAATGTTTACTCAAGAAGTCCTGGTGCTACAGTGTTTAAACATCAGCTAACTAAAAGGTCAGTGGTTAAAACCCACCGGCTGCTCTGCGGGAGAAAGATGTGGCAGTCAGCTTCCATAAAGATTACAGCCTTGGAAACTCCGTGAGGCAGTTCTACTCTGCCTTACAACGTTTCTTTCTGTGAGTCAGAATCGACTCAACAGTAATAGGTTTTGATGTTTACTTAGATACAGTTGATAAAATATCACAGATGTACAGATCTAGTGTCCAGATAGATTTCTATAATCTATTATGCCTACGAAACCAGGGATTGCATCATTATCAATTTTCCAATTCACTTGTTCAATTTTCCACAAGCATTTGTTAGATACACATTATATGCCATTACTACAGCAGGTAAGAGAGGTGTAGACATTTTTAGGAGAGAAAGTGTCTACAAATACTATTTATTTCCTACCTGACATGCAAAAACATAGTGGCACTGATCCATAGAATGTCTACTTGTGTATGTAAAACAACTTTAGTTATCAATATTTTAACTGACTTCACCTTGAAGGCCCTTGTTTCCATGTTTTATTTTCTAAGCCAGTTATGCTCATGTTTATTTTTTCTGCATAAATAAGCTTTTGCCGTATTTCTTCTAAGCATGCTAGCTTTTAAAATATTATTTTATTATGTTAAACATGGTCTTATAAAAGAATGCTAACATTCATCAGTCTGCTTTTATGACTTTTTCCCTTGTTCAAGCTATAGTGGAGGATTCAAATGAATTACCGAGCTCTGTTGTCATCTTGGAAACCCTGGTGGGATAGTGGTTGAGTGCTACAGCTGCTAACCAAAAGGGTGGCGGTTCAGAATCCACCAGGAGCAACTTGGAAACTCTATGGGCAGTTCTACTTTGTCCTATACAGTCGCTATGAGTTGGAATCAACTTGACAGCAAGGGGTTTGGTTTTGTTTTGGTTGTTATCTTGGAGCTCTGGTGGTGCAGTGGTTAAGAGCTATGGCTGCTAGCCAAAAGGTTGGCAGTTCAAATCCACCAGCTTCTGGGTAAACCCTATGGGGCAGTTCTACTCTGTCCTATAGGGTCCCTATGAGTCGGAATCGATGCAACGGGTTCTTTTTTTTTTTGGTTGTTACCTTATAGGAGAGAGAGAGAAAAAAAAAGAATACTCTTGTACAGAAAATTATGCTTATTAGAAATGTGGAGAAATGTTGAATTTACTTTTGGTGGTTGCTGACCAACTGGAATATCTGACCGACCCGAACCTCTCTACCTGCAGTGCTAATTTCTGCTCAAATACAGGGAAGTCAAGGCTCTACTCATACACTTGTTTATTACTCCTTGGTACTATATAAATGGATGTCAGGATGCACAGTAAGATACTAGTGGATCCTTACAAGGATATTTCTGTTTGTGTAAATTTGGATGAACTGTGTCTGTGAGAGGCCTGCAGCATGACTCTGCTTCAAACTTTCATGCCTATTTTCAGGTTTCCAAATGTTTTCAAGTCGTAAAGTGATTTGCAAACATCCTTACTAGTGGAACTATTTGCCATTATTTTTGGCGCTTTCCCAGCACTGCTATGCAGAATACAAAGTTGCTTCCTTATGTCATTTGCTATGATTACATTCAATTAGAGAAGGTCTCAAGCCTGCTTCTATTCAGAACCTGTGTTTCATTCCTTCAATACAATTTTTTTTCTTTTCTTTTGCTTATGTATATTTTCTGCATGGTATGGGATTAAAGAATGATTGCAATTACAAAAATTACAGGCACCCTCTTCTCATCTTCTAGGGCTTTATGCAAATGTCTGCCAAGTCTCAGAGAATTGGCTTGACCAACGAGCGTTCTCAAAATCTGTCTTAGTTTTGCACATTCTCTTTCTTCTTTACATCCGTTATTAGTAAGAGTTCTAATATAAGAAGTGCTGAAATGATGGTGATGTGGTGACAGCAACTCAATGGTGCAAAGCAATTCATCCAATCCAATGGATTTCATTTAAAAACACACTGCAATAAAGTAAAAATACAATAATCAAATGGGAACACAACGTAGTACAAAGAACTAGGATTTAGAAGCTATACAAACCAGGGATTGAATCCAGTCTCTGCCAATTACTATGTCTGAGGATTTGGATAAATTACCCCAACTTTTCTTCATCTGCAAAAAATAATAATTCATAATTTAATAATTACATTCATATGTATTTTTTAAAATATGAACAATTCCAAATGGAGGACAAAATTGTTCTTCCCTGGTGGCTAAAAATCCTAGGTACTTGACTACTAGCACCAAAAGGTTGGCAGTTCAAACCTGGCCAGAGATGCCTTGGAAGGCAGGCTTGGCAATCTGATTCTGAAAAGTCATGACCTTGAAAACCCTATAGAGCAATTCTACTCTGCACAAATGAGGTCACCATGAACTGGAATTAACACCAACTAAAAACAACAACAATTTTCCCATGGTTATAGTTAAATAGCCCATGTATGGGAAGAGGCATGAAAGGGCAGAGATCAATGAAGATTTCATAATTATCGAGCTCTTAGATATTCGTATTCACTCAAAAATCTTTTAATGATCCCTTTCTATGTACAGGAAACTCTTCTTAGAAGCTAAGGATGTAGCAGTGCCAGTTATGATCCCAGACTCATGGATCTTATATTAGTGCTGGAAAGAAGCCTATTAAATTCTCCATTCTATCAGCTTCGATTTCAGCTATTAGATTTTCTTTCTACTGTCTTTTTCAACTCAAGATCAAATGGAGGAGCAGGGGCAGTTGGAGTGCACCTTTCCTCTTTGCAGTTCCATCACTGCTCAACATAATAATCTCTACCTACTTTTGAGAGGAATTTTGAATTTTAATAAGACAATGTCTGTGAGATGAACTCCTCTGAGGATGCATAATATAAATGCAAGAAATTACAATTTATTGCTTCTCAAATGTTATGTGATGTAAGATATTCAACAGAATCTGTGCAATTAATAACAAAAAAACTGAAGCATTACAGTAAAGAGGAATTCAGAATGAGGAAAGGTTTGGAATTCTTCATTACTACTATGGATACTCTAACCTTTAGAAATATTTTCTATCTTCATGAGGTACTTTATTTACTGAGTTTGATAGAGCTTCTAGAAACAGAGAATGAACTTTCAGTTACATTTTGAGGCTTTTATGAGGCAAAAGAAGAAGACACAGTATTTTGAGGTTTTTGGATATGTTAGGTTGAACCGTATGTAATTACTGAGGATCAACCATTTTTAAATGGCAATTTAATGTGATTCGCTAAAGTTTCCATTTGAAGTTGCTTTCTTGATTTACTTTTTTGTTCATTGAAAGAAATATTGAGCTGAGGTGACACTGCAATATGAAGAATTTGTATTAATTATGAGAAATAACAGAGTCCTCAGGTTGTACAAATATTTACTACGCTTGGGTGCTAAGCAAAAGGTTGAGGTTGGAGCCCACCCAGAGGTGCCTCAGAAGAAAGGCCAGGTGATCTACTTCCAAAAAATCAGACACCAAAAATCCTAAGAAGCACATTTGTACTTGGACACACATAGAGTCTCAGTGATTTGGATTCTACATGAAGGCAACCGGTATTAAAAAATAACTAACTTATAGTCACTTTTATTTATTGGTGTGGATTATCAAGAGATATAGTGCTTCTGTTTTACCTCCCAGTCCAATGTGTAGTGCCTGGGGTCTTAAAATCAGGCAAATGCTCACCCAAGGCACAACAATTGGCCTCTATTCACCTACAGCAACAGGAGAAGAAGGAGAGTCAAGAATAGGAGGAGGAAATTGAATGTCTGGCTAATTGCCTCCATGAACAACTGCCTCCTTTGCCATAAGACCAGAACAGATGGCACCGAGCTACCATTACTAAACAACTTGATCAAAGATTCTATAGAAGAATCCTGATTAAAAGGGGGAACAAGAAGAACAGAATTTCATATTCTTATGGACTCTAGGCTTTCTGGAGCCATGAGGCTGAATGAACTCCTGAAACAATTGACCTGAGAAAAACTTGAAGCCTTAAAGCAAAAATATCCCCTGAAATCTTCTTAAAACCAAACAATAGTTAAGCTTTACTAGTTAAAACTGTCTGCTTTGAACTTTTTGCTATTTTAAGAACTTTCTATATGGAATCAGGTTGAGAAATGCAACTTAAAAGATTAGAAAGGAACCTTAGGGGGCAGTGAGTTTATGTTAATAGGGGAAGAACAACTCAGAAAACAAGGGTGGGAATGGTTGTGCAACTCGAAGAAAGTAATCTGTATCACTGAACTGTACATGTAGAAACTGTTGAATTGGTGTATGTCTTGCTGTGTATATTCTCAACAACAACAACAAATAAAAATCTAAAAAAGATATCAAGAAAATATCCATTTCTGAACACTGTTAATTATTTAATAGATTCTCAACTATCTAACAGTGTTCATGGGTTTTGATCTAGGCTTATGTCAAAGGGTAATATCTGGAAAGTCCAAAGTAATGTAAGAAGGCCTTCTTGGGAAGAGAAGTTTCACCAAATGTACTGGAAATCAACGACAGAAAGAGAAAACTCCCTTAAAATATTTATAAAGCTAAGGTCTAAGATTGGGAAAAATCCAGAGTTGAGACATAGCGTATCTAAATTTAGTGGCCAAAAGTAGTAGGCAACATAATTTTAGGAGCTTTCCAAAGCCAGAAACAGGGCATGAGAACTGGGTAAGTTAAAATACCAAATAGTACACATATATTTTGCAACAATCATATCCCAGGAACATGTAATAAGCAGCCCAAGAGATTGCTCATGCCATTAGCAAAATGTTGTAGCATTCTGATGAGATCATTGCCAAAAATCGAGGCATAACCTTTGATTTTTCTGGAATGTTTCAGAGAGAAGATAAATTAAAAAGTAGAAAGAGTTTTCTGGAAAAGAAAACAGAGAGAGAGAGAATTGTTCCTGCTCTATTATGTAAGCATAATGGCATAAGTGTGCTCTTATAAAAAATAATTATGTGGTATTTCTAAATATAGCATGAGAATAAGGTGTATATTAGCTGCTGAATAAAAGAAAAAGGAGAGTAATGAAGGGATATGTAGCATCTGGCACGTATTTTATAAGAGAAAAGCTTATACTCTAAAGCTAAAAGGTAGTTTTCAGGAGTTGGGATAATGCCTTTCAGTATGAATCGTAATTAAGCTAGTTGCAACCACCTTTCTTTTTACATCCTGTAAATTATAATCATCATAAATGGCTCCTATACATCCATTTAACACTTAACTAACAGGTGACAAGATTAACTTTTAAAGAAACTCCTTGTAGTCTTCACAACAGCCATAGCTGGTAGTAACAAACACAATTAACATTTTAGAGAGAAGACTAAGATAATTAAAATAATTTTCTCAAAGATGACAGACATAATAACTGAATAACTAGAAGAATGGTTTAAAATCAGGAAAGGTGTGCATCAGGGTTGTTTCCTTTCACCATGCTTATTCAAGCAGTAGGCTGAGCAAATAATTTGAAAAGCTAGACTGTATGAAGAATGGGGCATCAGGATTGGAGGAAGACTAATTAACAAACTTAGATATGTAGACGACCCACCCTTGCTAGCTGAAAGCAAAGAGGACTTGAAGCTCTTACTGATGAAGATCAAAGACTACAGCCTTCAATGTGGATTACTCCTCAACATACATTAAATAAAAATGTTCATGACTGGACCAATAACTGACATCATGATAAATGGAGAGAAGACTGAAGTTGTCAAGGGTTTCATTTTACTTGGATCCACAATCAATGCCCACGGAAGCAGCAGTCAACAAGTCTAACAATGTATTGGATTCGGCAAACCTGCTGCAAAAGACCTCTTTAAAGTGTTAAAAAGCAAAGACGTCACTTTAAGGACTAAGGTCCACCTGACCCAAATCATGTATCTTCAATTGCATCACAGGCATGCAAAAGCTGGACAATGAATAAGGAGGACAGAAGAAGAACTGATGCTTTTGAATTGTGGTGTTGCAAAGAATATTGAATATACCATGGACTGCCAGGAGAATGAATAATACTTCAACAGTTAAATACTACAATACTCCCTTTGACTTCATGACCCACTCTCTCTCTGAGAATCTTTCTCGATATAATTTTCAGGCTTACTCTCATCCACCCAGTCATGAAATTTTGGAGTTTTTTCTCATTCATTCCCAAACCTCCTCACCTTCTCACTTTTTATTTTTTTCCTTAATAATCTTATCCCTGCCCATGGCTTCAATGATCATCTCTGTATACTGATAATTACCAATCTACATGTCCAGTCAAAACTCTTTTATGACAGTCAGACCTCTGTAGCAAGCTGCAACCTCAAAATGTAAAATTACTTCAAACTCAGCATGTTTAATTGCAAACTCGGACCCTGGTGGCAAAGTGGTTAAGAGCTCAAATCCACCAGCTGCTCCTTGGAAACCCAATGGGGCAGTTCAACTCTGTCCTATAGGGTCACTGTAAGTCGTGGAATCGACTCAACAGTTCACAACAACAACAACAATTGTAAACTCATGAATATCCTGCCACTTCTCCCTTCACCATTCACTTCTTTCAAATCTGGGAAACTTCAAAATATCTAAGTAAGAGCCGTCTCTCTCATTTTAGATGCATAAGCCAGAAATCTCTATCATTTTGTACATCACCCTTCCTTTATTCCTATATACAGATCATCATCAAATCTTGTTGATTTGTCTTCTAAATATCTTTCCAATTCCACTGCTACAGTACAAGGCCTGAGTAAAACAAGGATTATTCCTTGACTTAGAGTACTATAAAACCCAAAATATTGCTTGCTAATTTGTCACCACATCCAGCCTTAAAAATCTCTTCTAAACATTGCAGCCAGAATAATATTTTCAAAATACTAAACTGATTATATGATACGAAATTTCTGCTTACAATCCCTTCTATTGAGTTTTGTCGTTCTTAGGATAAAGTCCTTAAATGCCCTGAAAGCCCTATGTGAGGTAGCTGTGTATATCTCTCCATTGATACATAATCTGCTTGCTGTTTAGCTCCAGCCCTGTTTGCTTCCCCTTAACTCCTCAGTCACTTGGATTTCTCTGTGACTTACAGAACTTTCTATGTGCTTCTGTTCCTTTTGCTTGAAATGCTTTCAAGCTCCTACCTCCCTTCCTAAATAATCCATGCCTACTCTTTCTTCAGGAAACCCTGGTGGCATAGTGGCTAAGCACTATAATTGCTAACCAAAGGGTCAGTAGTTCGAATCCACCAGGCGCTCCTTGGAAACACTATTGGGCAGTTCTACTCTGTCCTATAGGGTCACTATGAATCAGAATAGACTTGATGGCACTGGGTTTGGTTTAGGTTTGGTACTCTTCCTTCAGTTCCCAGCTAAAGTGTCATTTATTCATGAAGGCCTTTCTTAACCCTGGGTGTACATCAATTTCCTTTGTATAAACACTGACAGAAAGATGCTCTTTCACTTTAGAGTCCTCATTGTAATTCATTATTATATAACAATTCAATAGAACCAATTAATTGATTAAAAAAAAAAGAAACCCGTTGGCCTCAAGTCAATTCCAACTCATAGTAAGCCTATAGGACAGAGTAGAACTACCCTGCATGGTTTCCAAGGAGTGGCTGGTGGATTTGAACTGCCAACATTTGGTTAGCAGTCGAGTTCTTAACTGCAGTGCCACCAGGCCTCCCTCATTAAATCCTATCTCAGAAGATGAGGTACTACGTTTTTGTTCAGCATTGTTATCCTAAGTTTAGCATAATGCCTGGCACCGAAACCAAAACAAAAATCCATTGCTGTTGAGTCAATTTCTACTCATAGTGACCTTATAAGACAGAGTAGAACTGTCCCGTAGTGTTCCCAAGGAGCAGCTGGTGGATTCAAACTGCCAAACTTTTGGTTAGCAGCCAAGCTCTTAACCCCTGCGCCACCAGGGTTCTGCCTGGCACCTAAAATCAATCCAAACTAAACCCATTGCTGTCGAATTGATTCTGACTCATAGCAACTCTACAGAACAAAGTAGGATTGCCCCATAGGATTTCCAAGGAGTGGCTGGTAGATCCAAACTGCCAAACTTTTGGTTAGCAGACATAGCTTTTAACCACCGTGCCACCAGGGCTCCTAGGGGGGTTCAGTTTAATACTATTAAATTAGTGCTCGGTGATTATAAAGTTAGCAGTGATTACAAAAGTGAAGCAGTAGGCCTGGAAAGAGTATAGGTGAGAGAAATACGAGAATAAATTTCCTCACAATGTCCCTAGTCAGTGACATATTTTCAGGAGCAACATACACAAATCAGCTCAGTCAATAAGGCTGAGAGAGAATGGGATGGAATTTAGCACAACCATATAACATCATCCCTTGGAACTCAAGGCCAGGAAGCACATCTGGGCTTCAATGGTGACTGAAACCAAAGACTGGAAAATCAGGAATTGAGATAACCCACTTCTTTCTGAGGTGGTATAATTTCACACATCTTTTTTATCTCTGGGATTCTATGGGATTCTGTTTCATTCTTATTTTTAATAAGACTGGTTTTCTCTGCCTTAAATTCCATTTGGAGGCCTGGCAAAAGTAATATTTTCTGGCTCCAATGAATAACTCTAATTGATGGAATTTCTATGTCTGTTACTTCACAGTCTTGAGCAGAGAGTGTTATTGATTCAGTTTGAGTCAGGTGTCTATACCTGGTCCAATAATCTACGGTCAGAGGGCTAGGACCAGACATGGCTGCTCATTTCTCCCCCTTCCAGGAAAGATTGTGCAGTCAGTCTCAAAGATAAAGTTTATGCTGGAAAAGTAACGCCCAAGAGAGTGCGTTGCTGGATATTGCAGCAGAGTGTATATGGGGGGATTCTAGATAGTCAAGATGGTGGGAGATGAGTCTAACATTCCCAGGCTCAGTGATTGTAAAAACTATAGTGCTGTTGGCAGAAGAAGGAATTTGAAAGGAGGAACTAGTTTGGAAAGAAGGATTGAGGCTAGGATATTATTACATTGTAAGAGAGACATCGTGAGTTTGGTATGGAGAAAATCGAGTCATTTATCATTAGGTCATAAAATTTTTCCTTTTCTATATGAGAAATTGACTGGAATAAGGCTTTTCTAAATCAGAACCATATGTTGATTCCTTGAAGTAACCTACCAACTCCTTTGCTTTTCACCAAAATTCATGAAGACAAGCCAGATTAACATTTTCCTCCTGCTCTCCTCTTCAGTATAGTTTCCAAAGCTTGCTGATTGACAGTTTGAAGTTGAGTAACAGATATGATTGTACAAATTCAAGCACAATGCATTCCTGCTAAGACAATTATCTAAAAAGAAAAATGATAGCTTAGTAAATTCAGTACTTAAACTAATGACTTGATTTCATTTATGCACCACACCTCTAAGCTTAGGTTGGGCTCTACAACTTACTTTGAATCCTAGAAAAATTAACCACAGTGTGAAACATGCTCATTTTCCTCAAAAACATTTTCTTATTACTAATTTAGATAAAACCAAAACCCAAACTCGTTGCTGTCAAGTCAATTCTGACTCATAGCGACCCCATAGGACAAAGTAGAACTGCCCCATAGGGCTTCCAAGGAGTCCTTAGTGGATTCAAATTACTGACCTTCTGGTTAGCAGCCATAGCTCTTAACCACTAAGCTACCAGGGTTTCCAATTTATACATAAAAAAAAAAAAAACATAGGTACCAAAAATGTTTGACTTGACAGTCAACATATGTATACTATGGGCTGCTGAACCGTACTGCTCATGCCTTACATTTATATGGGAATTATAGGATATAATTCAGAAGGGCAATTGCAACTAACTCTGTGTATGATAGAGAAGTACCAAATATTATCGTCACACATTTTACTTTTTATGGAGCTTAATGCTATGCTATATTTATATTCAAAATGAGATAGCTTTAGTTGTGTTCATTTTTTAAAACTACCAAGGCAAAAAAAAAAAAAAAAAAATCAAGGAATCCATCAAGAACTAAATAACATGACGAAGTTTATCAGAAATTGAGATATGAGAATTTACACATAATAGCATGTGTTTTGTGGGTAGTGATGGCCCACTGAAATCTAATTTAATCAAATATTTAAAGAGGTAATAATTAATTTTTAAAGAATTGAAGTGAACCATAACTAGGAAGAAATGTTATTGTTTATTTTTAATGCCAGAACAGTATTCCTGATGCAATTTTAATATTTCATTAAGGCAGTAATTTTCATATTGTGGGTTTTATCCCAGGTTTTTATGTTTTATGATATATTTTTTCCTCTTGAAAAAAAAGTTGGAATTTTATTGTATAGCAGTGGCAGACGATGGGAAGTGCTGCTTTTCTCTCCCTTTGAATACTTCTATTATCAATAAATTACTAGGGTATAATCAGTTTTCACTGGGGTTAATCAAACAAATTAAGGCAAGTACATTGGCTTATGTTAGAATCATAACTTTTAACTACTTATACTACTCTGTCTTTTATGGGAATTATGCAGAAACATTTTGCTAGATACTTTTTTCAAAAGTTTTCTTTCATGTCTAAGTTATAATAGGTAAAATTCTTTAAAATTTGTCTTGCATTTTCTATTACTTTCAGGTTACAGTGTATTTCTCACATTTTGAGCATTTGCCTCTGAATTTGGAAAAATTTATTTAAATCTCTCTGGCTTCCGACATAGTTAAAAATGTAAACTACTAAAATGAAAGTGTTTGTACTTCCTAACGTTTTCTCACAATTCTGGAGGCTAGAAATTTGAACTTAGGCGTTGGCTCTAGGGAAAGTTCCTTCTTTCTCTCCTTCAGCCTCCACCAACTGCAGGCAATCCTGGCGCTCCTGGGCTCATAAATACATCTGCTTCCACCTTCACATGGTGTTTTCTATTTGTGTGTGTGTCAGGGATTAGGTTTAGGACCCACTCCACTCCAATATGACCTCATTAACACAACAAAAGAAAAACCCTATTTCCAAACAGGGTCGTATTCACAGTTACACGGGTTAGGACTTCAACACATTTTTGGGGGGAACACAATTTATTCCATAACAGTGGTTTAACAGTGGTTAAACATTGAAAATATAAGTTAATGTAATTCACAAAGTTAAAACAAATAACAACAAAATATAATCATCTTAGTAGATGCAGAAAAATTACTTAACAAACTACAATACCCATTCCTCAGAAAAACTCTAAACAAACTAGTAATAGAAGGAAACTTCCTCAACCTGATGAGCACCTGTGGAAAACCAACAGCTAACCATCAATATTCTTACAGTGAAAGACTGAAGGCTTTTAATATAAAATCAGAAATAAAATACAAGGATGTCCACTCTCACCACTTCTCTTCTACATTGTCCTGGAGGTCCTATCTAGCACAATAAGATAGAGAAAAAGATATCCAGATTAGAAAGGAAAAAAAGTAAAATTGTCTTATTCTCAGATGATATGATCATGTATAAAGAAGATCCAATGGAATCTATAAAAAAAAATTTACTAAAACTAATAAATGAGTTTAGTAAGAATGTACAATATTAGCTAAATATACAAAAATAATTTTATTTCTATATACTAGAAACAAATAATTTAGAAAATTAAACTGAAAATAAATATTATAATAGGATATAAATATTAAATACTAGAGATAAATCTGACAAATAATGTGAAAGTAATGCATAAAATAAATATCTATAGAATAGAATATAATATTAAATATTTAGAGATAAATCTGACAGATTATTTGAAAGACCTTCATATTGTTAAATACATGGAGAGACATATCATGAACATGGGCTGAAAATTCCAGTATTAGGATGTCAATCCTCCAAAATTGATATATAGATTCAGTGTAACCCTAAACAAAATCCAAGTATACTTTTTTGGTAGAAATGGACAAATTGATTCTAAAATATATATGGACATGCAAAGAAACTAAATAGCCAAAACAATTTTAAAAGGAAGAACAAGCTGGAGGCCTAATATCAGCAGGTTTCAAGGCTTATTACAAAGCTACCGTAGTCACAGAAGTTGTGATGTTGGCATAATATCGGACAAATAGTTCAATGGAACAAAACAGAAAGCCCAGAAATAGATCCACACGTGTTCGAGTCATTGATTTTCAACAAAGATGTGAAAGTAGTTCAGCGGAAAAAGCATTTTTGTAAAAAATGGTGCCTGAAAAGTTGAATACCCATATGCTAAAAAATGAACTTCATACATATCTTACACTATACACAAAAACTTAAAATGAATCAAAGACTAATAAAATTGAAATGGTACAAACGTTTTGGAAATTGGCATTTTCTTACAAAGTTAAACACACGCCTATTATGTGATGTAGCCATCCTACCCTGAGGTGTTTACCCAAGAGATAGAACTTTTACATTCATATAAAGAATTTTATAGGAATGCTTATATCATCTTTATTTCTGATAACCAAACCTGAAGACAATCCAAAAGTCAATCAACAGATGAGTGGATAAACAAATGGTGATATATTCACATAACAGAAACTACTCAACAACAACAACAAAATTAACTATTGATACATGCTACAACACAAATAATCTCAAAGTAATTATGCTGAGTAAAAGAAACCAGACTAAAAGAAGAGTGCTTACTTAGTGATTCCATTTATTTAAAAAAAAAAAATTCTAGTAAAGACAAATCTATGTGTACTGACTAAAAGCTGATCATTTGTCTAATTTGGTAGGGGAGGAGGGCTGAGGAAATAAAAAGATGGAATTATGAAAGAGTTAAATGATAACTTTGTGTATGATGGAATATATTCATTATCTTGACTGTGGTTATGAGTGTACATACATGTCCAAACTTCACAAATTATCTACTTTATATATGTACAGTTTACTGTATATCAATTTTAGCTCAATGATACTGTTAAAAAATAAAGGACGAGAGAAGGTAGAATTAATCAGGCTCAGGAAATGACAGGAAGCAGAACATTTCCATGAAGCGGAAGTACTTGAAAGACTCCACTGGAATGGCTTAGTTCCAATCATCTACGCCTCATCCTTTTTCTTCTGCTCAAGACTCAAATCAGGAGAGGGAGACTCATTGTCTTGTCTTCATACAGGTGTCTGTCATTTGCCTAAGGGAGAGCAGATGGCTTTGATTTGAGATCTCCGTGTACACTGGAGATAAGTCATTCCCCAAAGAGAAGTTGGGGATGTTACTGTGAAAAGAAAGAAATGCATGGCCAAATTAAATACTTTTTAACTTAAGTAAGAATATTTTTTACAATTCATTTAATATTCAACACATATTTATTTGTGGCCTAACACCAAGGGTGACAGAGGTTTGGGATTACGCTGATGAAAAGACAGAGAGTCTACCCTCTTGGAAAGTGGTACAAGGGGTGGGGAATGTATATGTAAAGAGGTACTTGCAATACTAATAATGATTCTTATCTTCTAAGCCTTATTTTTTAAGCCTTAGGTCCTGGCCACATCCATGAAACTCTTTCAGAGCTCAAGCCAACACACGGAGGCAGGAAACAAGAGAGAAAGTTGCTGGGCCATAAAAATAGAAGAAGAAGGCATCCTAGGGGTGATAAACACCTAGCAAAGTGGATTTGAGAAAAGCAATCTCCTTTAAATATAGTTAAGCGCAGAAGAGTGAGCAATCACACACAGACAGTTGAAGAAATTTCCGTGAATAGTAATAAAAACCTTCCTGCAAATAAAGCAGGTTAGCATGGGACACAGTCAGTTCAGAACTGGCAGAACCTGTGAAGGAAAGAAACTCTAACTGCAGCAGACCGTAACAGAGTGAAAGGGAGAAACACGTAGTAGTTCAGACATGACATATGTAGAGAGGAAGACCAAGTTTGAGAGACTTGTATGTCACTTACAGGTGGCAATTTATTTTGGCAATTAACTTCTCTCCTCATATTCTGATCTATTCAGGGTTGATAATATTAGTAGATACTTCTTTTGTCTATTTTGAGGAATGTGTGAGAGTGTGCATAAATTCTTTAACAGGATACATGGTTTAATGAATGGTAGAGATGGATTAGAAATTATCAGAATCTCACTCTATATTATCTATAGTTTTTTAAAATTTTAACTATGTTTACATTAATTATAAAGTTAAATTCAGTGGTCAAGAGCTCAGCTGCTAACCAAAAGGTTGGCAGTTCAAATCCACCAGCTGCTCCTTGGAAACCCTTTAAGGCAGTTCTACCCTGTCATATAGGGCTGCTATGAGTTGGAATTGAATTGATGGCAATGGGTTTGGTTTTTGGTTTGTTATATAGTTTCATCTCTTTTCTTATATCCATAAAACCTCTTGTTAAAGACTCCCCAGTTACAGTCATTGCTATATATCAATGCTTTGAGCATCTTGAAGACAGATACAGTAACTTAATCATTACTCTTCACTCTCTCCCCAGCACCCAGCAAGGTGTATGGCACATATTTGTTGAGTAACAGGAATAAATTTGGTGAATAACATCTGAATGTAACAGTTGGGATTCTGATGCTCAGAGTCAAAAGACCCTTTATATAGTAGCAGAGAGGATATTAGTTACCTGAGCAACTTATTCCTAATTCAATTTAACAACAAGAGAAGCCTCTAGGATCTCTAATGTTTAGAAGCTTGAAGCTACTCTTTCTGACCTCAGATGTGATGTCGCCCCATTTGGCTTAATAATGTAATCTTGAAGAATAGTTTTCCTCCTACAACTTGTAACTCTACATGGGAATAATAATTTGTGTGTATGTATTTACATGTATATGTATCTGTATATATGTGTGTATGTGCTTATCTATATAACATGTATCTTTTATATGTATCATATGTACTTATATTTGTCTACAAATAAGTTAGTAAAAAGATGACTAAACAATCACCATTTTGCTTTTCTTTAACCCTGGTCATTTTTCCTCATGTGATGAATGCAACAGCTAAAGAAAATATTTGTGTGAGTAAATGCACGTACGATACAGGGTGTGCTCACTAAGAGTTCGGAAAAGGCTATTCTTATATTTTATTCAGGATTTCTTCAGTTTTATATTTTTGGTAAGATTGTTTATTATTTTTTATAATCACATATACCAAGCTAATACACCCAAATTGTTGTACATTCTACTTGTAGTTTAAAATACAATAATGCAAGCAGTGAAGGAAAGTCCATGCTGGCTAACTTCTTCCCCCATAGTTTTTATGAAGGCCTCTCTCTAATCAGGATTTTGAGCCCTTCAATTGCTGAACTAGCAAACTGTTAGTAAATTCATATGGTACTAGCCGAAACTGCAGACTTTGCAAGACTTTCCAAGAATTTCAGAAATGGCACAAAAGGAAATATTAAATGTATCCAGTAGTAAAGGTATGATGAGGAAGACACATTCAATGGCAAAGTAAATTTGTTCAGAAAAAGAGCAGCACAGGCAATCAAGATAACCAGTGTTACCACATTACCCCGAGAAAGGTATTGAAAATTCTGGCCTCCATCTTTGCTAGAGATAAACTCATCACTTCATAGCTCAAGCTATCCAAAATAGAAAATGCTTGATTCTCACTCTCTCATAAACGGGTGAAATAACAAACCAAGTAAAGGAAGCGTTTTTTCAATGGTCATAAAAGCTACCTTCCACTGTCCCTCACCCCATCCTCTCAGAAACCCTTCAAACCAATCCATATACCCTAAGAAATTAGATGCATTAATTTATTTTATAAGATGCTTTAGACCAACAACTTAACAAACAAATGAAAGTAACTTCTGACTCGGAGGCATTTCACTCCATTTGAAAAAAAATTGCAGCCAAGGAGATTTTTTTATTTGAATATATATATATATGGGAGGCAAATAATAATCTTTCATAAGCAAGGCAAGTGAATTGTGAATAAAATAGCATCCTGATGATGAAGAGCAAAGATGCCTGCCTGACTTTGCCAGGGCTATGCAGCAGGGGCCTTTTTGGACGTTGGGAATGATTGGATTGGCCACAGTCTGTTGTGTTGTGCGTGGAGCTTCCTGTTGGCTGGCCTGACATAGGGCATTATTAAGCAATTTTGGCTGAAGCATCATTATTCTCCATGAAGAATTTAAAGAAGATCTTGACTTAGCCTATTGCAAGAGGAGCCATGCTGTGCCATGTAGTATAAAGATATCATCAGTCTTATGCCACTGGCACATTCAAACACCTAGTGAGATAAGCCAGGCGTCAATGTTCAAGGTTTTATATAAGGTAACAGCTGCTTTGGTCAGACAGTTAATTAAATATGTTAATTTCCCATACAACCAACAGTAGCGACAACAGATCAAAGAGGGGTTTTATGACATTTCTGGGTTCCCTCCTATACCCAGGACGATGGATCGTGCCCACATCATCTCCCAGTCTTCTTTGTGAAGTGATGCTGCCTTTCCCCTTTGGAATCAGCCCTGTTCTATGACACTGCAAATATTGTACATTCTTTGGTACCACACCAACCACTGCCAGTTGTCACCACTCCAGTCTTGAAAAGCTGTTTGGGCCTGATCCCATACTAGTGTTTGGTTAGTCAGTAAATATCACAAATCATGCTGAAGGCGGGGAATGGGGTCTTTCTGCATTTGTGCCATTCTGGCTTGGCATTTATACTTTATCTATGTGGAATCAATAGAGCACAGATTGTAAATAACTGTAAGAGCAATGAATAGATTCCATCCTAGGCCTGTGGAAGCACCAAAAGAGTGTTCTAGATGATGTTATGAGTTAACCATATGGAGTGCAAAAAGTACATTGCTTAAAGACAATACTGCTCAAAGTGCTTTATGGCAATATGCAGCACTAGGGAAGAAAAAAAAAAAGTAACTGCTGTCATGAAAAGAAGTAATGACAATATCTAGGAGTTAAAAATACAATAGTGACATGGAACCATGTATAATGTCTGTCCTGTTTATACACATATTGCTTGGGTCATAACGGGACTTTTTGAAGGTTGCTAGAGAGATTTCATTATCTTTGTGATAACATAACTGTTTTAGCTATATATGATGCAAGGTTTGGAGAAGCTGAGCAGGTTAAGGGCTAATGAAGTGGGTTGGGAATTGGTGATGAACATTTTGACGGAAATACTTATTACCCTGTAAGATTCTCGTGGAACTTCAAAAATGCTCATGGTTGCTGATTAGGTAATCATTACTAGAATATATATTCTCATGTCTAATGCTTCTTTAGAAGGCTTGATGATTATATAACATATGTATTAGTCACATTGCTTAAAAACATCTACATTCTATATTATAAAACCTGAACGCTGAGTTAGTGGACCAGAATATCCATCCTAATTCCCAGCATGTATCCGTTTTCTCATTTGTAAAATGAGGGACTTGAGGAAATGAACTTTGAGATTCACTCTGGTCTTATTTTCTATGTGAATCTATGTGATTATATCAAACCATTCTGACCTATCACCAACCACCTGGTGACTTTGAGCAATTCGCTTAACTAACTTGAGTCTCCAAAATTGTGTGTATCGAAAGACATACTATATGTGACTATGGTTGTTGTTGTTCAGTGCTGTCGAGTTGGTTCTGACTCATAGCAAATCTACAGGACAGGGTAGAACTGCCCTATAGGGTTCCCAAGGAGTGGCTGGTGGATTTGAACTGCCATGCTTTTGGTTAGCAGCCAAGAAGACAGGAAGGGAATATGGATGACAATTATCTGGTACGGATAGTAGTAGTTACTTGTAATTATGATAATGGACTCAAATTATGTATGCATCTCCTGAATGTCTAACATCTATAAGCAGAACATCTCATGATTCTTTCCGATCTTGCTGGAAGTTCTTTATCCCTGCAGATAGAGGAAGCAATAAGGGCCACTGTGGAATATGTTCAGTTTCCAACCATCAAGGAAGTTGTTGGTGAAATGAACATGGTAATTATTTCAGGACATTTATACAGTTTTTTTTTTTTTTTTGAATTTCTAATTACAGAGAAAATAAATACTTGGTAAAGAAAAATCACAATATTTCCTTTAGGAAAAAAATTCTAATGTTTGGAGAAAATATGGATGTGATCTCATGGTAAAATATGCTAAAGAGGAATCCATTTATTCTAAATAACGAAAGTTGGCAAAAAATGGGGAAAAATGTAAAATATGATTTGATATATAGCAAACTTTGTGACATGAACAATTCATAAAGGACATGTGAAACTATGTTTATAAGGAAAAAAAAAAAACCCAGCCAATGTGGCACTATAGACCGAAGGAAGCATCATGCTGTTCCTCTGCAGTAAAGACCAGAAAAACTAAGTAAAACAGATACAAACGTCAATCCTGGGACCCTAAGCATCAAATGAAGGAATAAAGAATTCGATCAAGCACCACATGGCAAAAGACACAGTGAACAAGGAGAACTATGGAGAGGAGGTCCCCTACCAGATTATGTGGCATGGATTCACCATCATGGACTACAGCCACCAAGGAATGCAGGCAGGGAGTATGGGAAGGCAACTTCATGGAGTACCCAACAGGAAAGAGTAACCAAGGATATATGCTTTCCACGCCCACCCTTCTTTCCTGTACAAGGCCTCTGCCACCGTTCAATGGTCCACAGTTGCTCAGATGGAGAGACGCCAGCTCATTTCCACCTGAATTCGCCATCTTGGACATAGTAACCAAGGGCTACAGACAGGGAGTATGGGAAAGCAACTTCATGGAGCTCCCAACAGGAGACAGAACACCCAGGACTAGGGATATATGCTCTCCCGTCCCCCAACCTTCTTCCCTGTATGTGGCCTCTGCCTCTTTCAAACAGGCCACGGTGGCTTGGTGGGAGTGACCCAGTTAATTGCTGCCTGGATTCACCATCTTGGATCTTAGCCACCAATGACTGCAGACAGGAAGTACAGGCAGACAACTTCAAGAAGTTACCAACAAGACTCAGAGTACCCAGTGAACAAGAAACAAAACATACCCAGCCCACCAGCCCAGACATAACCACATAAAAAAGCAGGATAAAAAAAAAAAATCTACAATCAACAAACAAAGAAAATAATTCCTAAATGTCATGAGGATGACAGACAATATCAAAACTTATTAAAAAAACAGGACAGGATGGCTCCAGATAGCAACCAAAATAAAATATCAGATGACATTTTGGTAGCAGAAAAAACACTGAAACTACCTGACAGGGAATTCAAAACTCCAATATTCAGGGTTCTCCAATGGTGAAGGAAAACATAGACAAAAAATACAGAAAAAATAGACAAAATTATGAAAAATACAGACAAAATCATGGAAAACATAGATAAGGCAAAGGAAGAATTCAGGAAAATAATACAGGAACAAAATGTTGGGAAAAAAATGAAGAACTAGAAAACATACAAAAACAGCAATTAGAAATTCAAAAGAGAAACAAGATTTGAGAAATAGACATTACGATAAAAGGCTTTAGGGGCAATGGAAGACAGGATCAGTGAAACTGAAGACAAATCCTTGGATACCATTTTCTTCTGAGGAAAAAAACAGAGAAAAGAAGGGAGAAAAATGAAGAAACCCTGAGAATGATGTGGGATGCAATCAAAAGCAAATATATGTGTGGATTGGGGTTTCAGAAAAGGGAGACAAAAGGGAAAACACAGAGAATCATTGAAGATCTGCTGACAGAAAACTTCCCTAATATCATGAAAGACAAAAAGTCAACCATCCAAGAAGCTCAACAAACCCCACAAAAGATAGATCACCACAAAAAAATCACCAAAACATGTCATAATCATATTCATTAAAACCAAAGACAAAGAAAGAATACTGTAGAGCAGTTTGAGAAAAATGAAAAGTC